>NW_020455865.1:6501273-6602576 GCF_003342845.1 Nothoprocta perdicaria
GGAGAGGAGAGGAGAGGAGAGGAGAGGAGAGGAGAGGAGAGGAGAGGAGAGGAGAGGAGAGGAGAGGAGCAACCCAGCAAAGTGATTGTCTTTAGGTCCTCCCACAAGCAAAGGCTGCAGAGAGACCCCAAGGAGAAGGGAGTAGAGTTACAAGTGGTAAAGTCTTCTTTTCGCCTTGAAAGCAGAGTTCTTCCCACGTGTAAAATCATGAATATTTTACCCCAAAGAGGGGCTGCTGCTTAGAACACTTCAGTTTTCATTTATCTCCCTATTCTTGAGCATGGGATCAATTCTCCAGCTAGGCCAACTGCTGAGCAAACTCCAAGGATGAAGCTGCTCAGGAGCTACCACCTGCTCATCGGCCTCTTCAGTATCCAAACGCTGCTGCCTTCAGGGACTGAAGCCCTATGAGATGCTGCAAACCTTGTTCTCTCCCACTACTTGATTTTTGTGCTATTTTAAGACCATTGTGACAGTGGAGAAAAAATTTTCTCCCCAAGGATGAATAACGCTTCTGCCCACAACGCTTTGCAGCTGTCCTTTGGCTGACTGGAGAGCTGACTTGGAGCGAGTCAGTCGAGTTCTGCTTCCATTCCCCACCAAGGACAACGGAGGTTTAGAAGACGTTGATGGTCCTTGACCAACAGTATTAAGACACTAAATTACGCTGACATGGCCCATAAATCGCTAAATGAGGGACTCCCAGACAGCAATGTGGCGTGAGCCGAATGTACTTAGAAGGACTGCAAGGGCTGCCCGCTTGCTGGGACGAGGGTGAGAAGACTCAGCAGGTGATGGACGTGCAGAGCATCTCACATGGTGCTATTCTTGCCATGTTCAGGGAGAGGAAAATGCTCCCGCCATGCTTTGCCATCACTACAGAAGTGTCCCAGGTGTGTGGGACTTGGGAAACTTTATTGGTTTTTTCACTGTGATGCTGGCTGTTATTTACTTAGGTAACGAAAAGGACAATGCTGAGGGGGGATATAGGCAAAGATAGTCCTTGCCTCTAAAAATAGAATAAATAGCTGTTTCTAAAGAAGGGGGAAAAGCCTTTAATCTCCTTAAGATTGTGCCACCTGCCCACTAGTAGGCAGGAAACCATTATCTGGATATTGTGGTTTTGTTTAGATTTATACATAAAGTGATAAAAGACCCTAAGCAGTGTGGGTAACATCTGCTAGTGTGAAAGACAAGAGGGAATATGGTCTTAATATCCTGGAGGGTGCCAGCTGGGTCCTGCACTCAAAGGTGAGGCAGATCCCACCTTTGAGTGGCTAAAAAAAGACCCCAGGGCCTAAACTAATATCAACGGAGTTTAAAGCCCAAACAACTGTAACATGAGCTATGAAACAAGCTGTTCTAACTGGGAGTTACCCATAATTCTATAACTTCTAGGGTCGTATGAATAATAGGCAACTAGCTGACCTTTATGAATTTCCTCCTTAATTGATACCAGCAAAGTGAAAAATAAATGTTAAGGTGACACAGGAAAACGGTCTCTGCTTGCTATAAAACCATGCCATGCTTAAACAGCTGCTTGGTGACCAGCACACTCGAGAACCTTGAAAAAACTATTCCTGAAGTTATATTAAAAAAAAAAAAAAACAATAAAATACTCAATTCTGTCTGTTATCTTTTGAAGCTGGAATASGTAGTACAGAAAACTCTTGCTAGCTTATGTGTCTAAGACTTTTAGACCTGCTCCTACAGCTGGGAGTATTACTGGTGTGATAAGGTGAGAATAACTCACAATCATTTATACTCATAGTTATTTAAACCCAACAGGGCAACAATATCACATGATACACAGAACTTTACCCTTGACTCCAGCCTGCCTAGAAATCAGGTGGTTGGAAAGAAAAACATTAATTTTCAGGGCTTTTTTTTTGCTGTTATTGCTAGAGAAAACCTTGGAGAGCTGAGATGAGATGAGTTTTGCTGTGTATGACCCATCTGATCAGCATCTTGCTACCACTTGTAATATAGTCACATACTCCAGGTCTTGATCGGGGATGAGTCTCTTTTAGAGACATTTCTATGAAAATATGGTAGACACAATCCCATCCCTGGAGATTTTACAATCAAAGAAAAGATGTGGGAGAGGGAAAGGAGRTGGGGAAGGGTGCTAAGACATGAGCAATGTGTTTGGGCTTGCTTCGCCCCTGCCAATTTTCAGGTGGAGTTTGTACACTTTGCCTGCCTTTTAGGCTGGTAAATGAACCTTGGACAACATAAAGGTAACAGTAGGGAGAAAATACTGTAGGCAATCTCCATGACAGCAAAATTATGCCCCCCGTTTCCTATGTATGTAAAAATTCAGACGAGCTCTATGGCTCCCATGGGGAATTGTTTTGTTTCATAGTGTTTAAAATGAAACAGATAAGTTTCCTCCCCACTTGCCCCTTGCCAAGTTTGAAAATGGTATGGGAAAGAYGTCCAGATCGCTGATAGAGTTTGGCATCATTTACTCTGGATATAGAATGAGAGGAGGAATAAAAATGCAGACTCCACAGTTCTAAAAAGTACCAACACAGCAAGAAAKGCAGGCGGACAGATTGCTTGGATAGATTCCTTTTTAGTAACAAGATCTATAGCTGCACAGGTTTTCTGTTTGTTGTGTGGTTTTAAGAGGGATGCATTTTTTGCTACAGGATTAAATAAAAAGGAATATTTTGCTTTCCCTAATTCTCCATTTCCCGCTATCTAAGAAGCTCTCTGTTAGGCTGGASTAAAGAGGGAAAAAAGCTTATTTTTATGCTCCAGTTTTAGAAAGAAGCTTTCATTTTGGAAACAGATGTTAATGATGTCAAGATCTGTGTGAAGAGGAGATTTTTGCTGGGGAAACAGGGAACTGATCTGGGGTCCCTGAAGCCATGGGCTCCATTTCATTCTGCCATGCTTTTACTGCATATATCTTTTAATTTCTCGTTTTAATTTATGTTTCTTGAGCTGTAAATCCCAGATGATGGTCAGATTATCTATTTTTCATTGCTCTTTTTGTTCACAAGGAATGGGGAAATTGCCATGCAGAATTGGAGCAGGGCATGGTCTGACCTCACTTTGCTGTTCTTGGCAGTGGCCAACCCCAAACTTCTTCAATGCCAAGACTCTCATCCAGAGCAAATGTCAGAATATCTGCTCTAGGCAGACATGCCCTCCTACTTCTGGGTGCTAACCCTGGCTCATCTGCCAGATTATATCATGCATAGAAATCTTACATTTCTCATTTTTTAGCAAAAGTCATTTCAATGAAATGCACTGCTTAACATTTCTGTATTCCTGTTACCATCTAGCAGTGCTGTATGCCTGCTCTCTGATATTTTGACCCATACCACATGTTCTTTCTTTCCTATGCTGTGTGTTGAAGTATTCCAGGAATTTACATAGGAACGGGGAGTCTGTAACTATCTCTACTATTTCCTATAAATCCTGAACTTTAAACATGGATTGACAGCTGCACCCAGCTTCACTCCCACTGCTAAGCTCAGAATTCCCTCCTTTACTCCTACATTTTACTTGCAGCTCTCAAAAAAGGGTAGCAAACAGTTTAGTGCTGATGAGGTAGGAAGRGGGAATAAAATGAAGGGAGAAAAGATGGCATTATGAGTTATATGTTGATGTGCATGACCAGGTTTAAAGTTCAAAGCAACTTTCCAGGTATTCCTAAGAATGCCTGCACAGCATTCAGACCACTCTTAACACACCATGCACCCAAGCAGCATATCTCATCTTTCAAGACCACAGACAACACTCATGATCTCAGAAACTGTCCTTCCTTTCACATATTTCCCATAATAATCTGATTTATCTCAAATATCCTCTTCCATAGGGTGTAGCTCCTGCTGACTCTCACATTCACTTTTGAAGGCAGAAATCATATTGCATCTATTATGAAATATTCCTTTGATCTAAGGAAAATCATGAGCAATTTGTGTGTGACATTTACCAACTAATGTGCTGAGGGAATATTACTCCTAGAAAAACAGTATTTTCTGGTAGTTTCAATATACTGAATATTGCTATGCCGATGATGATTCATCTGCAAAAGGTAACTATTTCAGCATGATGGGCAATACTAATAACAACACATTATACATAGTGCCTCTCAACCAGACAGATCCCAAAGTCCACTGTGGACTTTTTATATAAGGACCACTTCAGTCATTCAGTGAATTGCAGGTACCTGTGAGTAAAACAGGAACCTGGTTTCTGTACCAGCCACAATGCATAACATTCTGCAAAGAGGGAAAGGAAAATGTACCTGGAGCTGAAATGCTAGGAGGAGTAGGAGAAATGAATAAAACAAAAGGCACAAACTGAAATCTGACATTGAGTATGACACTCCTGCAGCCTTAAAGAAGTGCTACTGGATCATTAATCGCCYGAAGTGGTCAGTGTAAGGGCTGTCAAGGCAGAGAAGTAACAGGGATGAACTGTGATTAATGTAAAGGGAATTTTCCCCTGAGATTGCTGGATAGTCCTTGCTCTCCATGCTCCCAGTATGGCTATCGCAGCCTGTGAGTCTCCAGAGCTATGTCCAGCAAGGACAAAAAAAAACAAACAAGGTCTATAGCTAATGACCACCAGCCTGCACCTCTCTGCATCATCTTGTAGCCCCACAAGATGTTTGGAGATCCTCAGCCCTGCTCTGAAGCCATCAGCAAGGTCCTGCCTTGGGGAAAAAGCATCAGTCCCCAACTCCCCTCTGTCCCCTTTGGGTCCCACTCGGAAAGCTGGACTGGGCTCACCCTTGCTCTGAGTGCTGACGACAGACAGCCTCTGGACAGGGCTGCAGGGAATGTAAGGGTAATTTTARTTTTCAGATTATTATTCCCTTGAAGGTAAGATTTAAGGTCTATATATTCCACAGTGACATCATTGCTGGCATGTTAAAACCATAAAACAGGTCAGGATCCCTTGCAACTTCTTAGTGCGAAAACAATAAAAGAATCTGTTGAAATGGATGTGAACAGACACATAAATGTATTAATCTGTTGTGTAGTGATGTAAATATGGATACAATCCTTGCCTACAGTAACAGTCTAAGTTCTAGTTCAGCACAGTGCTTAATAACATAACATTCAAACAACCATTTTTGCACTTTGTCTGAGGCTCAGCTGCACAGCAGCGAACTTCCTCTCCCTTTTTCTTCATCCTTGACTTTGCATCCTGTGCTCCCATGCTTGTAATCCTTCCGAATTCAACAGCTGCTTTTTCACTAATTGGATGAACAACCCCAGAGACGGATTCAGTTCATTTTGGAATAAGGTGCAGAGAGCAGTATTTTGCACAGAGATGACTGCACTCCCAGGCAGTTAGGTATCTTCCTAGAACCTCCCTCCTCTCCAGAGTGCCTTCTTATGGCTCTGGGCTCTGCCAAGTACATGTTACTCTATGATTTACAGACATGGTCACAGCCAAGACCACAATGTTTTCTTGAGGGAATTTACCCAGAAACAAAGCTTTCCTGCTACTTGAGGAAAAAGCAACATTTCTGCTTTGTATATCATGGTAAGGCAGCTCCTAGGTTAGGATTTTAAGAGATGAATGGAAATCCATACTCTGGGGAAGTCACTGTCTGCCTTACTTTGTAAAGTGGGGCCATAGTAACATCTTTCTCATATTGGCTTATAGAAAACATTAAAAAGTTACATAAAGTCAATTAATTGCTCAGGGCAAGAATGCTCTTACAAGATGTACAGCACCAAGCACAACAGGAACCTACAGTCAGAGGTTGTGTTGAGCCACTGATACAGTCCTAACACATAGTAAGAGTCCTGAACATAATCCACAATCTATTTATCCAACTGTTATGCCAAAGTAATCCAAAGGCAATCTCCTTTCCAGGCACAGGTTAGATTCAGAGGATTTTGAGGCTAGGTTTACCCCTCACCCTCTAAGTTTTCTCTAAATTTTGTTTGCTTTTCGTTCCTTAATAGGAACCCTGAGTTTATTTTCCCATTCCTCACCCCCTGAGGAGCTGTTCACTTTGCATGCTTAGCGTTGTTTGCCATCTATAAGCTGCTGCACCCTCTGAGGAGTTGTTAAGCTGAGCGTGTGTTGTAGTTCTACTTTTGTATGTTAATTGATACACTTTTTAATTTTACTTTTGCATATTATTTGAATTTGTTTCATTGTAAATTAGATTCTAAAGAGCCCCTCTAAACAATCACTGCTTGCCAACAGATCTCTCAAACAAGCAAAACCTCCTTCAGAGAAAACACTGATGAAATTCAGAGCCTCTCTTCTGAATCATTGATGCAATGCAAAAAATCCCACCTTTAAGAACCAGAAGGGGAAGGRCAGGGGGAGTCTCTATTAATATAAATGTCTAATTTCCACTGACATTTACCGGGGTTATGATAGCTTCATGGAAGCAAAATACAACCCAAAGGATTATACTTAAAATATCTGCACAACCCCACCTGATGTTTTCTAGTGCTAAAATATTTATAAAAGGCGTCTTTCTTAATACCAAAAATGAACTCAGGGGAAATTGGGAACTGATTCAAAATGATGTGCTTTACAAATTATTTCTTCACACTGCTTCAAAGAGTAATGCTAAAACATACAGGACTAATTGTCCTATCTAAAGCAGCATCATCAGTTATTGCCTGCCAGCCTTAATTTTTTCCAAATATATGTTTTTTGAACTTAAGAGTCATTAAACTATATCCGGGCTTGGTTGAAATTCATCTTCTACCTTTTGCTAATTGTAACCTCAGTAAAAAGGTATAATTAACTGTTTCAAGAGTCATCTTGTCTAGGAAGTAAGCTTGGACTGAACCACATGCTGCTAGGTGTCACAAGGTAGGCAGTTCACTAACTAAAGTACAAAGCCATCCTTTTGAGATAGGTTAAGGCTAGTGCCTAGCCAATGCTCACTTTTTCCTAAAAATTCTTCAAAAAGGTAATATTTGTACAATTGTTATCTGCTAAAGTCAAAGGCCTCGTCGTAGAACACATTAATTTGATAGGACGATGTGGGAAAATATTACTGAAAAAGCACAAGCAGTTTTCCACTCCAGATTACCTTCCCCCCAGACTCAAAACAATATAAAACATGTAAAACAATAAAACTTCCCTCAAAAGATGTCCTTCACTTTCCTAATGGATCCCTGAACACTCAGCTCAGGCTTGTCTCTCTCCCTGCTCGCTACAAAGAGAGAGCCTTCCAGCAGACCTAGCAAAAACACTGATTTACTCTGACAAGCACTAAAATAACAGAGCAACAACAAACTTTGTAATTAACAGTTATTTCTCTTCCCTTGTTCACTGTATTGCTCTATGTGAGCTCTCAGACAAAAATACTTGGGAAATTGTCCTCTGTGCTTGTCTTTACCCTTTGTTTGGGGATTTATGTTTTATTTTAAAGTTTGCTGGAAATTGAAGTAGGCAGAGTTTGAAGGAGATGAGGTTAAACCAGTGAAAGATTTGAAATCCAAGAAGCAAAACACCACTTGCCAGACCACTTACTGCATGCTCCATATGGCAAGTCCTCAGTGAAACCAGTGAAATTGTGTGGCTTTCTATATTCTAGGTTAAAATCTACTATACAGTTCATGTTTTGATTCTCAGCAAGGCAGATAGTTGAGAAAAACTCTAAAAAAACCTAAAAATTCTCTATATGCATTGGATGTATCAAATGAAGGAGAAGAGCAATTCGTTGACAGGTTATTGAATTCTGCTCATCTCTGAATGAGGTTTCCTCACAGGGTTTGGGTTCGATATCTGCTGCAAGCCACAGTAAACCTAAACCTCAGAGCAGCTCTCCAGTGCACAGGTCAGCCTGGGCACCAGGAAAKGAAGAACTGGGGTCCACTTCATGCTCAGCTCTGTTGGTAACATGGTAAACATCATGGCTCTAAATCTGAATTTTTAGCTCCACATACCATTTTCAGATCCTCTCTCTTCTGTGGAGTAACTTGAATGATTTCCAGCACCCAACTCATTAAGAGATATCTGGATTTTCTTGTGCCATTTATTCTTTTRTCTTTTTTCCTTATTACATTTGTACAAACATAGCTTGGCGGAGTTGCCACATTGCAAGACCAAGTTCAAACAATGAACATCTTGCATACTGTAGGACTGAATCCATTGCAAAAATCTTGGATTGCCCCTGTAAGACTCCCTAGATTCAGCAGTCATACTGGCTGGAGCTGAGATCAGAAAAATAAATGACAAAAGAAGCAAGAGTGGAAACTCCTTCGTAAGTGTGCTTAACATTTTGGTTAACCAAAGATCCTTTTTCTTAGAGGCAGCTGAACCAAAAAGTGTTTTTCACCTATAAAGATCAATATGCAAGCGTTAACTAGGAAATAAATGAAGTACCTGGAAAATAAAACAGCTTTCTAAAAAATATTCACCTCAGTAAATAATTGGCATTTTTTTTCCCCAGATAACCTAAAAAAGGCAAGTAGCAGCACTAGAGGTTATCAGTAATTTTGAAAAGGAAGGCAGCCTAGTTTAATTATGTTTTTCCCCAATCCATTTCTAAGTGACCATTGGAAACAAATGCCAAATATTTTTTTCAATCAGTTGCACTTGAAAAAACACTCCCTTCCGACACATACGTCCTCTTCAAGAGACTTGTATAAAGGCAATAAAAGTATTCCTCTTAAGTCTTTAGACCAAGAWTTTTGCCAGCATCATTAAGTTAGCCAGGGCATATGGTGCTTTTAACATTCCCTTTCAGCTTTGGTTATTATCAATAGAGGGAGACAGACTACTGGATTTTCTCCAGTTGTTCCTATATAATCAGGAAAATTAATCCTTTGTCAGGCAGAGAGAGAGAAGTAGGTGTGGCTGCAAAAAGATAAAAAAGTTTTCTGTTCAGATAAGGACACTATTTCAGTAGTTTTTCCCTCTGTTTATAGAAGACAGATAGCCTGCTGTATTTGATAAACACTTAAGAAAAAATATGGAATTTTATGTCCAATAAATCATACATCCAATTCTTTTTTCATGAATGCCACAAACTCCCTAGTTAAGCCATCATTCTCTAGCCTTGCAATAACTTCAAGTGTCTCCAGTCAAGAGAACTAGAACTGCAGGCACAGAGTCCAGTGAAAATTTCTTGGTAACATTAAGTGATGGGAATGAAGTGACCAAAATCTTTTTCTCTTTTCCCTTTCCTCCCAAAATGAAGTTTTTTCTCTACCACAAATGATATAGCCCAATATGGTGACACTGCATAAGATCCAAAGGCTAGAGATCTTGAGCATGGACATCTTGTGACAGACCTGATAGTACTTCTGCTTACTTAAATCCCACCTCCATCTTCCAAACCATGCTATGTTGCAGGCTGCTTCACTCTAGAACGGGCAATGGGTAGAAGCCTTTCCATTAATTTTGAATGATGCATTTCTATCTTCAGCTATGAATAAAACAGATCAATGCCACCAGCATGTTTTATTGGGCTTCCTGTGAAATGAATTGGTAGTGAGACAGCCAGGGAGATGGAGTCAACATGCAGATGAGATTTGTAAGTGAGGACATATTGATTATTTCCATCTCAGTTCAGGCAGTAATTCCACACAACGCCTCTTCCCCTGTTTCAGCTCATTATTTATGCYATAAAAACACTATCTCAATGATAATAACAGGCTTCATTTACAAGCTAGAGCATAAAGCACTGATGCTCAAGATTTCAGGAAGTGGGTTAAGGGAAGAGAGAGAGAGATTTAACAAGTCCTGGAGATGCACAAAACTGCTGAGGCTGATCTTGTGGCTTTTTATGCCCTCAAAAAGGAAGATTGAGAGCAGGTGTTAGATGACCAGGCCCTTTATTAATAACTCAAGGCATGTATGAAAGGTGATTGATAGCACAGTCAGCACTTTCTTAGTGAATAAAGCTCACTCCCCTCTTTGCACCATGAGTAGACTGTGATCTCATAGAAAGAATCAAGCATGCTCCTGATCCCTCAAAGGTAGAAGATGGATCCAGAGTGAAGAGAAGATTCCTCAGGCGGTTCTTTGGTTGAAAAGATTAACTGATCTAGGTAATGTAGCTGCAATTTGTGGCTGTGTTTTGTCTCATCTTTCATTTTCTAATCCCCAGAAATTTTTGTTCATTGGAGRCATCACCAATTAGCTTTTGTTCATTGGAGGCATCACCAAACAGATTTCTAAAGTTTCAGAAAATAGAGCAATATCTTCAGAAAGTAGAGGATATCTCTTCGGAAAGAAATACTCAACCTCTGAGGAGTTTTGTACTTTTGTACTGTACTTTTGTACTTACTTTACRTTTGAAAACTCATCTTATATAAAAACTAAGAAATCTGAGGCAAGAGAGTCCCCTGCTTTCCYCAGCTAGCCACCCCTCTCCCATGAATGCACACATCAGTGAGTAAAGGAGTTTAATAGTCGCAGATCATGGAAAGATCTCATACTACTCTCACACAAATAAGTAACCAAAACAAATTATCTAGCAAATGGTCATATCCTCCAGGTGATCCTAGGGAATTCCTCAGCTGGGATGGTCCATAATAGGATTCAGGCTTCAAACTGTTTCAGCATGTACTTACTCCATACTTSGACACACAAAGCCAAAAACATTTTAGAAGATATAAGCACTTCTCCTAATTGCTTAAACATCTCTGTTCTTTGGAGATGTGTTAAAATAGTAGCAACACCAACCTCAGGCTGTTTCCCAAAGAGCMGAAGGGCAGCTGTGGTTAACAGCCTGAAGGAAAAGCCTCATACCATCAGTTTTCTCCCTTAATTGCTAGGAAATGGCCCTTCAGCATTAATACGCTTGATACATCTATGTTTAAATCTCTATAAAGCTATCATGTGCAGAAAGAATAGACCTGGTTGCCCAGCCAGGCAGCCCAAAAGCCTTTGTTAAGCTGTAGTTAAGGTTGCGCATGTATGTCAGATAAGTCAAGAGAAAAGGAGTTGTGGAAAATCCTCTTAAAAGAGAAATTGTTCACTAATAGAAAGCAAGTTCTACTAAAATACAAGTAGAGTTAAGATGTCCTAACCACTCCTAACCCACTGCTGTCTCCACACTCATGTAAAAGGCTTTATAAATGTTGTAGCGTCGCATAGAAATAAATTCTGATGTTTTGTAGCACATGGGCCTCTGCTTCCATCTCTCCTGCTTCAGTTATGAGCCCTTAAGTGCTTAATGAACCTAAGTAGGAATAAATGGGCTAAAATATTTATAGATACAGGACTGAGTAAGCTGAATGCACATGAACGATTAGAACAATACTAGAAGAGACTGTTATTTGCTGAAAGTCACTACCCAAGTACTTCCATATTCCAAGACAAAGCATAATATCTAGTGGCATCAGCACATTACAGGGCTACATGTATATGTACTTGAATTGTTAATGGATTTATGTTTCTAATAGTGCTTTATGAAGTCTCTTTCCACAATACATTAACAGTTACCCTTTTAACCTGGTTGATTCTAATTAGGAGAGCCAAAGCAGTCCCCAGATATTCTAGGCACTCCATAACTGTCCTTGCACAGGACTGACACTAAGATTAGATATTATGCTCGGATATTGTTGAAAGAAACTTCACTGACCTCTGAAGTCCCAGTGCAGCTTAGGAAAAACACAGCAGGGGAGGAAGACCTTTTTTTAAAAATATTCATAGCAATGTGGGAGAAAACCATCCCTAATATAACTGCTGATTTGTTCAGGGCAGATTGTCTGACAGTAGAGCACAGCCATGGCTGAAGTGAAAGGAATGGCTTTGTCACTGTTTTCTGGCATGACTGACAACCCTTATAATCAAGTCAAGACAAAAGTTGTCCCAGAATTTGTATATGAACCAGAGATGAGTCCATTCTCAAAAGTATTCAAGAGGTAAATCTCAAATTTCCCCAAAGGCAGAAAAAAAGGTAGAATAATATTGTTAATCAAGTTAGTCAAAAATTGGATCAAAGGTATAAAAGCAGGTGGTCTTATTTTAAATGTTTATAAAGGTAAGAAAAACAGGGAAAAGAAAGGAAGTGAGAAAATGTGCCTGTGCTAATCATCCAGGGAGGTGACCTTGCCGCTTCAAGTCCATGGAGTTAATAGGAACAGGAAACAGAGGTCCAGAGCATCCTCATCCTTCTCTGGCTTCCAAAATATCTCAGGTCAGCAAGGCTCTCTGGGACTTGTCACCAAACAAACTGCTAGACAGGAGGCTATAATTATTCAGCTTCTGTGAATTTTTAAATATTAAATCTATGTGCATGTTATTACAGCACATCAGCTGGAAAACTGCCATCCACAAAGGCCGAGCACAGCTATGAGCTGAATTATTAGAGTAAAAGCAACAGAAAGGAACACCTCCCTGTCAGCTTCTTCACTTACTGCGGGTTTATGTAAATTGACCAAATAAAAGCTGACAGCATTGACCCTCGTCAAAGAATAAATCCATCCTGTTGAGGAAGAAGAGGGGAGGTGAAGGAAGGATCTGGAGTAGGAAGGGGAAGACCGTGTGCAGCCTATAGAGAAAAATACACCGTAAAATCTTTCATCTGTCCACGCCAAGCTTTTCTGAATCATTAAACCTCGCAATCTGCAACATGTTTAACTCTTGTGAACTCCTTTACAATCAGTGGAGAGAGAGATGACGTACCTGGAGAAAGGCAGACTCAGCAGAAGGGAGAAAGCAGGAGAGTTTTTTCAGCTCTACCAACATATATTTCTTTCTACAAGGGAGGGCAAGGATTGCCAAGAYACATAAAAGTGAAATCAAGAGAAAAGTAAATCTGAAATGTGTCTTATTTACATAAGAATTCCAGTTTGGGCTAAATGCTCATAGCCCCCTAATTGTGAAGTGTTTGTACTGTGAGAATGGCAGGATGAAACCTCTGTACTGTTTCACAGTACTGGATGGGAACAGATTTTAGGACTGGCTCCCAGCTCAGGCATTTTTCACAAGGCTGGTGAAATTATTTCACTGCAGCCCAACAGGAATGGAAAAAAACAAGTCAGAACAGCAGGGAGCACACATGGAAGGCAGCCCCTTCACCTTAAAGACTCACATGGAAGAAAAGGGGAAAGTGAGATATAAGATGACTCTATTTGTCTTTCTGAGCCAGGACTCTGTCCAATAGACCATGTTGCTTCTGCTACTGTGTCCTATTTCCCCTACTTGGCTATAAATGACAGAATATAACTTTTACAGTCCTCTTGGAGATCTTCCCTTTCTCCTGAGCTGTATGCAGATTTAGGGAATGAAAGTGAATGTTAAAAAAAATAAAAATACAGAAAAGAAATATATATATGTTTGTGATTTTGATGGTGTCTGTGACATCTCTGCTTCCTTCTGGCTGCTGTTAAGGTGCAACTTCTCCACTAATTACTGGAGTCTGTCCTTTTGATTAGACTATATTTAATTTTGTCAAGGACATCCAGATCTTGGAATGTGTGTTTGTGTGCTGCAGTATACAGTTGATTATGATTAATACACACCTAATATATGAACAATACAAGGACAAGCAAGGGGTCTATTGGGGCTTCCTCTTTTCTGTATCATAGCAGCTAACTCATGCTCAGGACATTCACCAGAATTTCATTTTTTATTTTGCCTGAAAACACTTCAGTAGAGACTAGCTCCTTCTCACAGTTATTTCCTTTTGGAAATAGAAGCGCATGAACAACAGTGCTTTCCTTGCTCTTACAGACACAGGACTACCGGGTTCTCCTCTGGCCTCTAATATTGGTCAAATCACTGAATTACAGCTAAGCAGGGAGCAGATAGTCAAAGCACACGGTTTCTCAATTTTTCCGAGCGATTCCATGAGTGACAGCTAGCACAATGTTTGCGCAGGATGTTTTGTTGTTACCCACTGGCACATTCAGCCTCAATTAGACAAGCACAAGTCAGCACATTAGCTGCAACAGCGCTTCTTTTATTTTGTCTCTCTCTCATGTCTGCAATCACGGCACAGCACGGCAAACTTCTGGGGGCAAATTCATCCTGCAGCATCCCTGCCGGATTCAGTCAATCTGGGCCTGCTCTAATTAACCTGTAAGCAATCATCATCATTTCTACACCATCTAGAGCAAGAGGCAGAGGTGACCTGGTACCAGGCATTGATTTCCTGCATTTTAAGCAACAAATAATTAACTTCTTCACTGCTGCATTTAAATGTTATGCAAAGCAGACATGAGAGTGTTCAGAGCATCACGAGTGTTTCATTCTGGTAATCACTCAGGCTGTTACATACTGTGTGTGGGCRCATTACTTAGAATGAAAGTCCAGTGTGTACAGGCTTTTCTTTTATATACTGAAAGATACACTTTTTTTAGGAATGACACTCATCTCTCAGTCCACGCCTTCCTTGCACAAAAGTCTTTGAGGTGCCTCTGGGGCTAATAGTCCTAGGCTTTCTGATTTTAGGCAACAGCTCTGAACATTTTGGTAGATATCAGTGATTTTTTCCTCCCCGATCTTCAAATTCTCCCTCAATGCTTGCTCACTTATCTCGATATTATTAAATAGCTATATCTTTAAGCTCCTACTCAGTCTGGCCTTTAAAATCATATAAGCAAACCAACATGCTGTTGAGTTTTATGCACTTCCTTACCCAAAAGCAGGAGAACTTTTCTGCCTTTATTTCCATGCTGAAGGGGTTCTGCTTGGAATGACAAACGAGGCCACAAATCACATGGGAATCTTCTACACTCAATTTGCTGCTGCCCAGCCTGGCAAACAGAGACAGGAGGCATATATACATTACTACTGATTAGTCCGTGTCTCCAATATCAGCAGTCATGCACACAGGCTGACCGTAACTTTAAATATTGATAACCAAAGTCATATATCATAGGGCTGTGAGACTGACAGTTTCAGTGCACAACAGCAAAGGCTTTCYACAATAATCAAATACTCAATAATTCATGAAAATCTATCCCCCCCAAATCAAATTGGAAGCTATTTTGTGTAATATATTATTTAAAATTCAATATTATAATGCACACGACTTCTGCTCCTACCACAGAGGAGCATTTCGAAATGTGATTATGTGCGGACTCTATTTAAAAGTGACAATTTTGCTTTTCATTTGCTTAACGGCTTAAATGGAGGAGCTCAACTGGAACTAAGTCATCTGACAATGAAACTAAAGCCGACATAAGCAACTTTGCAAACTTCATGACAAGTTAAAAAAAAAAAAAAAAAGAAAAAAAGCACAGATCTCCCTCATTTGAAACCACTGAATTCTCCCTTCTGATGCTCAGCTTCACTAGGGATAGAGAATTCTGTGAAGGGAAATATTCTGCACAATTGTGTTTGATAAACATTTCTTCAGCTCCCCTAGTCTGTCACTTCAATCTAGCTAAATAATGAAGGGGAAAAAAAAAAATCCTTTCATTCCAGGGACTCTTGCTTAGAAAACAGCATTGATTTTGCATCCATTTATTCTTGCTGGAAAACCCATCTGTGTAAGCGAAGGTTTCCTGGTGTAAAGATGCAAGAGAAGAGGGTTTTGCCCTTGTAAACAAAATGCACTGAAGCATAAAATACAATCAAGATTTGTGACAAGCTTCATCCTGGTCAGACGTCACTCTCGGTGGCGGCAGKGAGAGGGGTGAAATGGCACAGTGTGACTGAGGGGACCGCGCTCTGCACAGCGGTCACAGAGGGAGGCTCTTCAGCAGGGAGCCTGGGCAGCTGCGGCTTGAGCAAGCTGGCTCAAGAAGTGCACGCACCGCTYTGGAAGGATAAAATTATTTTATGGAGAGTAAAATCTTGCCTGTTTGCCGCCTGAGTCGGCAAGAGTTAAGTGTCAAATCTGCCAAGGCTCCAGTGAACTCTAATGCCAAACTTTTCTTATGCATCTACCGAAAATTGAGGGTTCTTTGCCCTGTTAAATAGTGATTACTAATGAATGCCAAGTTGGAAWAAACACACAGCTCCCTCAAGGTATTGCCCTAGAGACAGAATATGCTGCCTTCAAATTTTCTCTCCCTACCTGTTGCTTTCTACCACTTACTTCCCTCTTCTTTAGCTACCCTTGATTTTTTTTACTGCCTTTTCAGATCAGAGCACATAGTCATGTCTGCAAGTTCAAGCAGTGYCTTTCCAGAGTCCAGCGATGCAACAGGGTAGTTGTGCAGGGCTAGTCCTCAGTTATGCTCCCACCAGAGATGAGAAGAATATTAAACATGMCTACGTCTTTCCCCTGCTGCGCAGGAAGAAGAGCTGCAATGGTGGCATGAAGCTGATATCCCCCAAGCTAGAAGATGGCTTCAGGCTATGAGACTCTAGGATCACCCTGGCCTCCTCTTCCCCATTCTTTTAAAAGACTCCAAATTACGATATGGTAGTTTCTCCRACGAAGGCACTACTGATGCTAGTGTCCTAAAAGAAGTCCACCCCAGTATGGCAGAGAAGAAAAAAAATATCAAGTGTTTATTTGCATCAAGAATGTTTGTTTTTACTTCTCTCTAGTTAGTTGCCTCATGTACTGCATGTGTCACAAGAAATCAAGAATTTAAAAAGCTTTGGCTTGGCATTTGTTTATGTTCACCCTTACCTTCATAGTTTTTAAACCTCATATCACAGATACCTGGTATCTTTCCATTACAATTGACATGATGCTAATGCCTGGTAGCAGCTGGAGGAGGCAGAGTAGGGTCAGAAAACTCATTTAAATGACTTTTCAAAGAAACAAAAGGCACTAAATATATTGAGCTGAAAAAAAGATAAGCAGTGATGTCATGACAGTTAATAAAGAATCACAACAAGTGATAGCAGGTATGAAAGAGCTCATTTTGTCAGTGAAAAGCAAAACAAACCATCTTGAAGTTAAAGTCTTGAATTCCCAAAAGTCAATTTTTAAAGAAGGTGTGAATCATCACTTGTTTCAAAAGAGAAGCTATCTATTCACTATTCTGATCTCCTTGTGTTTGATTTGACAGCAGCATTGATTTAAGGATTTGGAAAACAGAGGAAATACCAGGAAGATACAATCCTGTAAGTTAAGAGATTGARTCATCTTCTGGAGATGGAAGTGGTTTGTATGACCATTGAAACAGGAATTTTATCCAGACTCCCCATGTTCTGAGCAGTTTTGTCTGAGTCTGCCATATTAAATATGATTTCTCTGCCATCTTGCCTGCTAAAAGCCCTAAAACGCTACAACAAAACAGTACTTACAAGTGGCATGGTCACAAGAATGTTTCTGCAAAGTCCTGAGTGACAGTTGCATGAGTGGAGTTAAAAGGGATAGGAGAATGAGTAAGTCATTGGTGGTGATCCCTAGTCTTAGGAGCTCTGCAAAAAAGGATAAGATATGAAAAGAAATCCAAGTGCTTGGGTTTCATAACAAAGTCCCTGAATCATAGGCATTAAGAAAGGGCAGTAGACAAGGGAGCAGACTTGCATATCTTCTGTACTTGAGTTGAAGAGGAGACAGTTCTGTTAGGACCAGTGCCAGCCTACAAGACAGACAGGTGCTGGGAAGGTTGGTGAAGACCCTTGCAGACAGATATTATTTCCTGAGTTTCTA
Organism: Nothoprocta perdicaria; assembly: GCF_003342845.1. NCBI lineage: Eukaryota > Metazoa > Chordata > Aves > Tinamiformes > Tinamidae > Nothoprocta > Nothoprocta perdicaria. The sequence goes on from NW_020455865.1 coordinate 6,518,744, forward strand.
AATAGCTGTTGTCAGCCCTTGTCTCTAAAGGGCTGACAACAGACCACAGACATCTCACGAACCTGAAACTGGCCCCATTTGGGAAACCTGTAACAGGACTAACTTCTTGACAGGCAAAAGCACCCAGAACAACACTGGAATTCTTCAGGGTGATAGGCCACTTTAGTAAATAGGCAGACCTTCACAAATAGCTGCATCTCACTTTTAAGTGTCTCTCAAGAGTGGTATGTTAAACAGAAAAAAAAAAAAAAAAAAAGATTTCTGCAGAAGTTAACACAGTTGGCAGACTTTTGCCTGGTTTTTAAAAAGTAATTTATGAAAGAAGAAAAGCAGCAGAGTCAATTTACAAAGGGCTAGAGTTTGGACTTTGATAGATGAACATATCCACTAACAACACCTCTCACTCCTCACTAAGCACTCCATCTTCTTATCTGTTAATCCTAGTGTGTAAAGAATAAGGTAGGCTTCTGAGAAGCAGAAAGATCTAGGTAATGCTCAAATGGAAAAATGCTCWATTGTTCAATAATCAAACAAGAGACCAAACTCCCTGCCTTTCTTCCAGATCCAACCTGATGATCAGCTAAGCAAGACTCTTTTGGGAGGAGATGAGTAGGATGACAGTGATTCACAGAACAGCTTTTTGAAGAAATCCTATATAATTTCTTGAATCATGGCCTAAAAGCACCGATCAAGACATGCCCCTCTTCTCCAACAATCTTAGACTTCATACCAGGGAGTAATAACAGTGTCAGTGTCACTATCAAGATGACACTAACAAACACCTGCACTTTTCCCAGCTGGTTATGCACACCTGTACTCAGGCAATATGTAGGTTTGTTTTGAGGATATTAATCTACCAGTGTTACATTTCTGCTGCTTTCTGATGGAAGTATCTAAGATGTGAGCATACAGTAAGGTAGAACTTAAAAGCATCAAGATCACTTAGGGAAAAGTACTTTGTCATTTCCAGAAATATGCTGAGGAGAGCAAGTTACTTCTACCGAACCTTTTGGACATAAACTGGAATTTCTGGAGTATACTTGTCTGTGCCAAGACATATGGAAAACAAAACAGTCTTTTCAGTCCTACATGTTCACACAGTAATCTAGAACAGTGCACATGATCCCAGCTCAGCCTGCAATTCTGGCCTTTCTGAAACATAAGTGTATCTCCTACCTATTGCAAGACTATACAGCCTCACAATGATCTCATTGATTTAAACAGACAGTTCTCTCTCTCTCTCTCTCTCTCTCTTTTTTTTTTTTTTTTTTTTTTTTTTTTTTTTTTTTTCCAAATTCAAAGAGAAAAGTAAATCCTAAAGCTTAATATTTTTGGTCTGTGGATTTTGGGGCTTGTGAAGAGTGCTGCGGGAAGAAGTGACTCTTATGCTTCATCTGTTCCTGTCCCTCAAGTACAGCCTTGCTTTCCTAAATTAGTATTTGTAAGCCATTAGTTCTTAATGGAGGAAAAAACCTGCAGAAACTTGAAGGGAAACAGAATAATGACAAGGAATTACATTCTCTTTACTTCAATTAGGCTTACAGAAGGATCTACTGAATTTCTTCACAAATCTTTTGAACACCAAAATACATATTAGAAGCAAAACAGAAATACGTGTTTAATAGGAAGAAGGATCTTCTTGATATGAGTTTTATGTATTTCAATAAGAAAGCTGTGGATTTCTTTCTACAGTGAATCCATTATATYGTCATGCTAAGAAGAAACTCATGCAAGACTAGGTGAAAGAAATTGTAGAGTAAAGAATAAAAATGAGGGGTTCCTTGTGTAGAGGAATGCAAGAGAAACTGAGATAAAAAGGTGCTCACTCAAGTGAGAAATAAGTATAGTTCTGCTTCTGCGGTGGCTCTTCTCCCTAAGCTCAGATTTGCAGATACCATCATCCATTTTTCCCCTAAATCACCAGATCCTGGAGTCATATGATGAGGACTGCCTCTCATACCAAATATTTCTCACTCTCATATCGAGAAAAAAAAAAAAAAAAGCTTGAGAAAAGAGATCATTAAAAAGCCTCAAAAACATCCAAATTAAAGGAATCAAGCTTTAAAATAATCARGGATTCCTGAGTCTGCCTTTGAAAGGCAGCCTCCCTCCTGCTCTGAATGGCAGAGGCTGGTAGCGTACTGGAGCTGTACTGGAGCGTACTGCTGCTGCATTACAGAATCCAGACAGTCCTTGCTCCTTCCCTGTGCTGTGCCTGAGTGCTAGCGTCTGCAGCAGCAGCGTCTCTGCCTCTTCCTGCCTCTGCACTGCATCACTGCACGGAGGCGCCTGTGCTCCCTCCCTGAGCTTCTCACAGCCCATCTGCACTGCAGCACCAGCAGAAACCCCCTTCCCCCAGCTTGTTCCCCACTCTCTCCTGCAAACTGCACCCTTGCAGGCTGCCCACTCAGCTCCCAAACAGCTCCACGGCCTCCCATCTCCACTCTCACATTCAGCCTTTGCACTGCAGCATTGCGAGTGCAATTGAAGCATTGCATTGAACTGCAGTACTTCTCTGGCTTTGCTGCCTCCTGGCCCTGGAGCCACTAGCTCCCACTGCTCCTACTTGCTTTCCAGCTCTTCTGGCTCGGCATCAGGCTGAAGTATTCCTACATTTCCCAGTTTGCGCTACACTGATTCTCTTCAGTCCACCCCCGTGGAATCACAAGGATCCCTCTCTTATCCCTCATGTCCCTCATCCTTTGCTTTGGAGTCCCAAAAGATTTGCCCCTCCTTCCATTGCTTAAACACAGCTTTATAGTCTCTGTTTTTGTGCTGTAGTCACTGCTTAAGAACAGTGGAGTCTTCTTGGCAGGTACAGACTGTTTAAAGGGTCATGCTGGGTTTACTAAGGGGAGGTCGCGCTTAGCAAACTTGATTAATTTCTTTGAGGAGGTGACAATGACAAGAGACAGGGTGAAGTAGTAAGACATGATTTACTCGGACTTCAGAAGCCATTTGATATGGTACCACATAAAAGGCTAATTTGTAAGGTTAATGTGTGGTATTGATAGCAAAATACCCAGCAAACTAAACATATTTTTTTAACTTTTAATTGTCCTGCAAAGTAAGAGTCAAAGAAAAGGAGCTGATAACAGGAAGAGGAAGGAGAGACTATGCAGGAACTTGAGGTATTCCTGCTGTCACATCTCTATTTGTGCACACCGGTTTTCTGTACACCAAGGATGCCAATGGTTGCAAGAACACTGGAAGATCCCGCAGAGCCCTACAGCACCTTCCAGCTTTCTCCCAGACTGAGAACTGCAACCTGATCCCTGTTCTCTAATATCAGCACACTCAGTGTTTGCCTCTTTTCCTATGAAAAAAGCACATCTGTTTTCAGCAAATGCTGTGAATTAGTTAATGTTTGTGAAGTGCTCTGATCATGTGAAGTACCATATAATTACTACATATTATCAATATAATTTGGCTAAATTGTGTCACAGCCGCCTCCTCTCTTCACTGCAGTTTTGAGAGAGATTTCTTAGACATCAGCTTTTTGGGAGAGGGACTTAGCATGTCTTTTATCTCAAAACAATCTTGACCTTTTTTAAAAAGTCCCAGTACATAAATAAACCACAGCACTGAAACACATCTCCAGCATCACTCACCTACTACCATTTCTTTCTAGATGCAGTTTGATAGATGCTTCCCAAGGAGGAGGACCCCTCCAAGAGGTCATCATCTCCCAGAATAAACACTTTCAAATCAGGACCTAAAATCCTAAATACAGCATAAGAGATGCTAAAAGAAACCAAAGTCCTAAAAATTACAGCACTCTCTGCTGATCACATGTTCTGTACAAGTAGAGACTAGGGAAGCTCTTTGTCTAGCAAAAYTGTCACAGGAGTCATATGTTAAGTCATCAGCAATCCTTAAGTCATTAAGTCATATGTTAAGTCATTAGCTTAGTTCTCTACAAAAGATGGGTGGAAAAGATAATTCATATATTGAAGCTATACAGGGATATAGTAATAAGCACAAACTTATGTTAGCTGTTATTTGTAATGTTTTTGATAAAGTTAGTGTGGCATGAGATTAGTCTTAAGATATGTGAAGACATGTAGTTAATAGTGAAGTCCTAAGCATTATGCTGTAGTGAGCTTTCTGCAAGGATACTGGAATTTCGTGACATGGGAGGAAAAAAACTAGTCTGGTTCAAAGGTATGGTTTAGTTCTGTCTGTCTCACTCCTATGACATGTAATTTAACTTCAGTGCAGCAAAACTCCATGGAAATATGTCAGACTACTGAAGAGCTGGGATAGAGTAAGTATTTGTGCTGTGACAAAATGTATTTAAAATTGCTGAAGTGAGGAAAAGAAAAAAAAATGTTACAAGAACATCAGACTTTAAAAGTGAAAACTATCAGACTATGAGAAAGGTGTGATTGGAAATCTGGAAGACTGCTGGAATAGACAAAACACTTCACAGCACTAAAAAATGCTTTCTAACACTTCTCTGTTAATTCAGTGTTTCCTAGAAGCATTATCTGAGAAAAATATTTTCTAATAGCTGCTGATCTTGTATATGGATAAAAATATTGCAGTCTAAATAGGGAAGAGATAATTAATCACAGGTAGACATGCACACTATGATGTGATTCACCTAATGTTTCCTGTGATAGAGTAGGGAATGAAATGTTTTAGCTAAGCCATTTTTAAAAAAGCAGGGAAGCTTTTTTCTAGGTCATGGTTTGCATTCTATAATGCTGGATTTCTTTCTTTCTTTCTTTTTTTTTTTTTTCTGTTATGGAGGCTCTTGCATTTGAGCTTTCAGTTTCCAATAGCCTTTTCTCTGCACTAAGGAGATAGATGGGAAACCTGGAATTACCGTAAAAATGAAAGTAGACAAGTACTTTGTCTTTATGATTAAATTCTTAGATGGTTGTTCCTTCTCACTAATGACAGACCAACATCAAGTGCTTCAAAAATTAAAAATACAATACATAAACATTTTTTCAGAGAATCTAATTGACATGAGAATATAATGAAATTTTGTAGTAGGACCTACAACGTCTGTGTTTCTTCCCACTATTGCCACAACTTCTCTGGGTAGCCTGGGTTTCTTTGACTGACATCCCTGTCCTTTATGTCACTTGTATAAAATGAAGAGGAGTTGGCAATTTCATATTTTCAGTAACAGATTAGGAAACTAAAATATTTTTAGTATGAGTGAGAATATAAAGAAACTGAAGAAACAAATGAGTATATAGAAGGGTAAACTAAATCTTCTGCTAGTGCAATGGCTTTAGCTCAGCTCAACCCAATGGAGCAGTGTCAATTTACAGCTTCTGAGGCTATTGCTTAGTCTGCAAGCCTGGACCAGAAATCAGGGCACTGAGCTGAAACACCTGTCTTGAAAGCGCTAAAGGGAAAGGCTTCCTTAAATTCTTCCTTGTTGAGACTGGGGCAGGAGAAAAGATATCTTCTTGGCCAGAATATTTTCTATCATCTGTTGTTGGTGGGAGAAATAGTGGAAATAAGTTTGTTTACAGATCAAGTCTGCTAGACAAAAGCAGAACAGCCTGTATCTGAGCTGTTCTGCCCCATTCTCCTTTCTTACTCTCATGTCTTGCCAAAAAAAAATGTTGTTAGCTGCTGCTGGAGGCTGTCCTTCCTAGTATTGCATCTCATCTTTCAAAAATAGAGAAACAGGGTTTGTTTAAAAAAAAAAAAAAAGTTTCAGTACTTAACTTTATAAATATATCCTATTAGGGTTCTTTTTTCCTTCCAGACAAAAGCATTTCTGCTTCCAAGCTTGATAGACCTCCTGACCCTGCTGATGTGGGTGGATGGCTCTGCATGTTCTGAATCATTTGCTTCCTTTTCAAGTGTTGCATTTTCCTTATTTCAATTACCCTTTCTTTATAATTACATGGGCCGCTTCAGTGAACGAGAGTGCTCCAGAGCTGACAGACCGTCTAAAAACAGGTCATGCTGGAGGTAAAATCTACATTCCTATCTAGCTCGGGCACTGAGGAGAGGTGTAGGTTTAATAGCACAGGAGAATTTTTTTCCYGGATATTCAGACATAAGCAATTGCTGTTGGGTTCACTGCCCGGGCTTGCACCAGTGTGGACCACATGTAATTGCTCTCCATGTCCCTCGGAGAGTTACAAACTGTGTGTGCAAGGATCACTTCCCTTCATTCCTGCTGAGCGATTGCTTCTGTGACAGCAGTAGCCAACGAAGCTTGATCTGATACCTATTTGAAACCAGCAGGAATCCTTTAACTAAACTCAAAGGGGATTAGTCTAGACCCAAAAAGGTGCAACCAGCCCTGATGYGAGTAGAGCAGGAAGTGAAGGGTTGTAGACCAAAAGTGGTCTTTGCGTTGCAATAAAGCTGCAGATGGCCTGAAACAGAATTTTGTTGCAATACCTTAGGCGAGGGTTAAATCTGCATTAAATTCAGTTTTGCAATATGCAGTTTCTCAAGTAATTGTTATTTTTATTCCAATTTCCATTTTATTCACAACCAAGACTAAACAGCTGTTTTATGCAGAAATCCTGCAACTTTGAATTGCAAATGGTTATTTTGCTTAAAGATAAAAAAAAATTGAAGAGGGGGCTTCCTTGTGTTGCAGGATTGCAACACAACTGCAAGTCCAGTTTCCAGCGAATCTGTGCTCTATTTTTTTGATAATACTTTATTAAGTAGTTTGCCTAAAAGTTCAAATGGATTTCAGGGACCTTTTCCTGATTTCTCTCCCTTTTAAGAAAGTACTAATAGCTCTGAAGATGTCAAAAACTGGTTGTGTATCCTGTCCTAAATAACAGTGTGTTAATAATGTGATCTCTCTTAACACATAGATATTAAAAGTATCTATGCAGTTGGTCCTAATCCCTATTCTATAAGCAAAGTCAGAATAGCTACTGGAGCAGTTAATTACAGAAAATACCAGTTACCTACTGTTTATTGTAGGGCAAGGGATTTTTTTAGCCAATTAATTACACATTTYAGATTTAATATTAAATTAAAATTCTGGGAAGAATGTGTGTGTGGGAACAGACTGGGGAGAGAGTGTCAAAACCTCTTTAAAAGCAACAAGTTCCTGCACTGAGTCACAGAGAAGGGGCTGTAATTGCTCCCATTGTTTTGTGCATTCTTTGGTACAGCAACCTGTGTTTTTTTCATGAATGCAACCTTATCACTTGCATTAGTTTCGCTCTCTGTAAGAGAGATTTAGCTTATGGGGCTGAGTGACTGAGCAATGCCAAAAAATACAAAAGAACAAGAATATAGAAGGACTATTTCTTCTTTTAAKTCATCTAGAAATAAATAGTGTGACAAAGACTTGATTGTACCGCAAAGGGGGATTACATAGTCCATATGCAAAACTTTCCACTCAATGTGTATTTGTTTTGCATCTGCTTATTCTGTGCTCATTCGACAAGTAAAAGGAGGTGCATGGATACTTGCTCTCTTCAATGTGAATTAAGGCCCCTACTTTGTTATTGGGGCAAGGAAGCGGAGGAAGGCAGTCTTCCCTTAAATTCACTGGGGATCAGAAAGACATTAGTGCATGCGAGCATGTCAGTGCTATTACAGAGCAGATAATAAGTCTCTCTAGTCTGTAACCAGTTACCTCTGCAGTGCRTTTAGCCAGGCAAAGTTACAAGGTACAGCCTATTGTGTCTACCAGAAGCTCAGTAGGCGAAGAAGTATGTGGTGAAGATATACCTCACCAAGCTTTCTTGTGCACCCTGAATTCATCGAAGCAGGAGACAGAGAGAGAAAAACGATCAAGACAGCTGAGAGGAGGGGAAAAAATAAACTTGTGCAGAGAACAAGTTTATTTTTTATTGACAAGGAACACTGAGGAAAAACTGTTCCACTGTGGAGTAGACGAGACTGGTTTTCTATCTGGCTTTTATTGGAGCTTCTTTAAGGGTAAAAGATCAGCACTGTTTTAGGCATCTGTGCTCAGCAGTACTCTCTCCACAGAAGGAAAGAGAGCTATAGCTTCCCTCACCATGAATAAAATGACATGTTGTATGCTGTGTCTTTGCTGGGACACAACTGAGCATCTTTCCCTACCTGGGGATTAATTCATATTTTAATTTACCTTTGGATGCAATATTACAGAGAAGGGACTGCTTTAAAAAACCCTGTGACCTTTCAAAATGTTCTTGAGAACCAGCGTTGTTTAGAGGAGTTAAAAATTCACTTAGATTCTAGATGCTGCAGTTCAGACTTCAAAAAGGGTTTGGCAGCCACAGGAAGCCATGAAAAATAGCACCAAGGACTCAGAAAAGTGAAAATGATCTCAGGACCTCTTTGAAAGCAAAATTGTGCAATGCAGAATGAACTTATTGGATCCAAGCAATAACACCAAAACATGCAAATCTTGGGAACTCAGGAGTCAAAGAATAATTTATCTCAAAATATTTCCATTTTTCTCAATCACATTTTGAAACTTAAGTTGTATATGTCACAGGTGCATTATTTCTGCAGGGTCATCCGATGAAATCTGAGGGAAATGAATTATTTCCAAAATTCAAGACAAACTTAATTATCACATGAGGTCTTTTGTAACACAGGATCTGTAATTAGCCATTCTTAGTCTTCTTGTGTGATGTGATGAGAAAGAAAAGTGACTTCTAGGATTTTCTGAGAACAGAGGATAAGTTCTGGTTATGAGACTCATGGAAAGGAAGGGAAGAGAAGCTGACCTCTAGGGAAGGGGCTGACAGTCTGTGGTCTGGAAAGGTGTGGGCTTGCTTCAGGGATTTCAGATAGGCCCAACTCTTGTACTCATTTGCTGAGTGTCCAAGACAAAGGGCTTAACAATATCCTGGCTTTCTATGTTAGTAAAACTTCTTGTATCAAAACATATTTCTTCCCTTATCACCTGTATTCAAGCAAGAATTAATATTACAGGCACAAAATAATGGAACAATTTACAGTTGTCTCTGTATCTTATAGTCGAGAYTCTGCTGCCACATATTTCTTCTCTTTTTCTCTGTGCTTAGAAMAGTTGTGGTCAGCCCTGACTCAGTCTCATCCTGTGGGCTTTCCAGGCTTCAAAAATTGTTCTTTTTTTTTTTTCATTTGACCTTGGAAGCAGAGAAAATAGACTATGAGAAAGATGATATTCTTCTCTCTGGGTCCTCACTGTTTTCCCACACTTTATTCTGCCCTTCCATGTCTTTACAGATGATTCCTCTGCTTTGTTTTCTGCAGCTATCATTCTTAAAAAGTCAGGTTAAACTAGAACTAAAACTTGAGATAACAATGGACTTCTGGATGAAAGGCTGAGTGAGAATATTTGTTGATTTCATATCATGTATTTATACTTTCAAATCTGTGTACAGGTATTTACCCCTAGAATTGCCTTGGCTTTAGTTCATCTTTGCTCAAAGATCAGAAAGCCATGGAATGCAAAGTCAGATAGCTTTGAACAACAAACTACATGTCATGTTTCTGTTCTTTAAGTGGATGCAACTCTCATAATCCGGATTCAGATGCAGGTATTGACTAGGTTATATCCCCTTTGTTGTGAGACTGTTCAGTGTTTGAAGGGCCCAGGAGATCTGAGGGTGTTCTGAAGAACTGGACAAAATGCCAGTTATTGCCATCTTAGAAGACCTAGTCTCCAAAATGAATCTCATGCTATTGTTAGAAATATCTTTTAATGCACTATTGCCAACAACAAAAGCAAAATGAAATGATAGCTGGCAAGGTGCATCTCTGTCATGCCAAAATCACAATGTTTTCTGGAAATAAAAATTCCTCCCAAGATATACATGCATCTATCTTTGTGTAGTTTGTAAACTGCATTTGGGGACATCTACTTTCTCCTTAGATCCAAAGCCTCAAGATACGAAGCCACTCAGGAAGATAGGAAAAATAATTGGTACCAAACTTATCTTTTCATTTACAAGTTTGCAGTGTATCTGTAATACATTCCCAGACTGACTTTGAAATATAGCAAAATAATAAAATAAAAATAACCCTCAGAGCTGACAAAAGGCTTTTTTTCTTTTTCCTCCATTTTTAAAGGCTTTGCCCCAGCAAATCAGTTCACTGTGTACCAAAGATAATTAGGGCATCTTATTTAAAACTTACGATCTAATTAGTGGCTTTAATGGTAGTTAATTACACAGAGAGCAACAAAGCAGTTATATTTCCTATCAGGCTTCTTCTAAGTCAAGGTGCAGGTATTTATCTAGGGCCATAAAGGAGAGTGGGTACCACACTTAACATCTAATTACACAAAATTGTCCATAGTAATTATGAGCAATGTGATTTTTATTTATCTGGTTTAATTACTGGGGCTTTACACAGTCTCTGACCTGGCACAGTGGCAGGGAGGACAGAGGGGAGATTAAGTGCCATCCCTTGCATGAATACTGTTGTGCAGCTAAAGACTCCTCATCCCCAAAACRGAGCTTGACTCTGGTCAGTGAATAATATGGTGCCTCCTGGGCATAGGGGTAATCCCCATTGCCAGCAACTCATAGGAGCAGACTGTATTCATTGCACAGATGCAGGTGTGCATTTACAAAGCACCACAAGACACCTAAGACAGACATCTTGACTCATAAGGAATTCAATGTCAACAGATGATATAAGAAGGAAGTTTCATATTTTTCTTCTTTTTCCAACATTTTTTTTTTCTTTCAGCAAAAGGGACCCATAGTCCTTATCAGATCCTGCTTTCTTAAATCTTTCCCACCTGTTATCCACTACTGAAACTTTGTAGAAGCTCCCAGGACTGCTCCAGAAAGTCAGTGTCTTCGCTAAATTTCCACTTTCTATTTTCAGAGGAAGGATCACATCCTCTGTCTGATCCTAGATCTTCCTACCTTTTCCCTAACTTTAAAAGCCATCTGTATTCATGGAGATAAATAGAGATGCAACTTAAACCTTACATATTTCTGCCATGAAAGAAATATGCTTTAAATTTAGATCAACTTCCATTATTTGAAAATCTCTTGGAGTGAATCATTATACAGCCCTTGAATGCTAGGAAAATGGCAATGTTCACAAGGACTGTATGAGTGAACATGGCYATCATTTGACTATCCTTTAATTTTAGACTAGGTAGATGTGTGTTAGCAAGAGCTGTATTAGTACTGTTATTAGCCAAACCAAAGTCTATCTAACCAATTACTCTCCCTGTGACTATAAAGCAACAAGTGCAGGCAGGAATATAAGAGTAAGGGATTATTCAGTTTATCTTCCCAGATTCTTTTTTTCTCTCCTCATTAACTAATTGTCCAGTGATGAGATGGTCCCTTCAAGTTGTTAAGCCTTTTAAAAGAGCTATAGCATTTACATGTTAGAAAAATAGCTGGCCTCCCATCCCCAGTCTTGAAAGTGAACGTTTCCAGCTCCTTCCACTTCATAAAATTGCAAGCAACAGCATGTTTAGTTGTACTTCTCAAAGCATACCCCTAGGACATTTCCATGTTATAGCAAATCACTTGTTCAGTGGCTCACTAAAATTTTGAATTAGTTGTAAATACATTTTGACCTTATTTTTCTCCTGATAATTGCTCTATTTATAGAAGTCATTGATTGTCATGCTAATTTCTTCTATTTGCAGATTAGACTGGCTCAATCAGAAAAAAATCTGTGGTATATCCCATTAAAAAAAGGCTAAAAGGAGGCTGTTGTCTTTAACAGTAGATTTGCTCTTGTTGTCTCTTTTCTCTCTCTGTCTTTTTTTCTTTCTGAAAGCTAGAAAAAAACACTCACTAGAGAGAAAAAAAAGAACAATAGTAACTTTCACTGGCAAGTTCACTCATCTTCCTTCTTTGGCTATCACTGTAGCTGTATTTTACTCTTTTGTTTTCTAGAAAGTATTTGAGCATCAGYTTAGAGCAAATGGCCTATCACAGGATGCTTTTTAATCTTCATATAAGTGATCAAAATAGATGTAGCCAGACTTACTAAAATACTGAATCTTGATTTCTCAGTATCCAGGGCCAACTTTCTAAAGGGCTCCACTTCCTTTCTGCCTAGCAAATCCACACACCAGAGCTATGTGATTTTCTTGCCTCCACCGCCAAGCAGTGCTGAATGCAGTCTCCCTCAAGATGCTTAAGCAAGGAGTTCTTGAAACGTCCGATCCTGCTGGGAGCACGGAGCACGTCTGCTGAGCATTGCTCTCCGTTTTAATTGCACGGTGCCATGAGCACACCCTGCCCTTGTGGCACCTCTGCCCGCTTCCACAATGAATCATGGCATGGGCTGGTGGCCCCTGCCTGGGAGGTCTATTTCTCTGCCACCGGCTGGTGGCCGTAGCTTCTAGTTCCTGTTGACATGGTAGCTGGGCCGGTTGTAAATCTGTGAGATTTTGCTCTGAGAAAGATCAACTGGCCCGCAGATGGGAGAGTGATGGAGAGACCTTGATCTCACCATGGCTAGTCACCGTCCCCTGCATTACTGGGAGATTGCTTGGGCTTGAGTCACTGCAGGTTTTATGGTTCAGTACCACAAAGCAATTAACAGCAAGTGAGTGAGCATTCCCAACCTTTGCTAAAAATCGCGGCTGTTTATCAATGTGTCAGGCTGTTGGCAGATTCAAGAAATCTAAATTTAACAGGTGACTGGTTCCTCCATGCCTGACTGCAGCCAATGGATCTTCGGGATACGGTGTCCCAACTGGGCAGCCAGCTCTGCTGGCGCCGGCTAGGGAGGAGATTTGAATGAATGGGGCCAGCTCCAGAGTTCAGTGTGGGGAAGGCTTTTTTTACACCACATCTGCTTAATGACTTTCTCAATTGATTTCAGCAGCACCGCTTTTCGATTACTGATTCCATCTCAGCCATTGGGCAGAAAAATGGGCTTAGGGAAATAATAGAAAGAGGAGAGAGAGAAAGTACACAAAAACCTAATGCCCGCCTACTGCAACACAGTGACACTTGTCCAGATATTTTATGCTGAATTGGGAAAAAAAAAAAAAAAAAAAGAGAGAGAAAAATAGCAATTTTCCCCATCATTCAGCTTTCCCCCCATTCAGCTGATGGGGAAGAGTATGCATGTACTTCCTTGCCTTCAAGCCCCAATACATCCATGCTCGTTGACCTATTCCTTGGTTTGGAACCAGCTGCAAAAAGCAGCTGTCATCCTCTGTTACTCTGCCAGCCGTATTCTTAAGGCAGCCATCAAAGTCTGGCACTGAATGAAGGCAATTCAATTAGCTGTGACGGTCAAACAGAAACCGAGGGTCAATTGAAATCTCTTTCTTTTTCTCTCTCTCCTCCCTCCTCCACCTCTCTCTGTTTGCATCCTGAAGCTGGTAGACAGCAAAGTTTACCTTATTATCATGGGAAGGTCTGAGGGGTAGGAATGAGACAAGAATTGTGCCTTCCAGGGAAAAGTTTCCTCCGGTGCCTCATGAAGAAAGGACAAAATAAGGGGAATACATATCTGGGAAAGGGGTGTGTCTTTCCTCAGTCCTGCTCAGCACTTACGCTGTTTCGTTAAGATGAAATGAGCTTGGGAAAGGAATCCTCATTGGATGACTGACAACATGTTTTGGCCCAGTATAATATTAATAATATAATATCTCCAAGGTTTAATGCTACCATCTGCTTTGTGCCAAACAAGGTGGCCATTTCAGGCTTTTATCAGACCTGTGGGCTTATTTCCAGCATACCCAGAGGAGGGAGGGAATGTGAGAGGAAGAGGGGGTAGGGAGGAAGATGGGGAAGGTAAAAAGTGAGAAATAGATCATGGCACTGGGCGCAGCTGCTCTCACAGCATACCACTTCACAGCTTGCCTCTGCTGCTCTTGCTAGGGTGAACATAGTTGTAAAAATAAAGGTCAAACAGATAATCTTGATAAATATTTAATAGTTACTGTTTTTACATCTCCCTTATTGTTATAGATTGAAGGTCTGACACTTGTGGCATCTGGCACACACCGAGCTGAAAGTGATTTCACAAAGCACTAGAGGGGGTGTTGGGGAGGCAGCGGTTGGGAATTTGCTCAGGAAGAGCTATGCTACTTCCACAAGCAGCATAGGCTCAACTCTTTCTATTTAACAAGGTCTCACGTGGAGTTCAGTGCATAAGCACTCATAGTATAAGACTTTAGCTTCCCTCATCCCTCAAGTTAATACTCACAAATTATGGACTGCGTGCATGTTGGTAAACTGGATGGCCCATGACTGTGATAGGTGGCTTTGGGGTCACTCTGAGTCCTTATTTTATATAAATGCATAATTTCTTTATCTTGATGGGTTTATCACACGATTGGAGATACACTTCAGTCCTTGGAGACATTTCCTTTCTGGCCTTTTTCCAGCCTGAAGCAGGCCATAGGAAGAATAAATGGGGCTTATGGAGATAATGTTGACCTTAGTCATATTAACTAGCCAAATAGTTGTGGAAGAGCAAATATAAACTGTGTTTTTAAGGGATTTCTTGACAATTACGATAACTACAACTTTCCTTATGGTAGCTGGTAAGAAATCATCCACCTTTGCACAGCAGGTGAATAGATAATGTGGGAGTTTTTCACTTGTTCATATATTAATTCACTGTGATCAATACAATACTCAAGGTGCTTTGCAAATGATGTGTTGAGAAGGAAGAACACATTTTACCCACTGTGAACTCTATAAGACTATGTAACACAAGGTCTTGATATAATTTTGCTATTTGGAGATCCTTTATGAAACATTTGACTAGTCATTGGCAATCTCTGGTAGTAATGGATATTCATGTGGAACAACTAATGACTCTAGATAACAAATGAATCAAAGAGACAGGAGAAAGGAAATCCTTTTCCACACCCGCTGCTCTGCAGGACCTGAGTCCACAGCAGATGAGAAACACCAACTTTTAGCCTAGCTGTGCATTACAACCACTTCTAGAGAGAGAAATCTGTCTCAGTTTGGACTGGGCAGCACAGGTGTTTAGATCCTGGTTCCAGCATGTTAAAGACCCTTCAGGATGCTATTTTCGTCCTGAGTGCAAAATAGTCTTGGAACAAATAACTTCCCTGTACTCTTTCAGCTGGATCCTGGGATTTTTTTTCACTCCTCTTGTCAACTTGTGCCTCTAAAAATTGAGCTATACTCAGAGTTCTGTGCACTCCTCCTGACCTGATCCAGTCTTCAGTGCTCAGTTACATTGCAAGAAACATGCCATTAGTGTATGATTTGATGATGACACCTTTCCCTCTCCCCTTGCTGCATCTGTTTTTTTTCTTTTGTTGAAGACTTGACACACTATTTTACAGGCTACACAATATGGAAGTTGGCAGAAAATCAGCTTCAAATAGAATCCAGAACTGACTCTGCATATGAATTTAAGAGGTACCAGCACTACTGCAGTATATCATTCTCCCAAACAGCCTGACACAAATAGGGTAAGCATCAATGGCGAATGAAGACTGGCTTAAGATACATTTTAAAGCCCTTAACACAGAAGAAAGACTGTTGTTTTTGACTGTAATGGTAAATAGTCTCCCGGCAGTATTTCAACAGGCTGCAAAGGAGACATGCGTCAGTAGTACAAACTTGCATTACACCAGAAAAGCAGCCTGTTCCTTGCTCAGCAACTAATGAACACACATGGTACCAGGGAAGTAACCTCAGGGAGTTTTAAGGCAGAAACTGTTGCCTTTGAAGTGGTGCAAAGCAGTAAAAAATAGAAGATCTGGAGCTTATATATGAAAAAAGTCATTTTCTTATGGAAGGGAAGAGGATAGGAACTCTTTGAGACGGGGCCATAAAGAGGCATGAGAAACGCCTTCCATCAAAAATGGTTCACCGAATGCTTTAGAAACAAAAGACGGAACAGTATCTCCTAGGTCAGAAGCAAATCTGAGCAAACCTGTCTCATTACTCAGCCTGTTTGCAAGCATCTTTCTGTACTCAGCTATGCAATAGTTGCTATCAAGAGTGTATCACAGGCTATTTCAGTTGTGGGATGTAGTTTCTTTTATCTTATTAGATACTCAAATGTTTTAGAAATAGGATGAAGTCAATCAAATAYCAAGGTATCGTTAAAAAAATGGAAAGGAATAAGTCATTTGGCTACTAACCTTTTCACAAATAGGCATTGAACTGCTCAATTTTTACTGTCTTGAAATATTCCTGAAATGAAGGCCAAAACTATCACTCAAAGAATGCTTTCAGATCAGAATAACAGTGAAATAGGTCAGGAATGCTATTGAAAGTGTTTGAATTAAAAAAAAAAAAAAAAAAAAAAAAAACAAGACAAACATCAGTGATACTAGAACTGTGTAAACACAGCAAATAACATGAAACCTCCTCTTAGGAGGAGAACCAGTCTTGCTACTCTGGTTCATTTAGCACAAGACCAAATGGTGACTGAAAATGTCTGTGCCCTGCTATTATACACACACACACACACATATATATGTAAAAAATCCAGAGGAAATAACTGTGTGTGCAGGTAGTAAGGGGCATGTAGGACTCGAGTCATGTTTGACTTGTGTTATAAGTTCGACTAGCCTTGTGGCAGTACTGAATTGGATTTTAACAAGAACGTTCACCAAAAAGCCATGGATCATTTAAGTGCATTATGGGCGGGACTACAGGATCACCATGCTCTGAAAATCCAGCAAGTTTTATACCCTTTTTTCAAGGGATATTACCCAGTTTCCATTCCTGATGCTATTTCTGCCTCTAGAAGCTTCATACYAGGCAGATCTTCCACACAGACCATTCCCGAGCCCATTCCCAGCCCATTCCCTTTTCCCGTAGGCTTAACAAAAGACTCTGTCCACAAAAACAGGCCTGACAGTGTAAGATAAGCCTACAGCCTTTGAAGCACCGTGGGGTTTTTTTCCCATTTTAAAGGACCTAGCAAGTCTTTCATTGACCAGGCATGGAAGTTTGCTTCTCTCATCCCAGCRGAAGTATGAGCTGCACTTTCCACAGCATGTCCTCATGGCCAGTTCTATTCTTCAGTTGTGCTAACGGCTACAAAATCACACTGATATCCCCATGTTCATAGTAGAACACCTTGCATTTCTACATCCTCTCATTCTGTTGAAAAATTGCATTTACCTCTTCCAAGAAGCCTTATAAAATAAGGCAAGAGGTAAGATGTTACTCTGCTCCCTACTCTTCTTTTTTTTTTTTTTTTTTTTTTTTTTTTCCCTTGTCCCCGTGGTTTCCATTAGCAGCTCCCACACGCGAGAGGGAGCTCAGCCGAGGGGCTCGAGCTGAATTCTTGTCTGTGACTCCCTCGGAGCTTGCTGGCTTTCCTTTATTGAATTAGGATAAATTGGAACTTTCATAAAGGGTGATATAAATCATTATCTCAAGTTAGCAGATGTGGACTCACCAGGATAGAGCTCTGTTAATAACTCCTTCGGATTAGGGCTGATTGGTACAATTTGAAACTTGTTTCTCACAGCTTGATCAGTCTAGTTGTAACTGTGGCAATTATCCCATTTCACTTTCAATAGCTTAGCACAGAGAAGCTGCTGCCTCCAATCCATCCCTCTTTAATGAATCCAGTGAGATACATTTAGTCCCATGGACAAATATATCCTGTCTCCCCACCCAGCTCCAAAATAAATATTAAAAAGAATAAACCTCATTCCCAGATGGGATCCAGGAATGTATCTTTTATGGAGTGAGATGCTGAGTGTCCATGTAAACATCATTTAGGTATTTGGCCAGCGAAAAAGCCTTTCTTCATTCTTACAGCATCATTTGCACTTTTTGGCAGTCTTCCTGCCTGGGAAATTAGATGAGAAAATCAGGCTGTGTCCAAGCATTGAAGCTCGTTGAATAGATTCTGATGAATGTGTTCCACACTGAATTTGTGGGATTTTGTTAAATAACTTATCTGGTGATATTTTTTTTTTTTTCTGAGGAATCATTAATAAATGATTTAGTGAATGAACACAGAATTCTCAGAATAATATATTTTGGCAAATATTTTCTTTCATTTCTCTATTTGACTCTAACTACAACTCTATGCATGAATGTAGCAGATCCTTGAAGAACACACCTCTGAGAACGGATTAAAATCCAACACTATTTAAAAGGACACTCAAACTTTAAGTGCTAGTTATAAGCYCACCTTTAGAGCTTATCTTGGATATTTTGCCGGATTGTGGGTTTTACCAGGGAGGTTAACTATGTGCTTAAATCGAAGCACCAGTGGCCTACAGTTGGCTTGCAGTTACCAGCTCTGTTGTTCACTGTTTGTGACATTTCCAACAGTAAATATATCTCAGAAGCACAAGGCACATTTAATTTTCATGTTTCCYGTGATGGGGAACTGTACAGGTGTCTCTGAAATATCCCCAGCACACCTCAGCTCTAAGGCAGTAAAACTACAGGTATATTCTCTTTCGCTTCAAACACTGTCTTGCCTCTTCAGTTGTAAATCCAGACTTGTATCAGACAAGACTGTTGCTCACTTTTGTGTTCATACAGCATCTCATTCCATGTTTTATAATGCCAATAAAATGTTAGAGATTAAAATACATGGACTCATTTGTCTCCCACTTACAGAACCAAAACTGTACATCTACAGGAACGTTGTTGATGCCCATGGGAATGTGCCAGTGAAAGCAACAGCATGATCCATCCAAACGCTGATTTCTAACAGTGGGAATATGGAAACTTTCCCATTTCTATTTCCCTTGTGCATACTCATTCTTGGCACTTGTCTGAGGGAGATGTATAGCCTCCCCAAATTTTGGAGGAGGATCTCCCCAAATTTTGAAAGAATGGTCAATTTGTTCTTCCTGCTCTTGCCAGTGGCTCAGCATTGAGTCTTTCACCGGAGCTTGGACAGCTTTGAATCATGCTGCCTGCAATATGTTTCTGCTAAAAATAATAGTGGTAATTAATGCTCTTAGTTTTACTTCTGCCATCTGCCTTCATGCCAGGCACAATGGCCATTTTCCCTTGTGGGAAGAAGAAGCAGGAAGAAGCAGGGAAGAAAAGAAAGAAGAGAGGGCTGCTTGCACCTTCCACCAGGCCCTCTGTGTAGACTGGCTGTGTCCATGGCAGACAAGCATGCTCCAGCCAAAGCAAGGACAGAGAGACAACAAGAATGGTTTTACACAAGTACATGTGCTTGCAGCCCCACAATAAAAGCAGTCTTTACTCCTGGTATGAAGATTCGGGGAGTCTGGGTGGCAGAACAGTATGGAAGGCTGCCAGGACGTATTTAATGCTCAAGATGGAGAGCTTCTGAAAGCTCAGTGCTACACAAATCACTTCTCTCTACGCTTAGTAAGCTAGCAAGGCCTTTTTTCTTGTATAGCAGGAGAAGAGCTATTACACGCCTGCCAGGCACATCTCTCCTTCTCAGTGAAAGAAACTTCAGAAGGAGCCTCTCGGTCCTAGCTACTATGGCTCTGCTCTGAGATGTGCATTTTGATGAAAGCATGGAGGAAACATTTCTTTTAGGGTTAAGGGTTAGGGTGAGGAACTGCAACAGCCCAGATTTCATTACAGCTGGCCTAGAAGGAATATTTTTGCTATTTCCAAAGCCACACAACTCTCCTGTGCTTTGTATAGCCAAGTTCAGATGGGAATCTGTTCCCTCTTCAGGCCARCAGTTTAATTTATCATGCAATATTGGTATATAACTGATGACATATACATCATATACATGTGGTTTATACCACTCATGCACCTCTTTCCTGGAACCTAGCCTTGGTTTCATAAGTGGAAATTACCAAATACCATCTTCCCCTCATCTTCTTCTTCGCCTCTACCCAAAATTGCACTAAGGGGATCTAAGATGAGCACTTTGGCCTAAATCCACTTCAGATACCACAGGAGTCATCTCCAACCAGATTATGGAGTGAGTAACTGCGAGGACTGAATAGGGCCTTTCATCAGCCCTATTTGGTATATGCATCGGCTCATGTGAGAGGGTATGTTTTCCAGTTGCATCGGGACTGAAGTCAGCTCTGCAAACCTACCGAGGCAGCCTGGAGCCTAGCAAGACATAATGTCCCAGTAATAACTCCTCCCTCTTGTATTGCCTTTTAATCGAAAGATGTGAGATTGCAAGAGCTTTACACTCTGTAGAAAAAAAAAAAAAAAAGACACGTTTTCAAGGTGACAAAGTAAGGCTTATAGTCCTACAGACATTGCTTTACTTTTTAGTTTGCAGAGGGGTTAGGGTTGCTTCAATGTGCCTTTTCCAAGGTGCTCTGTCAGAAGCAGAGCAGATGGTTATATCTTAAATGAGTTTTGAGCCTAACAGGCAACCCCACTGAAGATACACTGTGACTAGGGAGAACAAAATACGTATTCAAGTGAGAAGAGATCCTAGAAGGTCAATATTGACTATTCATTATTTCCTTCCTAAAATATTTGCTATTCAATCTGTGAGTGAGACAAATTCCCATGACAGAGGTGACCAGCCACACCATTTGACTAAAAGTCATGATGTTATCATAAACAAGGACTGAAACAGTTACACCTATGTTTGTATAAAAATCTGGGTTAGATAATAAATTACTTTTTAACCAAAATATGAGCAAAAATAGTAAGAAATGCCAATTTTGATCAATACTTCAACCAAGAGAAATGACTAACATGAGTATTGCATGAAATTGAACAGTCATCACCTGGCATTACTGTCCTAGCTTGGCAGTTACCCAGATAACCAGTCACTTTTCTTTAAAGGTATTCAAGAAGATGAGTTTCACTCAACCTTCTTTCTTTTTTTTCCTTTTCAGAAAAAAAAAAAAAAGAAGAAAAGAGAAAAATTATCAAAGTCAAGCTTTACTGCGAAAAAAAACCATTTCAGATATAAAATACTCCAACTGTTATATAAATATGCACATATATAAGAAAAAAGTTAAGTTGCTCCATTTCTACCTGTAATTGACAACTTTTGATTTGTGGATGCTTTTGTAGTGGCCGTTGTCTACAATATTGCAGGATTCTGGTTTGAAGCCCAGAAGGCTTCAGCAAGGTAAAGTACCTTTACCTGCTCAAATGAAGCCAGTACAGAATAATCAGACAACAGACCTTCTGCTCCTAGAATAGCAAAGGATAAAGGAAGGGTCGTGTCTTTTCCCAATAAGATATATTTTCTCCTTGCTCCAGTCCAGGACATGCTTGAGCGGGAGGAGTGGGGCTGCTTCTCTTCAAATTTGCCTGGCCGCTATCTCCACCGTCATGTTGCCTCCTGCTATTGCAGTGCTCTCTACTTCCCTGACCTTATTGCGCTGGGATTGTTATACAACCTGTGCCACCTAAACAATAAAAGCAAGGTAATTAGTATAACTGAAATCTATATTATAACTTGTTAGTACCTCCAGGGCTCCCTTGCCTTCATACTTAGAAATAAATGATGAGAGTCCTGGGAATCTTGAGCAGGCTCAAGTTCCCTATCTCCAAACCCAATTTCATGTTCCTCTCTCCCTGCCTTCACCCTGGAAACAAAAAGAAGTATAAACAAACATAACAACCACCAAAGTATTTCAACAGCAATTCTCCGAGGGGCTGGTAAATAGCAAGCGAGCTATCAGAGCCCAGAGGGGGAAAAGTTCAGCAGAAACTAGTTACAAAATCTCAAGATGCAGTGTGACAAACTCCAGGCTGCTCCTTCTCTTGCACTGCATTGCAATTTTCCCGCAGAATGACAGTTTTCAATTACTAGACTGTAGCTAAAAGCAAATTGTGCACTTCAGCAGCTGGAGTTCTCTCTCCTGATTTTCAGATGTGGCTGGTAAAACGTACAGGGGCAGTGAAAATGTCTTTCTGCACAGCTAACAGAGCAAGCAGAGGCCCGGAGACTTAAGAGAAAGGGCAAGGGAAAAGAAGCATTAAAAATAAGCAAAGAGGAACAGCTACTGGGTTGATTTACCCCTATCTTTCCCCCTAGCCGTGACATTTCAACTGCAYACACTACGAGAGGAAACCTGGGTTAACCTATCTGCTTGAACTTTAAACACCATTTAGATGTTTTTTCTTTCCTCTTTTCCCCTTTACAAACTACTATTTCTCCATACAGTCTCATTGATCTGGATCCTGTTTTCCTCATTTTAGACATACAATAACACCCCACCTTTCACCCACCAGAATCTCCCTTGAGACCAAAAGCTGGATTTTTGGATGTAAGAATGTACTTGAACTAAAATAGATTTGTAGAGGTCAGTCCTCTCTGTGCAACACAGGCAGGAGAAGGGGACAAACCAAGGCTTGGTGGTGTACTGCAGAGGTGTAGCTGGTATTTTCCAACTGCAATTTGGGATAACTTTTATTTTTCTGCTAATGCTACTCAAAATTGGCCTTGAAGAGAGTCACCAGCCTTTTTTTCTGCCAATTTTGTACAAGACAATTTCAGTTGAATACCTAAGAGATCTACTATCTGACACAGATATTTCCTGCTTTTTTTTCTTTTTTTTTTTTTTTTGTTTTTGTCTGTTTGTTTGTTTGTTTTTTCCTAAGGATGTCTGAATCTATAACCAGCTATAAATCCCAGGACATGAAGGCAGTCAAAGGCCTGCAAAGAGGGCTAAGCCCTGAGCTAACCGGATGCTCTGCACTTCCTAGCATCTCCTTCTTTCACATCCAACTAGCATAAGTGACATCACTCGGAAAAATAAAACATTACAAATCTGTTGTTCTGGGTACAGTGAGGAGATCCCACTCTTGCACATTATTATCCTGCTGCCTTGGAGGGGACAAGTCCATTGCCGTCCTGGATCACCTCCTACTGCATGCGGACCCCTGATGAAAGGTAGGATGATGGAGATTTCCACTGGCTTCCTGTGCTGAGTAAGTCAAGCTAATAATCCCATCGAAGCAACATTAAATGTCTCTGACAACGCCAGAGAACCTGGAGAGATTTCCAGTCACGTATGGCAGTGTCTAGTAATGCAATCCTGCTGAACGGGAAGGGGAAAAGCATAGGGTAGGGCTAGATGAGCACACTTAGTAGTGACGAGCCATTTTTAGACATAATTATGTAAATTACATAATTCATCTTGAAATATTGAGGATTTTTTTTCTGTATTTACTGCAATTACGTCAATTGACCTATTTATGTTATCTGACGTGCTTATCATTAAAATGGGACAATATATCCCATTAGATCCTCTTACTAAGTTGAATGGAATGATGATTAATTATACCATAAAAGAGGAGCTGTGCCATGCATCTCTGAGCATAGTATTTGAAGCTTAAAATAAAACAACAGCCTACCATCATCATTTCCTGCCTGAAAACTTCATTTTACCTCTTCYGGGAAATAAGCTGAGGGTTCCCCTTATTATTCAAATCCACCCTTATATCAACAAGATATTTAGAAAGACTAGCAGGCTTTATTTTTACAGGACCTACTGCTGTTTSTTATGCAGAGGCAACATGCCTACATAAAAATCTAGGAAACCTGTCACATGTATATGACTACTTAACTATGAATATCTCCTTGCAGAGGAGAGGAAAGGGAACTGAACCCAATAGGTGGCTTTGGAAAGCACCTTCTGCTTTTCCTGTGCCTTTGGGATCTCAGCAGGGTCTCAAAGGAAGGAGAGCCCTAGATCTACAGAAAGGCTGGAAAGAGTTTACTCCCTCTGCGCACATGTTAAACATAGACTTTATTCTCACAACTAATATTGATGGCCTGCTGATAACATCACTGACGAGACTAGCCCACAGACAAAGAGGAAAATCAGCCAGCATCATAATAAAAAACACAGGAGGCTAAAACAATCAGTGCTGACCAACTGGAAAATGACAAAATAAGGAAAAGAAATGTGTGTCCCAAAGGTTTTTGGATGGAGTCCTAAAACCAGAACAAAATCATCCTTGAAAGTCACATTATGAAGCAGGAATGGGGTCCCAAGTACTCCAAACTCCCCCCCAAACTTTCTCTAGCCTTAGCACTCTTTATCCAACCCTAACCAAAAAAAAAAAGATAGGCATTTAGGCATTTATTTTACACGTGTAAAGTAAATGCTGAGTGTCTCAATCTGAGGTTAAGGGTCGCAGCATCGCATAAGAGCCAGTTACCTCTCCAAGCTCAAATGGGAGCAGGGAACTGAAATGAGTCCATGAATGGAGCAGGGAACTGCATCATGCTACTCTTTAAAATACTTGTTTCAGTGCCTGCCCTGAGCTCTCACCCATACCATTGGGACTACTCAAGGTGTTGGATGTTTGTGGGGATCTGGACTTGTCATTTAAAGCAATGCGGGGAGCCAGGTGGCCCTGTTCTCCTGGGTTTCTGCTCTCAGCTGCTTAGTCAACTCCTCTAGTCCCTGAGCTTCCAGGCAGTGATACAGTCTGATATAGGCATAGTTTTTTTAGGAACTAAGATGAAAGTACGTATGCACAAGCACTACAAAAAGAATAAAGATGTTATTTCCTTAGGGGGCTCAGAGCTGTGTGGACAAGGACTCTCAGCATGAAAGGGATCCAACATGTAACAGTACTGGACCTCGGAGCCCATGAGGACGCTCTCCTCAGAGACATCTGTTAAGTTTTTCACTATTGCCCCTTCTCAATCCCTCACCATCTGCTGTTCCTTTGAACAGGGAGAGGTRATGCAAAGGAAAAAGAAGATTATTGCAATATGCTCCTGTTTTGCTGATCTCAACCTCCCTTGCTAGCCAGCATGCGGTCCCAAAGGGAGAGGTTTCAGCTCATTTTAATCCAATGGAAAGGGCTTGAGTGTATCTACAGAGAGTTTCATCRTCGTTTGTTTTACTCAATTAAAACCAGCAGACAGAGATTAGCTCCCTGCTGCTCAGCAGAGGAATTCTTTTAACACTACAATGATTTACGATCTACTAGGTGGTGTTTAACAAATGTCACCCAGAACCCAGAGATGCTTAACATAGGACTGGTCACTCGTGTTAATGAAAAATGGATTCCAGGCGACAGTCACTTGCGAGGCTACGTTTTGATAACAAATGACATAGCAGGGCCAGAACAGAGGGAGGCTTTGTAATTAATATTACAGTAGAATCGGGTATGTACTGGAGAGCTCAACTTAGAATTAAAATCAATACAACAACTGTTGGGAAGTGTCACTCCTGGTCCCTAGGCTTTGAGATATTATGCCAGACAGAGGAAAGGCTGATGGGCTGGTGATGACACAGTGAGAATATCCACCTCTCGTTAACTTCAGACAAGAAATTATATTTAGTGGAATMTGTTGGCAGTTTGTCTGGGGCTTTGTTTTTTCTTTTTGTGGATGCGTGGACAGGAGAAATGAAGGACAATTTCTTTCTTTCTATTGCTATAGCTGATTTTCTTTTCAAACAATATTTTACACAAAGCAATTATTGTGTTCCTGCTCTGTGCCAGGTTTTTGTTTTTGTTTTTGCTTTATTTTCCAGGCTTCCTGTAAATCAGAAAGAATAAAGTCTAGAATCTAAGAAGACTGTGGCTATTATGAAGATATAGCAATTGCATGTTTCTGACAAAGCACACTCTTTCCTTACAGCAATGGGGACCTCTTAGGTTATTTTCACTCTCTTTTTTTTTGCTGTCTTACTTCTCTACTCATTTGTACAGTCATGTTCATTTCCAAAGTGACCTTTGCTGTTTCAACAGAATTTTACTTTGAGATTTCAGGATCTAAGATCAATTTATATTTCAGTTAGGATAGCAGATAAATTGTTATCCTATTATTAATATATTATTTTAAATAAAAAATTACTGGAAATTGAATATTCACAATTTCAAATGCTATCATGAGCAAAAATTCTGCAGTTTATGAGAGGGTATGTTATAGATGATTAAGATGTTTCATAAAGATATTTTGCATTCCACATCATTGTTGACCTTCTCTTCCTAATATTTCTTTTCTTATACTCTAGAATTCAAAATTTAAAGTGTAAATCCATTTTTGTACAGAAATGCCAGTGTGCATAATATGACAATGATAGAGCTTTTTCCAGACTTCTTTAACTCAGTTATATTTAAATGTGGTTATCTAGGAAGCTAGGCTGGTTTTACGACTGGTTTTAGCTTCAATAAAACAAAATAAAACTCATGGATCATAGTAACACTCTAAAACCAGCCTTATACAGGATCTTTTGTGTCATGTTCAGCACCAGCTGCAATGTGTAAACCTTATGATTGGACACTGCAGCAACCAAATACCACAGCAGCTAGTAAATGAGCAGCAAGATCTATACATCAGATGAAGGGAAATCTATTATCTGTATGCATTGCCCTAAGGCTGGAGTTCAAAGCTTGCACCAGTCTCAGAACGAACTTGGATGCAGAAAACCCGAATATCTGTCCATGTCTGTGAGCATTGCAGAAGTGCCTCTTAACAACAGCCACTGAGATCAAGGGTGGTAACTGCATCCCTGTAGCTAGGTGTCTAAATTTGGACCTCCCCCAAAGTCCACCAAAGCCGGTGAAAAAGGCCTCTGGCTGGTGTCACTAGGTTTTGGAGCGCCTCTTAATGAAAAACCCATCTGCTACTAAATCCACAGGCTCCTGAATCTCCCATCTTCCCTGCCTTTCCTCCCTGCAAAACAAAGTGACGCCTTTCATGTGTCACCAGCAAAGCTCTTCTTATATTATTTTTGACTGAGAGTATGGAGAAGAGAAGAAACTAAAAGCAGTATTCAATCCGAATTACTGCAACAAGGTTTWTTTGCAGGGGGCATGTTTCAGGCTTCCTGTTGCAGATAGAAATCCGGACAAATACAGTTATCTTGGCTATTGTCAATGGCATAATGGAGATCTGTCTTAGATGATCCCTTGGAGATCTTTCCAGGTGCACTTTCTATGGTTCTAAGCACTCAGGCTTGTGCAGGCAGCCCGAGCTTTTGTAGATGGGATGTAAATAACTTGTAAGTCAGGTGCAGATCATACTCAGAAGCAGTCAGTGCAAACCACATTTTGTTGTGCAGATAAAAATGGGATATACATCATTTCAAGATTTTGCATTGCAAATTGTGTCAAAATTTGCTTATCCCACAGTATATTTACATCTGCTAAAAATTAATTTCATGTTTTCCAGTAGGGCCTTCTGAGCATGAGGTGTTCGCAGTCTTTCTTATCCCTCCGTGCTGTCCCAGATTATCTCCTACGTTTCATGACTCTAGCATCGCTTGCTGGTAGACCCCATGCTGACAGACCCACGATGAACACAGGACGTGTCATCACAGAGCAAGTGAGAGTTCCTCATGCAGCCTTGCAGAGGCATGAAATAGAAACCTGCTGGGGAATCTCTGTGGACAGGCAAGCACAAGGTGGGCCACCACTGTAAGAGGATCTGTTAGCCTTCATGTGCCTAGAGCATGAACTGCCAAAATAAAAGGAGAAGGAAGAGCTGCTATGCTATACATCTGTCACCAGACCCATCTCTTTCTTACATAGTATTTCCCACAGGGTTAATGCAATGATGCTCAGCAACCATCATGAAGAGGGGCCCTGAAGGCAATTGGCCATGATGCAGAAGAAAATGGAAATATTTCCATAAGTGCTAATTTAGCGAACACAATGAAATTGGAACATGCTGTAGGGATGGCAAAAAAAAAAAAAAATACAAGAGAGAATGATTCTGCGAGAAATATGTCTGCAATTACTACTGCGAAGGATATGAGCGTGTGTGTGCGTGTACATACATATGTATATATATATATGTATATAGATGTGTGTATTTTAGGTCCACCAGGTGTCTGCAGAGCAGTGATTGAGGGTCTAATTCACCAGGGATAATTACCTCTGCCCCACAGGAGGTAAAGTGTGTTCACTTGGAGAATAGTACTGATGAAGGGCCACGCAGGAAAGGCCCAAACAGATTAGTAGAAGCAAATGATTTCTTAATAGTTTTCAGCCTATGACCTGTACATTTCACTGATCTTAAATGCCACAGAAGCACAGTCTTTGATGTGCAGAGCTCCCCCAAAGCCTGCGGCAGTCAGGACCATCCTGGTACCACTCAGGAGGGTACATTCAGACAGACAACCTGCTGCCGATGCCCTTTCCTTAATCATAGTAGCACAGGCAAAGAGTGAAGCAATGAAACCAGTGCATGTACCAGGTACAGTGCATTGCTCCTAGACCAGATCGGAGCTATATGTGAGTCTTCTCCTAGAGTCAAGACTTTCCAGGAGTTCAGGTCTTCCTTTTAATGAAATATCTTCATTTTGATTGCAAGAAGACATTGTCAAACCTAAACATCCTGGACAACTGCCCTTACAGTACAAAGGAAAGGCACATGTTTTGCCCCAATGCCGTACAGGATTTATGAAGTTGTTTAAGAACCATAATAGGAAAAATAAGAGGAAACATATTAGGATAGATTACTTTTGTGACAACTCCATTGATACATCCATGTCTTCTAATACRTATTTACATGTCATCTTTAACCATTTGCGACAGATTTTGTCCAAATCCTTTACTGGGAACTCTGTGGATGACAAGTATAGTTGTTTTGTTCATTTCTACCATGCACAACAAACCCAGTTTGGTTGATTTGTAAAGCAAGTGTGCAAGTAAGTAAGTGCACGTACTTACACAAAATTCAAGTGTATAACCTCAGAGCAGAAGAGAAAAGACTAGGGTACTTGTGAGAAACTCATGTCTGCACAGTGGCATCAGTTGAGTGGTTATTGAAATAATGATTTATTTTTCGAGACTTTGTTGTATACAAATAAAGGAAAGGCACTCTGTGCTTAGAGTCAATTGTTTCCTTTCACGGGTTAAGTCGTAAAGTATTTGGAAGCAAAAAACTCTCAGCTGAAGAAACTGGCAAGTAGATCTGAATAACATATGAAATTTTGAGAACTTTGTGATCTCTTCAGACAATATGTGAATATGCATCAATATGTCACGTTCTTTGAATAAATTATTCTTTTTAAATTATTCATTCAGTTCTCGTGATTGTTAAACTGAGGGCTTTTGACACGAAGTGCTAACTAGTCAGCTAAAAAAAAGCCATATGCTTTTTTTCTTTTTTTTTTTTTTTAGAATTTTCTACCAGTCCTAGCATCACTTTTCACTTTTCATCTAACTTTTCCTTTAAGCTTTCCCTCCATTCTTTTCTACCTATATGCCTCTGTCCTCTTTCTTTTCAGCACTGCCTTAAGACAAAGCAATTTCTCCAAAGGAGATCCTTTTAGGCTATAATGGGATTAGGCCTTGAAACGGAGATCTTGTTTGGATCAGCCRTTGAACTCACAGGAGTCCTGTTAAAGGCCTATTAAAATTCCATGTAATACCTCAGTAAGTAACATGCGAATCCCTAGCTCATCTTTGGGAATTAAAGTGTGCAGGGCTTACTTGGCTGCTGTCAGGAAGGTTACACAGACCTAGGATTCATTTGTCTGAAGAATGGGCGGACATCACCTGCCTATTTCCTATACCTCCAACAAAACACTGCAGTTAAATATTGCTGAAGAAAAGTCCGTTTGTTCTTCAGATAAAAGGGCTGGAGCTTGGAGGGCGATAYGTTGAAGATCAGTCCAAGGCAGACAGTTGACCAATGTCTATGACCTTTCCAGAGATGACAAACAGATACAAGTGACACTTGCATCTCAAAGAAAGGCTTGGAAGATTAGGTTTAATTCTGATTATCTTATCAGAATCTCTGTACTATAAATTCAGAAGAGTATCTCAGAATGAGTTGAAATGGCTCTCAGCAGCATCATATCTTCCCTGAAATCTCCTAATTCTTCTCAGACGAGCAATACCAAAGGAGCAGATTCTCTCTCCCCTATGTGCACATGTTGTTTCATTTTTTCTGATTAGATTTGCAGTCTGAAGGTGAAAAGACCAAGAAACTAAAGAAATGGTACCACAGTTAGAAAGTTAGGAGTAGCTTTTAGAGGGAGTTTAGGTATATATATTATTGATACATTATTATGTACATTGTATTGATCTGCCAGAGCTTTGCCAGCTTTTAATGGTGGTKTTATAGTGATAGGGAAATAAGTACATCCAACACACCAGGCACCTGGGAATAGTCACAGCCTGAAGGGACAAAGGAAAGGAGGAGTGAAATGTAAATTCAGAATAGGATCTCTTTGATGTCTCTGAACTTAGCAGTAGTTGGTCAAAAACCTGTAGGAAACATCTCCTCGATTGATATAAAATTTGCACTTATGTCTTGACAGTCACTTGGCATCTGAGGCTTTTAAAATCAAAACATGCTCTCTTTTCCCATGGCATGAACATGACTGCCCCTCTGCTGCTTCAAAACCCTGGCCTGCTTCACCCTGAGCATATCAACAGTGCAACTTGTACTTCCTCTTGTTCATTAGCCTTAGATATTGTTGGAACATCTTACATGGCAATTTCTCTCTCCTTCTCTTTTTCTTATTTTTCTTTTAGATGATCTCTCATTTTACAAATCTTTATTGATTAAGCATCAAAGCCATCTGATGTAGACAAATTTAATGCTATTATCTTGATTTTATGAGATAAGTTTTATTGAAGGTACAGAGAAATTAAACTACTTGCTCAAGGTTACACATTAACATGTATTACAACAGGTAACAGATACCCAAGTTCCTGACTTATGTCTAGGTGTTTTGTGCTTTTAGTGTACATCACCTCTTATAACATTATGTTTCTAACTACTGTGCCTTCGGATTATTTTAAGCAGTGTTATGGATTTTACTAATGGATATGACAAGGGAAATATATTTGCATGCACAGAGAAATAATTGTACAGAAATGTGTTATGGCAATTTAAGGTAGAAAGTGGCTATCTGAATTTCTGTGATTTATTTCTCCTTCTGCCTGATATATATCTATATAATGCTCAGGCTGTCTATCTTTGTTCACCTTTCTGTGGCAGCRCTGGAAGCTTTAACCTGACTGAGGYGACTGATAACGTTTGGAAGGGAAGACAGAGTTAGAGCTGACATAATGCCTAGGATTAGGAATATGTGGGTTAAAAGCCCTGTTTTTCCATCGACATTGAGAAAATTATTAATCCTTTTTGTCCTTAAGTTCTACAGCTGTAAAATTGGAGTATTTGTGACATTTACTTGTGCTGAGGAGACGCATGCAAAATGTCTGTGATAATATTCRAATGCTAAAAGTGGCATGAATTGGAAAGCTTAATGGCCAACATTCACTGGCTGCCTGGTTGTGTAGCTGGTGTATGCTTTAGTGGTGGGAATCTATGAGAAGAATCAAAGATCTCTGTAGCCTTGTAACCTGACCATTCTCTTGACTCTACTTTGACTATTTCCTGAGAGTCAATGGGTTTGGGTGGGTTTGCACCTATGGAAGACGATTTGGAAGAGTTACTGTTCAGGAATTTCCTATTGCACAGTTGACTTCATCTTCCTGTTTGTGCTTAGAATGAAAGGTTTAGAGAGAAAGCTTAATAATATCAGAGATCTACAGATATCCTTGCAACAGAGTTCACTGACAAGTCACCAAAGWACAACTCTTCCTGTGCTGTACCACTGTCACTCACCTCATCCTCCTCTGTCCCCCTTCACCTCTTGGCTGCGTGAAAAAGGGACTGATGTCAATCCAAGCAAACATTACCTGAGGTGACCCACATATGCAGGTGAATTCTTCTCCTCATCTCTGAATGTTCTTATTTGTTTTAATTCTATCATATATGGTGGAATTAAAATCCTGAAGCAGGAAGGAAGAGGGATAGAGTGTTTCCTTCCTCACTTGTCTCTCTTCAAAAGCAGAGCAAGGTTAGATAGAATTACTGCACCCTGAAGAAAGGCTGATGTCTGCAAGCTTAAATCACCTTGGTCAGGCTCCCTGGATGAGCTGAAAAAGGGGATATGGCTTAACCTCAAAGACTTTAAAGACTTAGAAATGTGATCAAGTCCCCCAAGTCTTACGCGCCTTAGTGTTGCTCTGTGGGTAAAGACTTCTGCCACTACCTCCTAGACAAGCCCAAGGGCTGGGTGCCCAAGAGCTCGTGCTCAGGACAAAACCTACTGGATGCTTTGAACAGAGCAGGTTGTCAGCAYGCAGCAAAGGTCACACACCTGACTGCTTTCTTGCACACCCTGCTCCAGCTGCTTCCCATGAGATAGACAGGGCAGGTTCTCCACTGAAGCAAGGAAYTGAACAGTCAGAGAGACAAAAGTGATAGGAATATGTTGCTGGTTATTAACTGYGGTGCTAGATAGCTGCTTGAGAGCCATTCCCAGCTACAAGAATGTTTGGCTACAAAACCTGGGAGCTGCAGGCATGCACATAAAGCAGTTCTTGTCCTTTAATCCTAAGGCAAGGCCTCACCTAGAGGATAAATTCCCTTTCCTTCTGCTGATGGTGGAGACTCAGGTAGCAGAAGAGTTTTTCCAGGGAGACACAATACTGAGGCACTGACCATCTGCACTGTTCCCGTTCCTTTGGAGTTGATGTAGATCACAAATGCCCCCTTGAGCCCAGGGAAGGGATTTTTCATAGGGACGGCCTCATCCTTTGACCTTCCTCTAGCATTTTGAGGAATTAAAAGGGCCCTACTCTTTCCATTCTCTCTATATCTACTACCAGCTTTGGGTGCACCATCTTGCAGAAAAGGGGGAAATGCAGTGGTCTCTGTCATCACTACCATACTCATCTCTACCCTGCCACATTCTGCTCACCCAGGCTGGTGTGCAAAACATTTTTCTGTTCCCTAGTCCTTTCTCCTTTGGCTCTTGCTCTCCACGGTGCCACCTACCCCAGTATTTTGTTGACAGCTTAAGTGCAGCTTGTATTTATAAAGTATTCTGAGATCCCTTGTATCAATCAGGAGAAATACATACACATTCCTTTGAGTCTGTAGGCAACAGAGGCAAGCTATGAAGGCATTCCACTAGAATCTTTTTTGATGCATGTATCACAGCAAGTACCTGAGAGCTCACTGGAGAGGGTCAGAAGCAAAGGGGCAAATAAAGATGTAGGGTAAACAGGGTAGGACCCAGACAATCTTCATTGCTGTAGTTCCAGTAACCCCTGGAACCAAAAGTTCACTTCGCTTTTTGTCTTCAGGATTTCTCTGGCCTGGAGGAGAACTCTTTTTCTACATATTTTGACTACCCCATAAGGTCTTTTTTTCTTTGCTCTTTCTCCTAAAGAGTCAATGAGGCTTCACCATCTGGAGAGTTGAAAGTAGTCAGTTCACATCAGGAGTCAGGTAAAAGAAATCTCACTGCAGAARCCCATAAATCCATAAAAATTGTTTCTTTTTGACATGTGCTTAATGCCTTGGAGTTCCRTATTAAAAATGGGACAGTGTTTTATAACTTTAAATTATACCCATAAATTATTCCTTTTTAGCCCATGTCCTAATACTGCAACTGGGATGATGAATATTTTTTCTCATTTTGACTGTCTCTCCAAAATCAAACCTCATATAACAGCTGTCACCTTGGCCTCCTCTTTCTTCAGTTTCTGTGAAAGACATGCCACAAGGTATGCTTGACTCTTATTTTTCAGGAGTTTGTTCTCACTCCACTAACTTCCACGAAACTTCTGAGTAACTTTCTGGACCAAGGCACAGGTTTCTGCTCTTTCTCAGCTTGTSCAAAAGGTGAATTGGCAAACACCCAACCATCGTGAAGAGTCTCCAATGTACTAGCTCCCAGGAACTCAGCATTTAACTACTGACAGTGTTTGCATTGTGCAGCAACCAACCACTGGGCTTAGCAGTTCCTTGTTGTCTGAATTGCCCTATGGCACATTGCACTAAGTCATTTAGGGATGGCACCTGAAGCAATATTCTGCCTTGGCAGATGAGGTCCAGGAAAAGACTGAATCAGAATGATAAAACCAGTTGTTTAATACGATGTCTGCCCTGCTGTTCCCCCATAAGAAGGATTCATTTAAGTAAGGAGCAGATGGGATCTCCAGGGGGAAATTTTAGGCTTGCATTACTGAAAACAATGTAAATTTAGTACTGTATTTCTAAAGTGCATCTGGAAAGCAGCCACGAGTCTGAAATCCATCCAAGGTTTTCACCTCTCTTATTCATTCATATATTTTTATATATATATATATATACAGAGAGAGAGAGAGATGTAAAACTTTTTCCTTTTTTTTTTTTTCAAGAGTGGGAACATGAGGTTTCATTCTCACGTGTTTGTGTCTTCTCTTGCTTTAAATGTCACCTGTCATTCTATTTGCCCTTTTTGGAATGAGACAGAAAAGCAAGGTCATGATCAGCTGTAACCACTAAAGAAATCCTTGCACTTTTCCCAAGAATTTGCACTGGTAATACTGCTTTATCAGCCAAGTTTTAACTTGGGTAATAATCTTCTAGGTCCTCAAGCTCCTCATGTAATTTGCTATGGATAAAGATACTTGTCAGTCATCCTTTTTTTGCCCAACTGCCTGATGCAGTGTCACTGCCATCTAATTGAATATTGACCCTCTTTTGCATCTTAAGGACAGCTTTATATAGAGCAAAGCTCCTCTATCTACGCTGTATATTTTACAAAGTCCTTTGAGAAAGGAAGATATTCCAGAAATACAAAATCATTTTCCAAAGATTGTTAGGGTTGCATCCAGTATGTAGGAAGTTGCTGCTTTTCCTTGAAASTACCTCATTCAAGCCATTCTATGGATAACTGCTTTCATTTGGCATGCTCTGCATCCTGTCTCCTTATGCTCTCTTCCCCAGTGTTGTCCCAAATAATTTCAAAGTACTACAGCCAAGAGAAATCTTGGCCCGATCCTATCTAATCTGATCAGTTCAACAGAGCAGGAGTGATGGAAATCCACAAACTCTGCCAATAAAATGATTTTCTTTTGCTAAAGGGTGACATCTGGCATGATCTTTATCTGCATGTGAAAGTGATTAAAAAAATCAACAATTTTTTCCCCAAAATATCAAAACTAGGATTGGATGATATGAAAATGAGACTCAACATGAAACAGTCTTCTTTATCAAAGAGTGCCAGGTAAACTGACAAAGCACATCATTGATTTCAAAAAAGCCCAAGGCTAGAAAGACTTCATGTCATTTCATGTCATGCCCTGAGCCTTATCTTAAGGAACGTGCATTGCACCAAGGCCTTTAAAGCAGCAGCAGTCTCTGAATCAGCCCTGGCAAACAACACTTGCAACACTGTTATGTAATACATTAACCCCATGACCATCAGGAAACCTCATAAATCACTCAGAGATGCTAAAAATATATAGGGAGGTTGAACAGCATTTTGAGATGGCCAGATGGCTAATAAATACATTCATTTTAAATGACCAAAACCAAAGTTTGTATCTGAGAGGTAGCTGAAATAAGAAAAGTCAGGTTGCAGGGGTATATCACAGGGGCTCCAAATCTGGGGGAAGCTTTTTTTCCAATTGATAAGTTTACATGAAAAAAATCTCTTTCCTGTGGAAAAAAAAATGCTGATCTGATCACGTTTGCCAGTATGCAAGTGAGATGCAGTAATTTGGATTTGTAATTGAAAAACAGCATTTTAAAGCTTCTCTCAAAGCTATAATTTTGATATTGTTCTTAAAACTCAGCTTAAAAAATAGCAAGTAGTTAATTTTGACTTCTTGTTTTGTCCCATATTGCCTCTTGTAGCTTCCTCAAGTCCTCAAAATTTTTGAAAAAAAATCAATATATCCCTATTAAACATTTTTGTTTCAATAAATCAGCATTTTCCAATATAAAATCTGTCTCACTATTCTTATTTTATTTTTGATCAGTGTTATATTTCAGATAAATGTATTTTGCACCACAGCTCTAGAAACAGGTAAATTACTATGCTGGCTCAGATCCATAGTTCGATTAGATTCATATTTTGCATTTGACAGTACACTGGAGAGGTCATTTCAGAATCCATTGCAAGTACAGAAAGGGAGATTACCTGCTCCAGGTGATTATTCTTCCAACCCATGGTAGAGCCACTGTGCACAGAAGCTGCCCTGAAGAACCTTTAAATGCCCTAGCTGCCTTAGCCAAAATGACCCTGGCCCCAACAAACTACTGCACTTTTACTTCCTAGAGTCAAACTCTTCACTCTTCTCAATTTGTATTTAAATCTAATTCTCGAAGCAACTTCACAGGTGACATTGATTTACACCTACTCGCAGCAATCCTGTACATGGACATAGGGCTCCCCAGCAAATGACCACTTGCTGCTCAGGGATTCTGACTCTACGGATAACCTTTCTTTTCCAACACAAGCCCTACTTCCCTAAGACTGCCATGACCTTTCCTTCCCTATGGAGAGGAAAAAAAAAAAGATGGTTGCCTCCCTTTGGATCGACCTGCTGGAATGTTCAGCAGATGTCTGGTTGTGTGCCATTCAGAAAATGTCACTGCCTGCCGGCAGCTCCAAACAGGTGATTAATGCCAAAATGGAGCTTTTTTGAGCTATGTTCAGATCCTTCTGTTTGCTGCCGCTTAGTGAAATGACAACCCGGCCCTCGTGTGAGCAGAGGTAAGTGTAAAG
This sequence comes from Nothoprocta perdicaria, assembly GCF_003342845.1. Lineage (NCBI taxonomy): Eukaryota > Metazoa > Chordata > Aves > Tinamiformes > Tinamidae > Nothoprocta > Nothoprocta perdicaria. Next base: position 6,555,021 of record NW_020455865.1, read on the forward strand.
CCTAACATGGGTTGGGAGCAGAGGATCCTCCAGATCTTGCAAAAGGCTGGTGGAAGGTCTTTTCATGGGGAATTTGAGGTGGATGGGACATTTAGCTGGGGGCAAATTCTACAGTCATAGCTTTGGTGAAGGCTTACGAACACCACTCCTATGTGTTTGCTTTGCCTCATTGTCTACAAATTAATCATTAAAAGAAATGATGCTAATTATTTGGCTGCTTCACACAGAAACTGTGGTGTTTGAGCAGGTGCCATAAAGTCTGGGAAATATTTAGAATGTAGACATTGGAGAATGTGAAAGATAGCTAAATTACCAATACATGCTCAAGAAAGCCTTCAGGGGTGGAATGAAATGTTCTATTTGAGGGATTGGATTTTTGTCCTTTTAGAAGCAACAGATGAAGGAAAGGTGTTAGATAAGGAAGGACCAGGCATAGGAAAGTGGTGTTGTCTTGAACAAAAAGACTGTAGAGTCTCAGTGTGGGATCATAGGGGAGCCTTGGATTTGCACAGATCTTCGCAACAGGAAGACTTGCCCAAAGAGACTCTAAAGGGGGCTTTGCCCTTCGGAGATTTACTTTTCAGTCTGAAAGGGCCAAACATGAAGATGATGTGTCCTATTAAGGACATAAAGGAGTTTCTCATCAGCCACTCCAGAGGCTTTAAAAACTTTTGTTCTAGAATACATATTTTAAGCAAGAAAAAAAAAAAAGGCAGTGCCCTGACCATCATCCCCAAAATGAATCCAGTTGTTTTTTCAAAGTTTTRTGTTGAAAGAAGAAGAAAAATGAACACTTGACTCTCTTTGTTCCCTCTTCCTAGCTTCTCAATATATWTATCTTTTCTCCTCTATTTCCACATCCTCAGAATGGTTGTCTGCACTACCATGAAAGAGGYTGTTCCTTCAAGCTGACAATTCTGTTTTATAAACTGAAGAGCTCCTGAGTTGCTGGTGCTGCTGGTTTATATTTTTACATCTTTGATCTCATGACTACAACGGGAGAAAAGAAAATCAAGACTTTGGCTGAGTTCCCAGTCCTGTCACTTTATGACCTTGAGCCAATCATATGGACTTCTAATGTCAATATTCCCATCTGTTAAACCTCACAAGGATGYTGTAAATTGAAATTAACTAGTTCTACTGTGATATCTATACTTCCAGTGAGTAACATTTCTTTTAGTTGTATTTTCATTGACTTGAGTGCAATTGCATTGAATGAAGTATTATTTATCAAGAGTAAAATGCTAAGAATTCAAGCCTTTAATATTTGTAAAAAGCTTTGGGATTATTGTGGAAGTAACTATAGAGAGAGGAATACTCTCTGACCCAGGCTACAATTGGGCAGAAATTCATCTGTTTGCTAAAGGACAGGTAGCAGTGTCCTACTGACTCTCTTGTTCATTGTCCTTGATGAAAAGGTGCTTCTGAGCCAGGTAGTGCACAACCAATGGTCATGGACTACAGCAGAGATGGAAAGACAGCAAGCTTGAGTGGGAAGAATTAATAACATTTAATCTTATTAGGGTCAAAGGTTGCATCACAGTGATAGGAAAAGAACATACAATATAGAAACCTAATAAAAATGCTCTATGATCACTGAGGACTCACTTAACAAGACTGTAAATTCAGCGAACATACCCTGAGGTATACCACACCTTCAACCTTTGTTGTGGACAGCAAGATGCGCTTCTTAATATGTCATTCAGAGATCTTATGAATCTCAGTCTGTAATGTTGGCTGTACCCATAAGGAAGATGCTACCCTGGGCATGGGGCAGCTTTGATGCTTGCAGAAAGGACTGCATCAAACTTTGATGGCAATAAATCACAAGAGAGACAAGGACACTAACTTAGAAATTRAGAGCTTCCCCTCCTAGTCCACCTGCTTATCACAGTGAGATAACAGCTAAAATAAGCAAAGCTAGAAGTGGCTGCTGACAAATTCCTGCTGATTCTTTCCCTTTACACACAAGAAAATATAAGAAATGCCTGACTTTGAGAATAGCTGTCAGGTATGGGTCATCCTTTGCCTGTAGGGTGTGTTTAAAGTTCTGACAAGCTGCATGACAACAGATCCTYGCTGACACGTTTAATGTCTGGTCCAAGCCTTGTTTGTGTTCAGGTTTCTTCTAGGACCGAGATTTAAGTTTGTGGAAGTAGCAACATTTGGGGACCGACACCTCACTTAATTGGTTAACTCCTGTGCATCACTCCTGGATTTTGGCTAAGGTTTTCAATATCTCTAGCATCTGCTGCTGGAAAGAACAGACTGTCACCTGGAATCAGCTAACAGCACTGAAGGTTGCACAGATGTGTTCCCGCCACAGAAAAAAAAAACCAAATAACAATACTCAGGGCCAGGTTTTGATGCAAGTTGTAAAGCAGCACCATTTCATATGAGCAGAGAACTGTACCCAATCAGACCTGCAGTGGGAGATCAAATGAATACACATCCCTTGTACAAACAGACAAAAATAAATAGTTTCTCTTGTGTGTTTATAAGTTTGGCAAGCATATTGCACTAACATCTATAATCAATATTCTATGCCTTAACAGAGCATGTGATAATCAGGAGGAACTTTGCCATGGCAACTGATGAATATTTCATCTATTGGGCCTGATTCTGATAGCTTTCCACTYGTACAATCCTCCTCTCACACCTGAATAAGTCAATATGAGATCCAAATTGGGTTAATTGATTTCTGCTTTCTCCAGCCTATGCTTGGAAGATTTCAGCAAAAGCAAAGATTTTTTTTAAATCTTCTCAGAGATCTGATTTCTAACTTTATCAGAGACTTTGCAGACCAGTGTCTTCCATACCCCTTGAAAGGAAACATTAAATCATTTTGCTGATATATTAATTCTACTAGATCACTTAACAACACTCCTTCCCGTAGAAATATTCCTCATGACAATATCTAATAATCATGTTCAAAAGTTCCTGGATGGGAGAGATATACTGGCATGCAGTTTTCTTCAGGACATGATATAAAATACAGAGCTGTCGTAAAGAGTATAGGGGAAAATAAGTTAAAAATTTGTAGGGTTTTGTGGGCCTCAACTCACTGCATTAATTACAAGATCATCTTTTCCTGGATAGAAAAATGCTTAAAATAATACATCTCTTCAGATCACCTGAGCAATTTCGTTACCAAATTCCTTAATTTCATTTCTGCTGCAAGGATGTAGGAAGGGAGCCACTCTCTTCTGCTCTTTCCTGGCGTTGTACTGCTGTCTGTAGCTGCTAGATGTTTGCTAAAGCTTTTAAGGACTTTTTTCTTTTTTTTTTTTTTTTTTTTTTTTTAGATGTTGGGAAGTGTTCTGTGGCATATCATATGTCAGATATATATACATGGGTTTGTCAGAAGAATACGTATATTACCTAACTTCAACTGCCCGTTAAGTTTTTTGCCTCATCTGATCTAAAGTGACCATCTCTCCATTGACTTGTAGAGGAGAATCATCTAGAGTTTGAGTGTTCAGGTTTCTGAGTGTCCAGGTTTCATTAGAGTTCTGACAAATCTTCTGGAACAAATATCTAGGACTGAATTTTCCCTCTGTATGCTTTGTTAGCAGTTATATTTCTACACACAGCTATCCTAGTCTCCTCAGTAAGAGCTTATATGTAGATCTGTGACAAATATTGTCCCATTTCCCTTCTCTAGGTACAGAATGAGCACAATGAGAAATTAATTTATTTAAGGGCTCCTCTGAGGTTTGAAGTTGTCATCACTGCCCATGCTTTATTCCCCAAAGATATTCAGGATACTCTTGTTATTTGCCTCAAAACAAACAAGCAGCTGGAAATGACACAGGTTATTTATGTTTAAAGATGGAATTTTTTTCCTTTTATTTGCTCTGTTTTCTTCTTAATTTGCTCAAGTGACCTTTTCCACATTTTATACCAAAAAGAGCAAGAGGAATTGCTGGTTGACCCGGAAATATTTTACTCTTGGCTGTTGAACCCCAGGTACTCTGATATAGTTCTGCTGACTTCACTGGGATTTCAGCTTGTTTGCCTCAGCAGAAGCAAAGTAAAACAAAACAAAACAAAACAAAGCTAGCAACTTCTCATTTTTTTTACCTTTTCTTCTTCTTGCACTGCTACCACTTGAATATCCATATAAGATCATGACACCATCATATTTCCCACATATGACAAGACAGTTTCCTTGATATAGGGAATTTTATTCTTTTGGCTAACTCTCTTGTCCCCTTTCTGTTTCTGAAGTGGCTTCCTTAAGATGCTGCTCCCAAGTGATCATGTTGTCCAGGGCAGAAACATGCTGCTTCTATTAGAAAAAAAAAGAGAGGAAATATAATCTGTCTCTCAATACAGATTTATATTTCATTCAGGATTTTGGCCACCATTATGCACTGATCCTCTCATAGTAGCCTCCATCTTTTCTTCTGCCCTCAAGGGAATGGAATTCATTTGTATATGGATAGTTTCAATTGTTCTTCCCAAAGAAGAACATTGTGCTTGCAATGGCCTCAGCAGAGTTTYATTTGCTTTAGTATAGATTTACTTAGATATATGTCTGAGCTCTTCCTTAAATTAACTTCTTGTCATCTTCTCCAGAGCAAAAATAACCTGAGAAGAAGGTGGGGGAAGGAGGAAATTTTTTTCTTTGAAGAAATATTGCCCTTTTTCATTATATCATCCCATACTTAGGCTCTTAATACATGTATCTAACAACGCTTGTCCTAGGAGTATTCCCTAGAGCACCTCCCACTATTAACCTCCTTCCATGCTGAGAATTGGATGTTTTATTATAGCTCTTTGAATTTTATGTCATACCTTGTTTTCAATCCATGAAAGAACTTTTACCTCTCACCTCAAAGTAACCCACTAAGCTTTCCTTAATAGCTCCTTGTGAGGGCCTTTCTGAAAAACCTTTTGAAAACCTAAATAGATCGCTTCTGCTTGTTCACAGGCATCCATTATTTTGTTAGCATTTTGAAATGTATTAAAATAGATTGAGAAGCACCGTGATTTACTGTGACAGCCTCCATGCTGGTCTGGCCCAAGTATCTGCGGGCATTGTAACTCTGCCTTCAACAGTTTTTCTCTTATCTTTTCTGCAATTGAAGTAAGACTTGCCAGCTTGGAATTCCGTCATCTCCTTTCACACTTTTATTTAAAGATAGGTACAGCATTGGCCATTTTTGAACTCTCTGGCATGTATTCTGATTTTAATGAAAAAAGTGACAGCCTTTGTGCTAATAGCTTTACTTCTTTGCTTTTTCATTCCTTCTGAATTCATGTCTGGTCCCAGTAACCTGTGGAAAATTGATGGTCTCATCTGGCAGTCCTTACCTGTGCAAGTAGGTCCAYTAACTTCAGTAGCCCCCTCTTTAACTTCAAAGAGCCTATCTGTACAAATAAGTGCTTTTGGATCAGGGCTCATTCTGCTGTCTCTGTTATACTAAACATGAACATTTTCATGCCATCTTATGCTTCATGAATTCCTTGCTTTTCTTTTTCAATGTTTCGTCTTTTCTCTCTATATCATATGCTGATATTTGGGCGTGGACAGGTTTTTACTCAACATATGAGTGGTCTCCACAGTCCAAGCTCTCATAAGAACTTGCAGACACTCTACCAGCTCATATACATCCATCCATGGAAGTGTCTCACCTTCATTATATTACAAGGAGAACTATAAAATAGGGGCTTTTCAGACATCCTCATGGATATATGTATCTTTAAAAATAAATAAAAATTCCTTTTTTTGGTTATGTCTGTTATTATATCTCCTAGGGGATGAGGACTAAGAGACAGCCTAAAGCTCTAAGCATCTGCATGTTGACAAGTGCAAGGACTGCAAGGCCTTGCGTATGTACAGGGGATGTATCCCCTGAAAACAGTGCAAATAGTAAGACACAGCATTACACAAAAAGCAGCAGTTGGAAGACATCACCAGAAAAGGAGCATTAAATCACATTTGATTTCTTCTGTTTTTCTTCCCTATCTTCTTGATAAATGGTCAGGAACAGCTTCTCTTCTTTCCTCTTCACGTTCTCACACTTTCTTCATGGTCAGCCTTTGGCAAAGGATTTTTGGAGACTATCTATTAAATCTGTGGTGGCCTTTATTAATGTCATCCTGACTCAGATGCTTTCTTGAAATATAACGCAGCAGATTCCTCCAAATATCCATGGCATGTTATATGGCACTAGGGTAGTGGTAATTCTCTTCAAACTTGAATGAAGCAAACACTGCTAATTTATGCCTTGCTTTTTTTTTCCCAACATAATTTTAATGCTCTATCCTCACCACATCAATATTTTTTCACCATTGACATGTTAAAACAAAAAGTAAATTTTTAATCTTGCCTCCTTTCACTAAAAAGCTCACACAGAGCATCTGGGACTTTGCAAATGAGATATGACTGAGGCAYGCTGCTTGGGTGCTTTATGGGACATTGGGATGTTGAGAATATTGCCCACAAGTGTCAATGTGAATGGAAAATTAGCTACACTGGGTAGTGATGTGTGATTTAATGTAGTGGAGAATATTTACAATAAAACAACAACTCACAGGAATACATTGCAGAATTGTAGACTCTGCCTGAAGGATCAGAAAGGTTTATTTATTTAAGACATAAAAATCTAGTCATCTTTCCACTTTGTTCTGCCAGCTATATTGAACAAGGCAGTGGACCATTGCTTTAATAACAATGTATTCCTTTCTCTCACAGGACATTTACATACTTTGAACTGTAATCTATCAAAATTCTAGTTTTCTAACAATTTGGACTGTGGGTGATGTCCAGAAAACCTCCAGTGGCTTGGGCAAAGTACATTGCTTTGAAGGTACGTTGCACCTGGCTTCACTGCATATGTGTAGTTTAACTGTGTCTCCTGTGCTGAGCCTAGCATGTCTGCATTGGCCCATGTCAGCAGGTCTTAGAGCTGCTGGTCTGAGTTGGAGCTGCCTACACAGATGGGGAGAGGGAACTTTTCAGGATTTCTTTCAGCACTGTGGCACTGCCAAGGAAAAAAAAAAAGGAAAAACTTCCATGCTTGACTCAGAACCTAACTTAGCAGTGAGACAGGTTCCAGATCTGACCTGTCATCAGAACAATGACCAGAATAGCCGTCACTGGTATCAGGTATCGGGTTTTTTGTATTGGACTCTGTCTTAGAAAGGTTTTTGAAGCTAAGCTCAGAGGCAGACCCAAGACTGGACTTAATATCTGGAAATAGCTTCTAGAAAAGCCTACACCTGATTGCCAAGACAATTTAAGGTAAAAATAAAATAAAAACACCTCAGTTAAGAAACAGTTCCTGATGGAGTCTCTGATATCACTCATACTCCAGTGGAACAAGAGATTACTGAAGAAAATTTGGGGAAAATTTCTGAGAAACAATGTCCTTGCTGAGAAACTAGATTTGACGTGATCACCTGGAATGACTTGCGGTTTTCCAACCATTTGTTATCATACTTGCAAAAAGGCAGCAAGGAAATTTCTAGATATGTTTCCTATCCATCCAAACCCCTGAAGACAGCACTTTCTCCATACACATAGGCTGGAGTGTGGAAAAGAAATGCAGGAAAGCTAGGATTGGGGCTGCCAGAGGAGTTGGGATGCCATCTCCTGGAGACAGTTCCCTTCTGCTCCACCAGCCTGTCCATCAAACCCTGTCTGCCTCTTCCTTTGCATTTTATTACTGCTTTTAACACTTTCTAGTGACATGTATAGGGAAATAAAACCCAGAAACGCTAAGTATGTGCTGTGGACTGGTCATTGGGGATTCAGTACTTCAGTATTGGCTTGTACAATGGGTAATTTAGTAGCTGCACTTAGATACCAAGGTGATAGATGCCTTGTAAATACAGCAAATAGATTAAGTTACCAGCGTAAATGTGAAAAACATTCACAGATGGAGAAGGCATTGAAGCATTACCCCCCATATAGGAAGGTTCTCTTCCATGCAAGGCCTCAATGAATGCTCAGCATTCCTTTAAAACTTAGTCTTACAACCGAGTCCAAGAAACTTTGACTTTTCTGTATAACATAAGGGGAGGGAGGCAGTCCATATTTTCCTATTTTCTGCCACTCTTGACTCATTTGTATCTTTCTCTGGCCCCTTGGCRTGAACTAAAGCACAATAAAGCTCCCTCTAAACTGTGCCAGTGGCCGTGTCATCATTTTTCTCCTGTCCCCGGGGCGGCCATCTTCCCTGGCAGCTCGCAAAGAGACACACAACTCTGCTCCCAAAACAACCTTGTGAAACTTCTACTCAGCCAGATAGAGCCTCCAGGGTCACTGGCAACAGCTTATGGAACTCTTCTGCACAAGTAGAAAAGACTAAAGGGGAAAAAAAAAATCCTAACCTCCTATCCTTTTGCTGAGGGAGGTGGAAGAAATGCAACAAAGGAGGGAATCTCTATAGACCCAAGCCAGAATGAGGGATAGGCCAGCAAGCCAGGTCTTTCTGTGAAAGCAGCCACAGTCTTAGATACGAAAGAGAGCTATAAAATAAACTTGATTCAAATTTGAAGCTGTTGGCTGGAACTTCCTCTGTGCAGTAGTTTTTCCRTACAAAGCAGGCAGCTGAAGCCCTTGCAGTGTGTGGCCAGGCCCCCTGCAGTGCCTTTGAGCTCTCTGTCTATGCAGCACCAGCCAGGCTGAGCGCGGCCAAGCCGTGAGTCGAGCCACCCACCGCCGGGGTGAGCCCAGACTTGGCAGAGGGGTGGGTTTCCATGCTCTCGCCAAGGGAAAGAATCAGCTTCGCGTCTTCTGAAAAGAAAAGCAGATGTGAGGATCTGCTAACAAAGAAATAATGACTTCTGTATCAGAGTCTCGATCCACTTTGGAACTTGCTTGCTGAGATTTCTTCTAGGAGTGCAATTACTTGCTTCCATCTTTCAGAGCCAGGCGAGCAAGGTGAAGAAGTAGGTGAAGAGCGGGTAACAAAATGGAGTTGTAGTTACCTGGGGGGATTGCAGTTTCTTTTTTGTGGATCTCAAGCCAGACAAGCACTTTCACAGTCACCGGGAGGGAGGGAGCACGCATGCAAAAGGCAACCTAAACAGCAGCAGGAGGTCAGTAGACCTTCAGAGGTGATTATGGAATAAGCCACAATTGACAAGGGCTTCTTACAGTCACCTGCTAGTGAGGAGTGGTTTCRTACCCTTGAGAGAATCTGTTTGAATACTAGGGGGAGGGTTGGCTGATGACAAGCTTTCCTTATTCCCACACATCTCCATTTCTTATCTGAATCATGCTCTGTCACTTCTTTGGCATTGAGTTCTCTCTGTCTTTGTATATATACAAATCGTAACTGTTTTGAATTTGCTACCTTTCTGTTTCCTTGATGATTCTTTTGGATTTTTTTCCCCTGCTAATTTGCAGACAATTCTACTTGGGATTCAAGCATAGAAAATCTTTGATTCCCCTCAAAAATAAATATTGGATGTATCTATATTGCCCTTTTTGTTGCACAAATAAAAGGAGGAGACTGCAGGGAAGTCAAACAATGATCTCTCCAGTATTAACACTGAACAGGAAGCTGCTTTTGCAGTTTGCATACAAAACATGCTCTTCTCCTACAGCCTCTTTATCAGGTTTTGTGATCAAATTCTGGGCTGCTTTGTGTAATTCACAAGGCTGTTCTTACATACACTTTGCAACCAAAAATATCTAGATGACACATGGAAATACTTACATTTACAAAATAAAAGTTAAGGCATTTGCTACTCGTAAGCAAAGATAAGTGGGACAGCAGTCGGGTGGGAATGACAGGATGGGGCCTTTGTGTGATGTGACTACAGCAGCATCATGTGGCTGGGGAAAGGGGATGTATCAACTGAAAAAGAAATCAAGAGCAAGAAGTCACCTTTAAAGCTTCATGTGGGAAATGCCTGGGCTCATCAGCAACCTTTTGCAAAGCCAGTATCAGCTTTTCACCCCTCTTTCCAATGGTGTAATGACCAGAGATGTCTTAGGATTAGGCAGAGTCAGTCTCAAGGTTTCTGTTAATAACAGTAGCTATCCAAATATCTTCACACTGATGTGTGACTGAGCATAGGAGTTGGGCTAAATGTGAATAAGCACAAGAAGTAAAACATGTTAGGGCTATGGCTATGAATCTGTGTTTATGAAATTATTATGAATGATCCTCATTAGAGGAGAAAGCTAGATGTGCATAAATATTTCTTAATTTTATACCTTGCAATTAACAGATGTGCTTCAGAATTTGGATTAACTTCAGCACGACTGAAATCACATCACAAGGCTATTTCATCCATGCTCACCCATAGATGACAAGGAATTTCTGAAAAAAAAGAATCCCAAGCTTCTGACAAACTGTTAGACTGATCCTACACCAACCACTTAACACGAATGAATTTTCCAGGTTCTTACAGATTCTATCTGGAACTGAAAAGCAAATAAAGACTGAAGATTGCTGATGATACCTCAGGGAGAGAAAGTGCAGAGGAAAAACACAGACACTCTACAAAATGACTGTGAGAGCTTTCTGGGCAAACACCTGTAAATGAACAAAGACTCCTTGGCACAAAATAAAGTTGATTCTGATGTGTCTTTATCACATTACTCTGCATGGAAGGTTCTGTGAGGAATATATGTATATATGCAGTTTTAAAAAACATTCTCACAGCTTTGTTTTCTGGAARGTTTTTGGTAGTTTTTTTATCCAGTGGTCTTGGAAGCAAAATTGTAGTACCAATTTGTAGCTAACTATACYCTCTGTGGTATTTCATCCCGAAACGGGAAGATTCAAGGAAAATGATTTTGTAGAACTGGTCCTAGCTGCAGTTCTACTTAGTGTTTTCATCAGTGAACTTGCTGAGGGAACAGATCAGCTGTTCAATACATGAATGAGGCCACATCTAATGGGGCTGGCCTTGCACAGAAGGACAGAATGGGTATTTGAAATGAGCTGGACACGAGGGTTAGAGAAAGACCGACTGCAGGTCAGCAAGGAGAAGTACAAGGTACTGCAGTGTAATACTCAAATGCACTTAAATAGAGAAAAAATAGCAAAATAGAAGTTCCCTAGCAAGGCTTTTAGAGCTGTTGGTTAGCAGATTTTGAATCTCCAAACATTATACTGAACTTTGAATCTCCAAACATTGTACAAGACTACGTAAGTGGAGGAAACACACAGAACAATCCTCTGTTCTAGCTAGCTGTGATAAGACCTCAGTTGGAGAACTGTCTAGCTTTGGCCACTGCCTCTTAGAAGGATGTGCCCCCGTTGGAGATAATCCAGAACAGAGGAGTGAGAATAATTAGAGGTCTACAAAATATAACTTGTAAAGAAAAACTGAGCATACAGTGCCTGGGTATCTTCCAGAAAAAAAAAAAAAAAAAGAGAGGAAGTGAAGCTTAATAGTAACTCTTGCATATGTAAAAGGTTGATACAAAAAGGAGTGGATATACCGTTCTCTATGTTCTCATAGGCTGCCCCAAACTGCATCAAGAATTATTTATGGCATGAGATAATTTTTTCGCGTTGGAGGCATTGAGAGAGGTTGAAGTTGGTTGTCAGGGAGGTCAATGGTATGCCCTTTACTGGAAGGCTTCACACATGTATTTCTCAAACATCAGAAATGACACAGATAGGACTGATCCTGCCTTGTCACTGGGACCGGGACCAAAGGATCTCCAGCAGCACCTTCCTGTCCTGTGATTCTGGGAGTCTAAGAGTAATGTTACCATTTGTTGCTGTCATTTCAGGTTTTTGTTTGACTGTTTTTTTTACTAGAAAACATTAACTCAAAGTAAAACACCAAATGTGTCCCCTGCAGTCTGGGACGATTTTACCATATTGAGGAATTTCCTCTCAAAAAAACTTTAGAAGGACACTAAACATAGTTTATGAGGATAAGAAAAGCCAATAGTAGGAGCCAAAAAAGGGAAGCTGCTTCTGCAGCTAGAATGTTAGCTAGGATTGAAGATGGATGTGTTTTATTTCTGTTGCTCTGCCATACATGTCTGTTTGCTCAATCATTAAAATGTGACAAGCATCACTCTCTGTTTTGAGCATTACACCTAAAGCTTTGTAAAGTCTGCCATGGACTCATATGCTATAAAAGGAGGGTTCATATAAATATCCAAGACAGATAAATTCAGATATAAGACTCTATATGCATTTTTACATGACAAAAACATATACGTAGCTTGATCGCCTGGCTTCCAACAACCTGTAAGTAAAATGTTTTATTTGGGATGATTGATTACGGGAAGCCCATTCGTAAAGCTCAAACATAGTTTACAATCACATCTTCTTTTCATTTGCAAGGTCTGGAAAGAATTTTCATATCTCTTCTCCCACTTGTGATTTATCATTTCTGAAGCTAAGCCTGTTATCAACATGGGTTCCCTCTAGAGCTTCCAGGAGTCATAACATATGACATAAGACATCAGCATGTCTTATTAAAACTAGGCTATAGCTGCGGAAATAGAAGTGTTTTTCCAAAAGAAAAAGAAATAATAGAGGATCGAATCAGCAGTTATCAGTTCTTCTCTTGTCAAAGCTCTCTATAGACATCAATGGGCTTTCTGCTGAATTGTCCAGGGCCACATAAAACTWTTTAGATAGGATTTATCAAATCACAACTAACCAATAGAAAAGTTGGGTATTAGCTTATGTTAGACATTTTCTGTAGCTAGTGGAGGTTGTTCATCTCACCAGAACATACATGTTAAGGTAAATCGGAAGAATAGTCACAGAAGTGTCCATCCTCTATTGCTGCTGTTTATAGATGGAGTTCAGGTGATCAGTCTGGATTTAAGCTGACCAGGTTTTAGACAGCTAATGTCAAGTATGATTAAATTCATCCTTAGAGTTTGACTCAGAGCCCATTGGCATAAACAGGGATCTTTCCATTGACCTGTAGCAGCCCTGGGCCAGGTTTTGATGTTATGAAAGTATGCAAATCCTGTCCCTTTCTTCCTGTGCAGATCAGAGCTTCAGGATGTGTCTCTCTTGTACCTGCTTTGCCTTTGAAAATAAGGACAAAAAGACCCAATATAAGCTGAATAGGAGACTTGTCTAAGGAAGAGCAGCAAGCCTGGACCCACAAAGCACCGAGTCTGAATTAAGGTAATATTCAGTGACAGCCTGCCCTGAACCTCATCAAAAGCAGCAGAAAGATTCCCAATGGGAATAGTTCAGATTTTGTGTTAAGTAGCAGAGATGTTCATTTTACCTTTACAGATAAATCATGGTTCCTGTGCATTTGATTTTACAAACTTCCTACAGAGATCAAACCTAACCTTTCAGAAATATGTTCCTCTGCATGGTACTAATCTGTTCCAGTTTGCCCCACTGGGAAATAACTTCCTGTTCATTATAAGGATCCTTCTTCTAATACAASTCTACAGAGGTGTCTTAAAGATCTGAAATCAGTGATTAGAGTCATTCCTGCTGTCACTTTAACACACTCCTAAAATCAAAACTAAGTTCAAGGTAACAACCATCTACTGTAGTCCCTTGGTGCTGTGGGATTCAGCAGGATCCCAGTCTCTTTACTTATGACAATCTCTGCACTTATGACAGCATTAACGCCTATGGTCTCCTTGGTCTTGCTTTTTCTTTCTTCTCATTTTTCTTTCTAAATAAGTGAATTGCAAATTAACAACATCTTCTATCTGCAATTGTAAAAGGGAGGAATCTGTCCAGGAGAGGAATTTGTACCTGGAGATGATAACAATCTTATTTAAAATTTGAAGTGACTCCATTTCCAGGGAACTCCTCTCAAGATAAATAAGACTGAATGTTACTTCTTGTTGTTACGAATGCAAGAAGTGTAAGAGAAGTCCCTTTTCCATAACATCKCCTTCCCTCAGTGTAGATGGTAGCAACTATCAAAGATCCAACAGCAGAAAACAGCCTGGAAGTTGCTAATGTGTTGTATTATTGTAATTTCTTATTCATTGTTTCCTGCAGAGCACAACTCTGTYGTCCAATCACCTATGGCAGCAAGCAGTTGAAAACTGAGGAAGAGGATGTGTTTGGGAACTTGCGCTACGTGAGAGCAATGGATGATGTTACCTGCACTGCTTCATGCAGAGACTCATGCATCATACAGGTGTRCAGACCTAGGAAACAGGTAAGGTTGGATGCACGGGTGAAAGGTGTAGTAGGCACCAACCTGAGTAGAAGGGGAGCTAGACCAGGCTCGAGAAATGAGAGAGTAGGTGGAGCAATGTGCCTTTTTTAGGACAGTTTAGAGTATTGATGTCACACACATAGAATTGGCTGGAGAAAGAGCAAGGCTGAGCTGGTAGGATGCTGGGGGAATGCTGGAGGATGCTTCAACCTTTGCCTATGACAAGGTGGAATAGCAGATTTGAGCTACTTCTGAAAGACTTGTGGCAACATCTCCGTCTATGGGGGATACAGATCACTCAAAAACCCAAAGGGACTTACCTTCTGCTCTGAGGGAAGGCCTTGAGGGTTCAAACTTTCTATGACTCCCTCAACATATTCCTACTTCCCATTCCTAGTCCTGTCTTCATCGTTCACAGATCTTTTACCTGAGATGCTGGTGAGGAGGAGAATGAAGCAGAGGGAAAAGAAAGGGCAAACACATCAAAAATTTAACCTTTCATAAAACAGTTCAAATGCAAAATCTAAAGATGTATCACAAATAAAATAAATCTCCCTAAAGGATTTGTTTAATGTTTATCCAGTCCTGAACCCTTTTCTTGGCAAACACTCTGTTCTCACTCTGAAATGAAAGGACTGGGACTACCTGCCAGGCGTTTGAAAACTTCAGAGAAGTACATGTGAGATAGCATCTCAAGGATGGAAGCAATGCAAAAGCCTTCTCCCGGTATCCCAAGTCACAGATGAAAGGTATTCTTGTCCAGCTAATGAAAAATTGTGGAAACAAAATTGTGGTATATATTTTAATAAGGTTGCCTCTTGCATCTGTTCACTCTTTGAAAGAAGATCATGAAGGAACAGTCTGTAGGATCATGGCTGCTTTCCATCTTGAAATCTTTTATTTCTGCCCAACTATTTTTATTGTTAATATTATTATTTTCACTATTTCCCTGTAAAGTTACTATTAAAGATCTGGTCAAGGAGATTTGGAATCTTCATTTCTTGGATGACAATGCATTCATGGAGCTACACAAGTGCCTGCAACTGGGATTTATTTAATGGATCAACTTCTTTTGCACTTTTCTTAGGAAAAGAGAGACATTGAATATTTGGATTAGAGGATGTTAAAACTTCTTAGAAAAAATCTGTATATCTGTTTACACAGATCTATACATATATACACACTTTAAAAATATATATATTAATATACATTTAAGAGCTGATCCTACTTCTCATCATTATGTGGATGAAGCTGATCTCCCACCCTAAAAAGTAAGATAAAAGGAAAATAAAAAGAAAGAAATAGTAGCTCTCACTTTACTAAGATGGTTTAGAAAAAGTTCTTAGTGACAATCACCTCAGGTCAGGATCCTTTGCACTTGAATGCCTCAAGTAAAATTAATTTCCACAAGGAAATAAAACAGGATATGGGAACAGGTGAAAAAGGGGAAAGATAGCTGTTTTAGCAATCAAAAAGGGCAAAGTATCTCTCCTCAGGAGATGGGAGGAATATCTGGAGGTCTCAGGGAGGGGATGGAGCTGGCAATGAAACAAAATGTCTTTCACCTTTAGGTCAGTGGTTCAAAGTGAGCTCAAGTCTAAGAATGGGTTGACTCTCTATGAAGGGATTTGATATTCTCAGACTAGTTTCTGCATGGAAGGACATCYGCTTCTCAGCTGTCTCTTTGGTGGAAAACTCAGTGTATGAGAAGTGACTAAGGCATAGAAAGCAAAGTTCTTGTTCAGCCTTGAGACGGAGAAACCTGAGGTCAAGACTAAGTCATGTTAGTTCCAGTTGCCATTTGCAGAGGCTGGTACAGCTCTGACAGACCTTTGGGCACCAGGATTTTCACTCCCATAACCTTTTTGTGAAGCTGCTTTTTCTACAAAAGGAAAAGAGATTTTAAACCACTTTTTATGGTAGTTTGCCATTTATGTAAAGCCCTATAAAGCTGGACTCATGGGGTCTAATTTTCAGTGTTGCTGAACTGTTCCATTGCCAATGATTCTAGTTATTTCTGTACAAGCAACACTGGGGAATATCTCATCACATTAATGAGAGCACTGTATTTAATAGGCTTAATGTGGCCRTATCACACTATCCAGGTGGAACCTACCTTTTCTCTTTAGATCCTAAATGGAGGAAAGAGTGAGTGTATGTGGTGGAGTCCAGGACATGCATCTGTATAAGCTTGGGTTGATAGTCACTCCCACAAATAGGTATTGCTCTCATTATTATTCTCCTTCAAGGAAGCAATATTTCTGCAATCACTGCTACCCTGTTCCGTCTTTTGTCTCTTCTCATTTCTATCGCTCCAAGACTCCTTGCTCAAAGCTAGCAATATCGGAGAGCCCAGGTTACATCTTACTGCCTTTTTGTCCCATTCATCCTATTGCACAGATGTTCTTCTGTTTCTTACATTGGGCTTAGGCCATGACTCAGTGGAGCCTGAGACAAGCAAGATTTTTCAGGTTGGATTTTCCATCCTGCTGAGTCCACCTCTGGAATTTCCTCTAGTGTTATCAGAAATCAGAAAAGCCAGCAATCTATGTAGATTTCCACTGAAGCTAAGACTGAAAATTCCAGAAATTCTGAAATTCTGGAAGCACAACTAGCATCAAAGTGTTTACTGGTTTGGATAGCGTGGAGAGCAAGGCCTTGGTGTGCACAGATACAGTGTACGTCCTCGCATCTTGATATCCTGCTGTTCCAATGAAGCAATATTCAGTTCACTGGTTACAGAATTGCATTGGAGTATTAAAACATAAGAAGGAGGTGGGAGAAACCATTGGTCTCCTAGTTGGTGTGCCCAAAGCCATAAATGTCTGCCACACAGCCTCAAATATAGAGAGATATGTGATGACTGTCACTAAGAAAATGTTCATTACACTAAGACAAGCACCCAGAACATGGCTCATCTTCTCCTGTTGTGGCATCACCATCCATAAATAGGGATCTTGGACAAGACTAGGGCTTGAGGGGTGGTCAGTATGATCACAGAGGGGCAGTGGGCAAGTATCTAAGAGAGTTTCTTCTGTCCTCTGCGTGCTGCTTGGTTTCCCAGGTGGTGTAGTTGTAGTTACCATTAGCTTTAAACTGGACTCTGAACAATCCTCTCAGCTCCCTTAGTGAGTCTCTCTGCAAACATTGAGAAACTCCATTAGCAGRGGTAAAGCTCTTCAGTGTACTCTGCAGCATCTCCTTTCCTCTCCTTCCTCCCTTTTTCCCTCTCCAGCACTCCTAATTAGGTCATTAATTCCTAAATCAGGCACACGGAAGCCGCTGCCACGACACTGTAAGCATTTCTGTCATAAGGGAAAAGTGGATGAGCGTGGAAAGCCAGAACCCACTCACCTCTTAGCCACCTTGTGTGTTAACACAACGGGCCTCTGTGGAGGCTCCTGTTTGGGGAATGGAAATCCAGTCTTTGCCACGTATCAAGAAATTTTTTTCTACATAAGCCACTTGCATCATATATGTGTGTGCATATATACTTTTTTCCCTCTTTTACCTCTCATTTTCTTCCCCCTGCTACCTTGTGTGTTACAATTATTTTAAGTGAGTGTCTACAGTGTATGGGAGCTGAAGAGCTGCCTGCGGAGCAGAGCCCAAGCCTGTGATTGGAGATTTGGAGCTGATAGCCCTCTCCTTGGCACTCAACCATTTCTTTTGACTTCAAAGCAAGAAACAAAAGATATTTCAAGGACTTCTTCGGAAAATCACTATTAGATATGATGAGACTTAGGGCCGTTTCCATGGCAATGGAGCCTTTTTGCATTGTGATCATTGCTGTAAAATGGAAATGTTCTTTTGTCTCTGAATGTCTGTTCATATATTTATATATGYGTGTGTGTATATGTTTTTTCAGTGATAAAAAATAATGAAAGAATGAGATCTCCTGTCAGGTTCCCTGAACTGAGTCACTTTCTCACCCTGTGAAGCTTTTCTTAATTCTTTAAACTCATGAATCAAAGAAAGGAACTTCACAAGAGTTCGATTTAAGTGAATATTAGTATTTAGACCATTAAATTGACAGCCCACACAGGGAACTGTCATCCAATTGTCCTATTAGATTTGACATGTGATAAACAGCAACTTATCAATAGACCCAGATGAGTTAAATATTTCTGGACAGAGCAGTAGAAAAGTCAGAACCTTGAAGGTTAAAGAATATTCAGTTCCAATTTCCAAGTCTTCAACCTTGCCACCCTGTCATGTGCTCAATGGCCTTTCACCCTGAGGAATCTGCCCATAAAAAAATAAGTTTTATCTCCTGCCAGTTTCTGCATTTGTTGCTTTATTGTCACTTCACTGCCAGTTAAATGGGGTTTTCTTCCACTCTCTCCTCACGCTTCTTTTGCTTGCATAAAACATGATACTGTATTGTGAACAATGCAGGAATACATTACATAAATTTCCCTTTGATATCCAGCATGTTTCCTGCTGTAATGGAATCGGAACAGAGCAACCTCTCCTCCCCAACATGTCAGATAACTCTCTATCCGCTCTCCATTAGGACAAAAGTCTGCAAGCCTTTGAAGAGCTAAAACACAATAAAGGAAGAAGAAAATGTTAAGGGTGCTCCAGTGGGTATCACTGGAAATAATTCTGTTCAATTAAGGGAAAGGAAAATTTAAGCTAACTAATGGGAATAAAAGAGCAAAGCCTGTTATCCTGAGAATTTGTCTCCATAGCTATTAGCCRGAGGAATGGGTTCAGAGGAAAATAGTGCAAATTTCAGCAAGTAAAACATATGATTTAGGGAGACAATTTCTAAAGATACCTGGTGAAAAGGGCCTGGTTTTGAAATATTTTATATTGAGATATCATTTTTAAGATAGACTGAGGTGAAACTGGGCAATAGAGAACGCCCAGTTGGCCTGTGAAGAACTGCTGTACAGAATGCTGTCCTACTGAAGCTCTTTCACACTGAGTTCTTGTGCCTTCATAACTTAGAGAATCGTTCAGTGTATATTAATATATTATCTCTATATTTTGGCTGGAACATACCAAAGTAGACCRTGAACCCTATTTTTTATGCAAGATGAGCTAGGGAAATCATATACATCACTATCTCCCTGGAGTAGTGCTTATTCCCACTTGGAAAGCATAAGCATTGTCAAGTCTGTCAGTAAGCAGAAACCTGAGGGCAAAATTCTACTTTTTGAATTAAGTTCCCTTAATGCTCTCCCCACACTGCTCAGGGCTATAGCATCAAATAACCTCTTAGATGTCACTGAGATATACCTGAGCAGGTTGGCAACCCACCATGGTCTAATCCACGCAGATTCAATGAGAGACAGGAAGAAAGGAGCTCAAGTACTTCCCACACACATSTGATTTCTGACTAGTAACTGAGTTTGGAAAAGCTGCAGACACCTTTAGAGAGATCAAAATGTCCTGTTTCATATAAAGCAGGTTTCTGCTTTGATTCTTCTTGACATTTCTTATCTAATATCACATTAGATCATATTTTCATGCTAAAAGTTCTTCATTTTTTTTCTCAAAAGAGATGAGAAAACTTCTTCTCCGCATTGGACTACTAGACTTCCTGACACTGCCTCAACAGATCCACTGTCTAATTCCTCATCTCCATCTGGTAAAGTTCTAGTTCACAGTTTTTACCTCCATATATTTCTCCTTCATTGCAGACCTCTCCTTATGTTTGTCTTAGATTTCTCATTTCCAAGACAATTCTAAAATCACTGCTGAAAATCAAGATTGGAATATGAAAAGTGGACTGGGGTCTTGTACTGCAAATGCATTGTTGATGATTTGRAGACAGCTGATGGGACATAGCTCTCAGTTCTGATTTTCTCTTTAATTGTGTGAAATCCATGATTCCATTCCCAGCTATTCATATGAGTGAGTGAGTTACATTTGAGCTTTGCTTTCTGGCACTTTTGTATCCAGACATTTTTGGCCAGTAACTGCATTCATTCATCTCTAATGTCATACATCTAAAGCTATTAGTATACATACTCTTTCAAAACTGCCTTGCTCTGGGACACACTGTCCCCTTTGCCATCATAAGCACTCAAAAATTCTTCCAGTTTACTGCTTTTATCCTCCCTCCTGGGTGCTTGCTGATCAGATCTCCTCAATGACATGCTAAGTTGTTTTACTGACATTGATGCATTATGCTGGACTCCATCAGCCTACCAACCTTTGGGACCAGTCCTAGGAGTCAGGCAGCGAGACAGCTCAACTTGTCTCCATCAATCAGGAAGCGAGACTTTATTGGCCAGAATGAAGGCTACAGGTGTACGCCACTGTCACAGTTTTAAATAAACACGATCAGTTTGCCCAGTGCTAAGCAACTGTTTCTGAGAGCGTGTTGGTAAATGTGTTTATAAAGCATGAGAGTCCAATCCATCAGCCCTCAAAGAGCCTAATCAATATATTCCAATTTGATCTTAGAGAAGTTTCGCCTCTGGGAAGTTTAATTTATTTCAACTCATGACCATGAAAAAATGAACAGCCGCAGCACTTTGACAAAATAGAAAAAGCGGATGATGTTGTATCCAGCACCCGTTCCATTTCAATTTTCCATTTTACCTGAACAAATCACCCATACGACTTGAATGACCATGAAAACTGATCGAGCGATGGAGYGGGAGTGCAGGCCAAAGGGGAGAGAGAAGGAATAAAATATGAATGGGAAATATGAGATGCAGGACTTCTAAGTTCCTTGGCTGTGTTCGCTTGCTCTGTGCAAAGTATAGCCAGAGAGGAAAGTGAGTAYGTAAAATGCAATATGAATTCATTTGCATTTGCATTACACAGGGGTACCTCTCTGGTGCCTGACTAGCTCGTGAATAAACCCTCTTCCCTGCACTTATTCAAGATTGCTCTTAAACTTTTTCATTTGTTAWCCTCCCTCCCAGCTCTTATGGTCCCAAGTTTAGGAACCAACTCTAAACTCTCATTTAAAACATTAGTATGGTAGTTAAACAAATGGTTGCCTGGGGTTTCCTCCTGAGCCATTTGTAAGTATTTCAGTGTTTGAGTGAATCATTTCAAAGATGATTCATGTCATAGATGAAATGACAAGGAGCACCTCTCCAAGGAATACCTGCCTGAACATTATAGCTAGGAGGATGAGGAACATCAATGAATCCTGTGCTTATGTCTTCCTATCTAGAGAAATGTTTGGACAGGGCCTGTTGCTAATATTTTTTTTATTATAACCAGTTGAATCTCCTCTTAGTAGAAATACCAGGTGAAACCTTGCTCAGACAGAGACTGAGTTACTTCAGGTAATGCAGTTTTTATTGATAGTAGCTGATCTCTGTTCTTGAGGGTAAGGTCATGGTACTGCAGTTAGATCAATGTACAAGTGCATTCAAARTGCATTTAGCAAAAACATCATGTAAAACAAATGAAACATTTATTTCACTAAYGCTCAAGTGAAACTGAAGAGGGTGCATGGCAAACTCGCCATTCTACAGTGGTTTATTTTTCTCTTTATCCATACTGGTTTCCAGTAATGCTTTGGTTCRGAACAGATCACAGGACCATGCTATAAAAGGATCTCCTTGTATTTCAGTTCAGGTAGAGCTGGAGTGAGCTAAAAGGTGTCATCTGTCCTTCTGGGAACCGTCTCCGTGTGTGAAGCTATTATTTTGTGGTCTTGCCCTAAGTTGTCAGAAAAGATTTGTGGGAGGAGGCTCTTAATGCTAATTCGTTAAGAACTGAATCTAGCATCCTCAGCAAATGTAAATCAGTTGTTTATACTGATGCCAAAAAATGTAAAATCAGAAATGAATGTGTTGATTTTCTTTCTTCCAACTGCATTTCATCCTAATGCTTTCTGCTTTGATGCTTCTTCCCCAGTCTTATTTGATATAGCATCAGACCATCTTTTTATGTCAAACATTTGCTTCAAAGCTTCTCATACCCTGTGCTAGTTGTCAAAAGTTGGAGGGAACACGTTTTAAGCATTCAGTAAGCATTCTTCTGAAAAGAAAACCACTCTTTCTAATGAGCATTTGAGAGTGTGGTGCAGTGCAGAAAGTGTTTTCTAAGATCTGTCACAAATGATTTACTTTTATTAGTTTTAATGGCCCTTAGCTACAGGAATGGAATATAAGTGAAAATTAAGATATTTTTCACAAGATGAAAATAGATTTCAATCAGAAATGGTGGGCATTTCCCTCCCACAACCTATCCYGTCTTTATTTTTGCATCTGAGCAGACTATGCCACTCCAAGGAAATTTTTATTTTGCTTCTGAACAGACAATCTCACTCCAAGGAAAAGACTTCATAGCACTATGGCATTCCCTCTACGAAGCATGAGCTCTTCTCACGTCACAGGCTCCTTTCCTAATTGAACGCAACAGTATTCATCAATAGCACTTGCGTCATTTCCATTGAAATAACTTAATATGCTTTAGATTTGTCCATAGAMAGGAACACAGTGAGATGTCTCTAGTCAGAACCATAGGTTTGTCTTTTCTGCTATTGAACTGAGGCACTCATTTGAAACCAACATTTATCAATTTCCGTTCAAAATCTTCCTGTTCCGTGTCATTTCTCCCTGCTGCTCACACAATCTTTGTCTCAGATAAAAGCATGTTGACCATGTTGTTCTTTACAGATTTTTTTTTTAGAAAGTGCTTTCCTAACAATTTTTACCATCTCTTTTGTTTTGTTTCATGTTGTTTCCAAAGCTCTCAGCTGGTCTTGGTAGTTCCAGATCGCAATCTTCATAAAAATCCAAAAAGAACCAGTTTCCTCTTTTTCTAGTCTTTATCAACTCTATGGTCCCAGTGTAGGAGAGCTATAATCACTGCATAAGCTATGATAACTAAGGAAAGGCATCAAAGACACGTGATATCATTAGCTTTTCTTATTTAGTCTTTGGACACAATTTCCAAGTTAAAAACATCATTGTTTTTCCCCCTAGGGCCTGTGCCGCAACTCCATCTGGAATATGCTCGCTGAACGGATCCTCTTCTGCATCTTATATCATCATCAGTAATTAAGCTTTTATAGTTAGAACCAAATTGATTGCTTTATTGTTGATTAAAAAGGCAGACTGACTCCAGCTCTTTGCCCACAACTTTATTAGCTTTGTGGTATTAAAAGCAATAAACATTTGTTTTCATTGGGGAAGTAAGCAGTTGGAATATAAAGACATGGAAGTGGCCAAACTGGGTTTATGGTAACCCCAGTGAACATTCAGACTATTTCTACTAAGTCAGAGCAATTGCTCTGGATTTACATGAGCACAGTTGAGTCAAGAGTGGATTGGTAGAATAAACCTGAACAAATTTTAGTGTTTCTTCTCCAAGTGTGGACAATTCAATGGTCACCTATGAAAACCTTCCCCTGGTGGTGTTTTCACCTGTGTAAACCCTTTCCTAGAGGTGTTTTAATCGCAACAGGAACCCAATAACCAGGCACAAACCTTCCAGGAAGATTCACCAGTCTAGGGATCCTCTGCTTCAGCAAAGCCAAGTCCTCATAGCCTGACTGCTTCTAGAGGGGCTGCAATGCCCTGAGCATGCTCATGCATGAGCAGCTGTGAGGTCTGATGTTTGCCAATCTGCTCTGAATTCTCTGGCTCAACAGACTTCAAGAGGCAATAGCCCTTAATCTGGCACTTGTATAAATCTTCTAAATCCTACCTTAATCCAAACTGTACGCCGCTTAGGATTCATTGACTTGCTTGCTTTCTTTTTTTAAATACATGAAAAAGACAGATAGGCAACCAGCAGGCAGAATCTCAAGTGGTGAATGGAGAATGCAACTTAATCTAGGTTTGAAACTTTATTTCATTTTTAAGCATAGGCAGCAGAAGTTGCTGGTTSTCCACTGAGATTCTATATGTGGAAGGGGGTCATTTTCCCAGGTCTTGCTTTGAGGAACTAATTCTTTCTCTCTTTTTGCATCCCCCAAAGGAAGACAGAACGGAGAGATGGCAGGAGAGTAATACAACAAACTATAACACATTGTGTAATTGAAATGGACCATAATCACTAATATTAAAGACAGTGAATCATTCTAATCGAGCCATGCTCAGCAAACAATGAAAAATTATGTGCCAGAAAAGCTAATGCTGGTTTGAAAATGAACAGAAATGAGGCGAAATGGAACCTCACTCTTTATTCATGAAGGTCAATTTAACGTGATTATTTTTTCCTTGGCATCACAGCTTTGTGATTACTGTTGTATACCTCAGTGCTATTTTCTAACCTAATAACAGTAAAAAATAACCAGCTGGTGATGATTCTGTTTAAAGCAGAGACTAAATGCTCACAAAAATCTGCCACTGAACAGTTGCACATGCTAATCAGACACAGCTCAGCCAGATTCCCAGTAGAGTCCCTATTTTGCAAATTTCAACTGGTTGACTATGTTGAGAAATTAGATTATGCCTCGGACATTCCAAACGCAGAGTAATATGCACTCCTTCATCCCTCCTGGGCGAAATCAAACTCTTCATAGATCCATCCAGGCACTTTTAATTCATCCCACTCCGTATCTTCCCATAATATTTACCCTCTTGCAGAGCAATCACTTCAGGGACTTGGGTGTTCCCACAGAGGTAAGGGCTCAGGATCTCAGTGGGCGCTTTCACACTTCTTAGCAGAGCATCCACTCTGACTTCAGTGAATTTACTCCTGATATCTGAAAGGAAAGCAAGGAAGCGATCTGTCGCTGCCCATGACACTAAAGAGCTCACGACACTAAAGGAGGGCTCTGCTGATGACATTTGGAGGAAAGCTGACACTGCTAATAACTGATAATTTCCAAACCTGACAATGAGAGCTATGAAATTCAAGGGGGGGAGCAGGAGGACAGAGAAAAAAAAAAGTTAATTAAAACAAAATGCCCAAATGATTCTCTGATCAGAAACTGTTATTTATATGGAAAAGAAGTAGTGCCTTTAGTTCTTTTTATTTCTTCTCTGTCTCTAGTTCTCATCAGCAATGTTACTAGGGTTTATGCTGTACAAATATACATCTTTTTATATCTAAATAAATGTATTTTTTGCACTTACACCTCTATTTTTTTAATTTTGCTAAAATCCCAAAGAGACAAATTAGTAAAGAGGCAGAGCTTTGCCAGGGAGCCTTCATTAGATCAGCACTAATAACTTCTTTCAGCAGCTATGGATAGCTTCTGACATCACAGCTCAAGCTTGTCCGAAAGCTAATTATTTTCCCTGTTATAAAACAAAGGTTCTGTATCAAAGGCCCGTAATGTGACACGGCACACGCTCCAGATGCACTGATTTGCAAAATAAATCAACTGTGTCAGGGCAGAATTTGGAGAAGAAATTACAACAAATTGCAATTATACTTGCAGTGGTACACCATTTAAGGGTATTGTCAATTTGTTAAATGCAAGATATTGTGTKTGTCATTTTACAGGTTGCTTATAGAGGAATGCCAGAGGAAAAAGTCTTATCTGTCAAAAGGGAAAAAAAAAAAATGTCTTCCCTTCCCGTTCACCTCCTATACAGCTTCTTCCATCCTACAGACGCTATCGTAGCAGGCTTCATGAAAAATTCAAATGGTGTCGTAGKAAGGCAGATGTAACTAGCAGGAGTAAATGGTTGGAGCCAACCCTGGCAGAACAAATGAAGAGACGTATTTAATAACAGAGACCATCCGCAACCTCTCTGATTTTGTTTTCTTGTTTAGATTGCTATTGAACCATAGCATCGAGCAATACAATACTTTTTTTAAAAATAATCTTCTCCTCCTCCCTGAGGAGATTTTCTTTCCTTTTCCCTTTCTCTCTTTTCTTTCCTACTATTCTTTTCCCTTACTGTGCTTTTTCCCCCTGAGCAGTGGCAGCRACCTGCCTTACCAATAGCCAGGCAGCTCCTACCCAAAGTACTGTGTGACAAGAGGGTCAGTGATCACTCTGAGACACGAACGAGGACTTCCTGAGATGCTGACTCCTGCCAGCATCTCTCACGTTGAGKAATTAGATACGAAAGAGGTAGTGGGAATTTTACACTGGGAAGACAGAAGGTTGTAGGTGGAAATGTGAGAGGTCTTGTTTCAGTAGGTTGATGCTTCCAAAAGTTACCAGCACTCAAAACGTGCAAATAAAATGGGTATGTGTCCTACAGAGATCAAGCACTGAGAATGATGATCCATTCTGCAAGGTACAGGAGCCTCTGAAACACGGYGGGTAATTAGACCACTTTCGCTCCCAGCTTGAATCCACTCCCTGGCCTCATGATTTTGGCCTCCTCTGTCTTCTTTGTGATCGTCTTTTCTGTTTACTTACACTTTTCCCCTTCCTACTCACTCCTTAATATATTTTCTCAATTCCTTCTCCTTTTATCTCCTGTGTCTGTGTATTTTCAGCCTCTAATTTCTGCCACATTTCCTGTTTGAACTTCTTGCTGAGTCTCCTTCCCCACGTTAATGTCATGTGTTTACTTCACTCTTTGCAAACACTTTTCCTTTCATTTCCAGGGCTTGTTTCCCTTGAATTTTTGCCTCTCTGTATATATACATACACATATGCAATATATTTATATACGCAGAAAAAAAAAACAAAATTTTTGAAGTCTCATCCTTCTGTGTTTCAAAAACTAGCCTGCTCTGGGACTCAATTTGTTATTCCAGTCTCATTCACTTTATTGAGTTATTTTCTTTGTTGCTATCAGTCTCTAAATACAATGCAGTAAAGATACAGCAATGATTTTTGACAACCTGACCTTTCTCTCCTTTCTTACACTTGTTTAATTAGGTATTGCATGCAGCTGTGACTTGATCTTTACAGYTTTCCAACCTCCCTGCCCCCTACCTGGAGAAGGGAAAAAAATAAAAAAGAGAGATGTTGAAAGAAGGTCATTTTTGACAGGTCTTCCAGTTACTTCAGGTGTTGGAAGGCCAGTAAGTTCTGCAGGAATGGCAGGCTGTGCTGTTTGCATTTTGTTTAACAAGCCAAATAAACTTTTGGCTGGGAGACATAGGGAATTAGATGATTTACTGTTTTGATGAGGACATGTACAAATCTAACCTTTAGGTTTCCAGTTCAAATCTGACAAAAAGAAAGGAAATGGTGTAAATATCTAGGAGATCTTAGCTGGGATCTCCATAGGTCTCTCGCTGTAGGTATGTGTAAATAGACAGGACAGATGCCTCCTCAAACCTTTAGGCAGTGATGTCAGCTTAAAGGGGTGTTTGCGGGCAACCATTGCAAGCAGAATGTGACTTAGCATCCGAGATAAAATCCAGGTCTGGTACTRAGTTCCCAATAAAATCAAAGCTGCTTTTCCAGTTTCTAATGGCGCGAACAACTATTCAAGCCTTCAGCATTCGCACATCCATCTCACAAATTCATCAGAGCATTCAGGTATGAGTCTACACCCTTGTCAGCACATCTCAGCCACGAGAGCCAAAAGACAAAATTAATCATAYGCCCAAGAGCTGGTTCCCACAAGCCTCTTTTTGCTATATGGGAAGGTGGGAAGAGTGTGTTGCTGTTGTCTCACAGAACTTCCACAGTTACACAGGTCTAAAAAAAGTTGAAACTTGCACCCAAAGGTGGTTGTGTATGCAGGCTGTGGGCATATCTTCTGACAAGCTCATTGTATAGCTTTAGTCTTCAGAATGATCTTCGTTCAGTAGTGTTGGTTAGTAAATATATCCACTTTAATATGCCTGCTTACTCAAACAGTACCGTTACAGTATCAGTGCAAAGCCCAGGAAAGACAGCCACAGTCTTTTAGCTTTCTTGTGCCCTCCAATACAGACCCTTCTGCCTTCTGTCCTGACACAGGCAGATCTCCTGCTGACTTCCAGGTGCATGCATTACTTGTATTTTGGTATGGATATTATTTAACCAAAAGGACATGACAAACTGCCTAGTAACAGTGATTAATAGCTGCCCCTGGGGAATAGTGAGGCATGAGATGAAGTTAAATACCTCCAACATGCATTACTCAACACTGCCACACTACCTGAAGTGTCTCATTGTGCCTAAAAAATGGATTCCTTTTTAAAAAGGAACATTTTTAATGTTTCACATTAATTTTCTCAAAAAGTCCTTACCTTGTGAAAAATATTCCCTACAGAAAGCTCTCTCCCYACCTCCACCATCACTGCCTCCCACCCAGCCTTGCCCTACAGGTGTCCAATGTATCTTTGACAAGGTGAAATAGCTCAGCACGTGTACTGATAAGCCACTTGCCTACCATGATTTATACTGCACAATTGTTTTGTAGCACTTTGAAAACCAAGAGATCTCACATGTGATGCACAGCTAGCTAAAATATTTTCTCAATCTGCACAGTCCAAAAGGGTCCTGAGCCCTTGAGCTGTATCCTCAAAGCACTGCAGATGTCCACCAATGACAGCACAAATTCTGACCATGCAAAGTTCTCTGTGGTGCTAATACCACCATCTATCTGCTAAGCCTGTCCTTATGGATATGCAGTCTGCTTGGATTCAGGGTGATTATGCATGCACAACTGGGCAACTCCCAGTGTCCTTGTAATTCATCAGGTTTTTGACAGAAGGGCTTCATATTTTTTCAAGAGACCTGCAAAGCTGGTTGCAATGGGATTACTCAAATGTGCTTTGTTCGTATCTAGCAAAGAATTTAAGTGTGTAATTCTTAATACTTCCTGATGCTTAATTAAACAAATCATGTATTACTAGTAGGCCATAGTTCTCTTCCTTCTGATTTTACTTTTATTAAAATTTATGAATACTAAAGATCAGAGATTTAATATATGTTTATAAAATCAGCGTTCTCTGATTGTATTCACAACAGATGCCATATAGTACTATCACACAATTCATTCTTCTAAGAGAAAGATCGCTGGCACAGATATAAGCCAAATGGTCATTCATAATGTGCTGACCCTCAATATACCACCATAGATAAATACAGAAAACATAATTTTCTAGAAACAAAACCTCTTCTTTGAAATTTATTTTCCTAAAATAATAGAATAAGGAATGACAAAGCATTAGCTCAAAAAAAGAAAAAGAAAAAAGAGTTACAATAGGAACAGTATTCCTATACTAATATAACAGTAATATAACAGTGTTGTATACAATACAAACAGTACTCCTTGATTACAGGAAAAAAAAAAAAGGAAGTGGTATGTATCGAGACTTTGGATATTTAGGAACAAATTTCCAGAAGTTTGATATTTGGCACCTTGAGGAATAGAAAAAAACTTTGTGTCTACATTGATTTAGAGACCCATACTCCTCTACACTGGTGGAAATTAGGATTTATTCTACTAAAATCTGTGGACTTTCCATAGTATAAACCTGATGCTATGAAAGAATGGTGGCCCATTTGTTTTCACTGACTTGCTTTTTAACCTCTGTCAGTTTGTTAAAACTGAAAGAGTATTTAAATAACCATCATTCATCTGCTGGGATGGCAGTGCAGGTGTAAATTCTGCAYTGACAAAGGGAACCTTAAATGCAAAAATTGCCCTTCTCAGGTGATGCCCTTGGGCAAGGCTGAAAATTGCTGTGAATAAGCAACTCCCCAACATCAACCTAAGGCTAATATCTTACATGATGAATTTCTAAGCAGAGCAAATTTCAACAGTCCCATGATGAGAAATCAGAATTTGCATGGCAAATTCTCCTGCAAGTACAGGTGTGTGAGGTGCTGTATTCCAGGTGATGTGATTCCCTTGGCAGCTTTCACCGTTTTACGGAATTTTAAGGATGATCCGTTTTATCATTGGTMACACCAAAGCCTGAAAACTCTGTGTTTTGGTTCTAAAAATCTAATTCACTTGCTCAGTCTGAAGTCAGTCCTATAGCAGAGACTAAACTCCTCTGCCTACTGACTGGACAGACCACTTAGGCCTGTGAGGATAGTAATGGGATCTGAGTGTCATTCATCCTGGAAGCAGAGGAAAAAATGTGTTGAAACTTGGTTTGATTCTGCAAGGWCTATGGATCAGACATGATCTATGGTTCAGCACCTGTTTTTTAAGATCTGCTGTAGGAATACTAGCTAGGGGGGAGATAATTCCCGTGTGCAAGTCAAGAAATATAGTGGACAAAATTTGGGAACTAGGCTGCATGGTTTTGAACATTACCAACTGTAGTTTAAAAATGAATCATTTATTAGAGCACTGAGGCAGGAGAGAGTCTCAAATATGAGGTATCACAAGTGAAAATCCTCTGTATATCTTTTTCTAAGAGCAGGCACACAAAAAGCTCCAAACCTGAATGCAATTTTTCTACACCTTTGAGATGTAGATGAGCAAAGGGCCTGTGAAGGTCTAGCTTAGTAACAGAGCCATAAAAAGTGCTATTCTGTCTGTTGAAAGCTCCAAGCAGGTCTTCAAGGTCTGCAGACACTGAAACCACATATCTGAAAATGATTGAGTTACTCAAGTAATTATTAAATTGGATACCACTCAAATCTGTTCTGCTCTTTATTATACACAATGATTCACCATTTATAGGGCCATAAATTCATTTGAAAGAGGTGTAGCAAATTCAGGCTGGAGACACACAGCAGAGGTTTGGAAATGAAGCTGAAGATCTAGAGACTGGCTTCTTTCCAAGGGCTGAAGAAGTGAAGCCTTCTGACCTGTTACTGGCAGTCTGTGATTTGTAACCTCTAGTCCGGCCATGCTGGCACACGCTCAGCATCTTGCTGTCCTCTCTGGGCAGCCACACTGGGGATGAAAGGAGCTGAAAAACATTCATATGGGGAAATAAAAACTTTATCCGTGTGCCAGAAATCTCTCGTTAGTGTTCAGCTAACCTGTCTGAATGTCCATCTACCAAGCTGATTTTCTCACCGATTATATATATATATATACACACACATATATATATTGCACATAAATATATATATTTAAACAGATCTTCTTTACTAGGGATTTACTCAGATAGTTGATTGTTTATCATTCTGAGAAATGATTTAAATTACTGCTGTTTTCTATCCTTTTATCACCTATTTCTTCTCTGTACACAGCACATACAGACAAGAAAAATAAAATATTCTAGTCAAAACAGGGTCTATTTTACAGACATTTTAGTGTGGGGAGAAAAATAGGAAAAAAATGTTTTACTGCAAATATTTTGGGCATTCTCTTGGGTTTTTTTCCTGCTCTTCTTTCCCTGACAGCTGGTAGAAGCAGATTTTATAGAACTGCCATCCTGGAGTCTCCAATACTTGGAGACATCAGTGGGGTTTGTTAAACATACAAAGGTCACAGGGGGCAGACATTGTTTAGGGAAAACTTCTTGCTGTTATAGTTATTTTGAACTAAAATCTTTGCCTCCACAAATATTTCCTACTGTTTCCGTAGCCTCAGCCTTGTTTTTCTGGGACTGGATTAGTCAGGTGTCCACCAGTGGGTAATCAGGAAGGGAAGGTCCACTGTATCTTTTAAAGCTGATATCATCTACACAGCTGCTCACTAAAAAAATAGTCCAGTAAATTTTGTCCCATTCTAGGTGTTCTTTATAGCCTCCATTTCTGCTATCTGCACAAAACCTCCCCAATTTTTAAGATGTGTCTGTTAAAAGAAAAACAAAATTTTCTTTGTTTACCATATCTTAGCTAGAAAGTAGAAGAAAAAACATTGAAGTCCCATGGATTACTTAACTCTCCTAATTGTAAAAGTCTCTGTCAGCAGCAAGGAAACAGTTTTGCAAAACTGTTAGAGAGGAAAAAAAGAAGAATTAAGAGGAAATTTTGTCAATCAGAACATGAAAAGCATTAGTGCATCTGCAGACTTGGATGAAATTCAGTTACATTTTGCACTGTGAACTTGAAAACCTCAGTTTGGCTCAGAAAATATGTTAGAAAGTGAAAAAGCAGATGCTGCTTTCCCGGTCTGTCATTCACTTTTTAAATGTATTGCTCAATAATCACTAAAACACAGCTTTCCCAGGTGTTAAAACATCTGGGATTCAACATCTCTCTTAACCCAGATCACAGGGAACGCTGAACTGATTCAGCAAGTTTTACAGAGCAGTTAACTTTCCTAGGCTTAATCCTATTAGCTGAAGTCCCCATTTTCTCATCTTAAATTGATAGATCCATGCCTTCAGAGAGCATTTCTTTTGTGTGCACATGGGAAGTTGTTATTTTTTCGGGAATATGTTATAGAACAGACTGACCGCTCATAAACTCCATGGTTGTACCCTTGTGGGGGGAGTCATGTGGACAACTGAAGAATTTGCTGTCACTTAATGCTTTTTCAAAGTTCCTGGTATCCTAATTATTTCAAAATATTTGCCATTTTTTTCCAGGAGATGCTGAGTTTTGACCTCAACAATGTAGCTGTATGGGCATTGCAGCACACAGCACCCTTAAATGCAGAAAGACCTTGACCACATCTTCCACTTCCAATTCTCAGGTTTCATCTCTAAATCTATCCAATATTTTGCAACTCACTCAAAGCTAGGCAGGAATATTGTACAAAATGAGGATTAGCCATCAAAAACATGCAATTCACTGGTCACCAATTGTGTGTTAATTAGTATCTTCTTGTCCCTGCTTTAAGAAAAATGATCCACAGATGGCCTCAGCCTGAGAAAAAAAGAAGTAGTTTTTGTTCTAGCAATTCTGTTTATTTCCTGCCACCACCCCTCCAGCTATCCTCTAATTGAACAAAGTGAACTTAATTTGAATTAAACTGTCAAAAATCTTCCACTTAAATTGATTTATCAGCCTTCCCGGATGAAATGGATTCATTTCTGCACAATATATATGAAGTGTGTGTTGATGGATTGCTTTTCATGGAATGGAAACATTTTTTTTTTATGCATCTCCATTAGATTCAGCTCAGGTATTCAAAGAAAGGGGAAAAAAAAAACGTACATAAGGAGGAGGGAGGAGGAGGGAGGGGGAATAAGTGTGCAAGAGAACATGAGGGAGACAAAGTGAGAGAGGCTTCTAGCTTGGATCCAGCTTGATCCTAACGGATATAGTCAGTCTTGCGTTGATTTATGTAGCAGAACAATGGTTTTTCACAGAAGAAATGTGGAGTATATACCTTCTTCCTTTTGCTCCTCTAAACCCACAGACTTACTTGGTAACACTTGTGACAGACATGGAGCAGCAATCTTCGGCAAACTCTAGCTCTGATGTGAAAGGAGATAACCTCACACATAGACCAAGGCAAACAACATAGGGTGGATTGGGAGCTTAAAGTCCTTTCATGCCAACAGTGTTTGGAGAAACTCATGTAGTTCTTTTCTTAGATAGAAAATCCCACCTTCCAGATGTGTACAAGGGCATACCAGGTTGGCTGATCTGTGAAGGACCAGGAAACTCTGCAATTGTATCTCAGAGCTTTCCCCAAGACAATCAAATAAGAACCTTCTCCAATAAGATGTCTTGATGCCTTCCAATAGAAAAAAAAGTTTGGCCTTTATTTCTACTCTTTTCCTGGCCTGGAGTATGCTTAATGCGGTAGGAATCATTTGACAAACTCAATTAATTTCCACTTAAGAATAAGGTATTTAATCTGAAGAGTTTTAGATGAACCGGGGCAGGCACAGTTTGACTCTTTGATTGATTGAATTAAACTTCTATTCATTTCCAGATATGCCAAATCCTTTTTTTTTTCCAACAGTTTCTGTCTTTTGTTCCTGTTGCCTGGCATGTTTTCTTTCCTTCTTTCTGAACAAAGGAATGGTGGGTAGGGCTGAAAAGGAACATCAATATCTGAAAATCATAGAAGTAAATGTCAGAGGCAAGTGATACCAGAGGAAAGATACCGGAAGAAAAAGAAGGAACTTCTTTACATATGGGCAAGCAGAACAGTGGCTGGAAGTTATTTCTGGAAAGCTATATAGGTAGATTTAAATACTGGGGCAATGAGGACCATTCATGAACTGAAGTTTGTAGAGATAAATTCTTCAGAAGAATTTAACACATAGAGTCCTCAGCAACAGGTCCTGTTACATGTAGCAAACACCTGAAAATAAGATGTGCATCTTTGCTGAATATATGTATGTTAGTGTCAAATAAAGCGTATCAAAGTCATAAGAATGTTTCCCATGGCTCTATGGCTTCAGTGGACTTTGTGAGAGGCCTTAAACCAGCAGGTGTGCATTTTTTTTTTATTTTTATTTATTTTGTGAGACCTGCTTGCAGAAAATCAGAGTACTGCAACTGATGTTTGAAGCAGTAACTTTTAGTCCCATATCTGGAACCCATATCTCTTCTGATGAACGTTGCTATATAGAAATGCCAAAAGTCTGTTCGCCTTACACCCCCTCCCTCATGCTCTTTCACCAGAAAGAATATGAATCAAGCCCTGAAGAGAGCTGTCAGTGAGGGATGATTTTCCTGTGATTATTGTCTGGGTGACAGATTATGCCTTGTTTTTTTGCAAACTGCCTTATTTGCTGAGCAGAATGCATTGGGCTCATGTCCAATTGATACATTCCTCTTCAAACAGCAGATCCAACTAGAGAGTGAGATGCAAATTTAATTATTCCACATGTAGGAAACAGAAACAGAATCTCATTGTTAAATTTGTTCTCCTACGTCGGAAAGATAAAAAACAAAAAAGATGCTGAAGTGGCCTGTGTGAGCAGAATACATTTCACTCCCCAGAGCTGGAGAGAAATGAACTCTGTTTCTGCTGCAGAAGCTTCACTGGGTTGAATTATTTTTCATTTTGTTCTCTTTTATATTCAGCATCACCATGAGCTGCTGAAAATTCTTCCTCATATGCGTGCATACAAGTAGCTCCCTCTTCATTTCCATGGCGTGTATCAGGACTCCTTTGACAGTGCTCTTCTGGGAGGAAAATCAAGCTGGCTGGACCTTAGATAGGGAGAACACCTAGATCAGAACTTAAGCAAATGGTTTTGCTTCAAGGATTTGTTCTGCTAGACTTAGCTTAGTTAAGAGCTGCTTTATAATCTGGAACCCACGCTTCCCTTTACAATAGAAGGGAAGATCTCTCCCACAGTTGCTTTTCTCCACTGGTAGATTGCCGGTTTCTGAGACAGAAAGGGATCTGATTTGGGAAGTTTTGCATCTTTGTGTTTTTCTCTGTCTCCTAATTGCCTCAGAGAGCCTGACAAGTTTGACTTGGGCTACCATTGCTTTCCTCATGCTCTAGTTAGGTAGTTCTGTTTCATGATGAACCGCAGATTGACTATGAAGTTTACAAAGAGAAAAATTTCAGAGTTTACAAAGGAGATTTTTCTTAGGGAACATCATCCTACTGGGTAATGGATGATTTGTTCATCCTAAATAGTTGGGGAAAAGGGTGGAGTGTGTAGAAGTTACTCCAAGGTCTACTTTGAGACCCAGCCCTCAATTGATTGAGGGACTGAGACCCTCAATCACCCATCCATACATCTCAACAGGAAGGAACACCTAGGAACACCTAGAAGGATCACAGTAACATCTGCTAAAAGAACTGATAAGATTGAAGGGCAGGCAGCCCAAGCTCAGATAAAGTTTAGTCTGTTGACACAAAGGGCAGAATCTTGTGTAAGTCTTTAGATTTGTACCCTTCAACTGGCGATTCAGAAACTGAAGCTCTTGTCTCAAAATAGAGTTTGCCTCAGCTTCTTTGAACAGCACTGGAAATCTCCTGTCCATAAGCTAAACATAACTGATGAGGCTGATTCTAGCAAGCAGCAACAGGTGCTAGAACTACATTAACTCACCTACATGAGACGGACTACTGCCCCAGAGCCTGTGTCTTGCTCTGTCCAGTGATTGATTAGCCATGCTAGACCCATTCATTATAACTAGTATCTTCTGATAGTGCAAATAGAACATATACACTGTTGCCCAGAGGAAAACTCCATCTTTTATCTTCCAGAGCATCCCTCATAGCCATAAGTTATTGAGTAACATCTACATTCTATATAGATGGAAAAAAATGCCCCTGAAAATAGTATTTGTAATAAATTACATATAACCCCGTAGAGCAGAGGCATTCCTGGGGCATTCATCTGCTGCTGTTCATTTGCAGATGCCTGCAGGATCATCTTTTTCCGTAAGCTGTCTGTAATTTATTCCACAGGCATTCTCCCTTTTTGCATACAAACATTAAGAAGATCTTTGTCTTGTCAAATTTCCCTTCCAGGAGCAGAACAAGGGGTGAGGAGGACTCTAGACAAGTGCAAAGCAGGCTGGTACGTAGATCCATGCTGTTCTAAGGTAGGATCCTTTCATAAAAGAGTACCTTGCCTGAAACATTCAAGCAGGGATTGACATTCAAACATTCAAGCTGGCAGGAGTCTATTTATTTTTACAGTGGATCATATCTGTGAGGTGGTTTACAGCATAGTCCTCAGATAAATGCACAGATGAGGGTGTGAAGAGTCACAACACAAGGGTAGGCAGAGGCAAGAAATTTTAATTAGCTCTTACAGTGGAGAAAATGTTCATGTGGCCACACTTTTAGCTCAGGGGAATCCTTAAGTCAGCCTTGCATAGCCTGAGCTTGCTTACTGAAAAAAAAAAMCAAACAGAAAGAGTAAGTCAAACAGGGGAAATAAACATGTGGGTCACAGCTAAGATACCATCTTCTACCAAACTCTTTCTATATTTACCATATTAAATGATCAACAGATTTGCACTATATCAAACTGTGCAGATGCAGCATTAAAAGGTCAGCTGTTAACCTGCAGCAGCAAAGAGATTCCACATCTCTCTCTTAAAGATGATACTCAATTTTGAATGGGTCCCTATGGTCCTCCTATAATAACATTAATGCTCTGTGCAGCTGTATAGCAGATCTCATTTGCAGAGCGTGGAACCTCTTCATTAAGACTCAAACTCCCACTGTGAAGGCAGTGGCTGACTTTCTGAAAGCACTTGAACAACTGGGAAAAGAGAGACACAAAGAGGAAAAAAAATCAGTAAAAGATCAGTCTCTRATTCATTAATCTTAGTCCTTCATCCCAATCTCCAGTCAAGTTTCCACATAGTAAAATGTGTTGGATGAAAACCTTCAATAATCATAAAATATGAAACTTTAAAGACTTCAGATCCATTTTGACTAAATTTTGATTATCTCTATGTTCAGTAATTCTAAAAACAAATAACACAAGAATTTTTTTTATGCAGAAATATTTGAAAGAGCAGAAATATCAGAGGCAATGAAGGAGCAAGGTATCTCTCATATCTTGTATTCATGTAATATAAACTGGCCTACTCTTGGGAGAAGCTTAAAAAATAAGAGCTGTATTATTACTTAGCTCATGTGGGAAAGATAAGAATTAATATCCCTTGAACCTCCCTGCCAGACCTGATCCTTAGAGCCTGGTAGGACCATACCTTTGTTTAAGTCTCAGTTMAGCAAAAGATTTAAGCCTCTGCTTATGTTTAAGGCTCCTATTAAAGGCACTAACTTCAGATATTTTTCACTGCAAAACAAGCTTTTTTTAGTGAATCACAGCCTTGCTACATCCCCACGGCAGATGGGAGAGGTTGAAAGCCTGGCCTCACCTGCCCAACTTGCCAAAGGAAGCAGCTGAGCCAGAATACAGATGTTGCCATGCTTACCTTTATTTCACAGAGGAAGCTGGGAGTGGAAGGAGATTTGGGATTTAGAGCATATCTATACTCACAAGACTATGCAAATTACTTATTACTCTAGCTTCAAGCCTCTGCTTGGAGGTACAATATAGGTTAATTAAAGACACAAGAGAATAGATGGAAGATGCTCAGATTGGAGGAAGCAATAGGAGTGGGAAAGACTGATGAAAGAAGTCCCGAGTTAATTTCTGGAAAG
Organism: Nothoprocta perdicaria; assembly: GCF_003342845.1. Classification (NCBI taxonomy): domain Eukaryota; kingdom Metazoa; phylum Chordata; class Aves; order Tinamiformes; family Tinamidae; genus Nothoprocta; species Nothoprocta perdicaria. Next base: position 6,592,805 of record NW_020455865.1, read on the forward strand.
AAAATTGATACCACAAACCATTTTTTTCTTTCCTCTTCCCTCCTTCAGAAAGAGAAAACACAGAGCCAAAGCACTGAGTAGAGCTGGTGCAAAAATGGAATGGACAGAGGGTCAATGCTGGCTGTTCCCAGTGCTCCACAGTGTTGGAAAACTGGGACTAACTTTTGTGTTTGCTTTCTCAAAAACAGTCTCCCTATTCATCTGTGCATGTGTGTTGATGAATCCTAGAAGGCAAAGAGCCTCTGCTGATAATGTGATAGGTTCCCCCATGACATCACCAAGTTACGGGGTGGGTTTCTAGAARGTGGGCTTCAGTTGCACGCCTTGTATGTGTGATGGTCAGAGCAGAGGCAGTCAGGAGAAACTCTGTTATTTCTACTATGAAAGGAGTCAGAACACATGAACTTATCTCAAATCTCGAAATGGTCTTTGTACGCCAGGATTGTTATGCCTTTTGAATCCACACATTAAGGGAACAGCAAAGAATTTGGTGTGAAATCATAATTTCTGCAGCCTCTACAAGCACTAAATCTTGCTTTGTTTTTCCTATTTTCTTCTCTTCTCTTCTTTTTTTTTTTTTTTTTTTAATAGCTATCTAGGCTTCTTTACTGAAGCCATAAAAATAGAAGTTATAAAAAGCAAAATAAAAATGCTCTTTCTAGGCAGAGGAACATGTCTTTGTGTATGTTTGTGCATGGAGTAGCACAAGGGGGGGACCTGATCCTCAATATGTTTGTAGGATGCGTCACACAATAGGGACCTGAATCAAACTGAGCCCTCCAGGCACAACTGTAATGTAAATATTAATTAACATTAATGGRCTGTGGCCTCGCCTGTCAGCTGGAAGCCAGCAAGACTGTGCATGGCAGAGCAATATTAATTTGTTATTGGAATCCTGAAAGCAGTGAGTCTGGCGGTGTGATGAGCCTAGCGACTTTGCTCCCACGTGCCTGCCCAGTTCTGCTCCTGGAGCATCCACAGCGAAGGAAATCACAGCTGCAATGAGATGCCAGGACTGTTTCAAAGAGCACAGTGAGGCCACAGGAGGAAGACAATCTCAGTGCTGAGCTCTCTACCCGCTCTGAGCTCCACCAGGCACCATGCCATATATTTGACATATAGGGAACATAGTCTGCAAATGGTGGGTCATGCTTTCAAAGGTATCTCTTATTCTTTATAGGCCCGTTTCTGCTAAATGCATCCAAATCTTCTCGTGACTGGGCACACAGCAACTCCTTTTGGGGGGCTTCAGCCAAAACATCTCAAGTTCCCACTCACTCCTAGGCTGTGATCTCAATTCTCAGCAGTAGTGGTATCCCCCCCTCCCCAATCTCTTCCCTCCCTCCCTCTGCAAGCACCTCCAATGAATTATTAATTGTAGCTCATCCAATTAAAGAGCTCCTGTATGTTAATAATTCATGGTTGCTCATCAGAGCTGTTGGCTGGCAGACTAGGCAGTACTGGGGTTGGGGCTTTGGTGAGCTGAGAGGAGTGAAGTGCAATAAAGAAAAGAAAAAATCAATAGTGTAGCACAGGCTGTACACATCCAGGAGACTCTTTATTATATCTGAAAATTGCTTTCTGTGATTGCTACCATCATTACTTCTGTATTTATTTTTTAASGACTCGTCCATCATGAAGCCTGTATACATAACAAAAACGGCCAATTGCATTAAAACAGTTAAATTCTTTCAATGTCTGGCATTGGGTTAAAGGGATAATGAGTTCATTTTGTCTACACTCTGTCTTACTGTGAARTCTTCCGCATTCAGAAGCCAGCTTCATTGCTGTCCTTGTAAGAACAGATCTACTGGTTTTCCCTCTGGAATTGGACCCGCCAGTGATGTTGGAGTAACCTGGAGCACACTGGTTCTGGCATTGGTGTATAAAGCCAGTTTGCAGGATGTAAGCATCCCAGCAGAGTATTCAGAGGCAACATAAGTGTATTGCCATCATAGAATCTGCCCGGAGACCTTTTATCAGGACAGAGAATAATAGAAAAGGGACCAAAAACTGTTCCTGAGGTGCTGGATGAGCTGGCATTATGGAAAAAACAGGCAACACAGCCTGGGATGAGGGCAATGGAAAATACACGTTAGAGGGGTCCTTGGACCCCTACAAAGCAGATCAGAATGGCAKTGACAGTGGAATCATTGGAATCATAAAGGTATGGTTTTATTTTGGTGTGTGACCACAGTCACACGGGACAAATCCAGACTTGTAAATGGTCAATTCTTTGCTCTCTCAGGAAAAGGTACACAAAAAAGCAAAAGTTTGAAGATAGAAACAGAGAAACTCAAAGTAGACAAAGTAGAAGTTAGATCCAGCATTTTGCCAGAGACAGTATCCCAATGGAACAAAAACCTTTATGACTTTTAAAAAGGGATGTTTAGGTGGAAGTCACAATACGACTCAAGATGAATCATATTTCAGACACAGGGTAACAGTTTACTGACAGTAATTTAGCCACTAAAATGGTTACAGACTATATTGAGTTGGAAGTCAGCTTCATTCAGACTTCTCTGACCTCAGAAGTTTTTCGTCTGTGGAACAATCTTTCCTTTCCTAAGGGTCATTTCCTCCTTTTATAAGCCAGAGCTATGAAGCAGAGACCACACATCTGCTGCATCTGCACAACTCTTCTTACAAATGTACATACATACATTTTGCTTTAAACTAATTTTGATGGAAAACATAAAAAAAAAACATGGTTAATGTGCAGCAAAATTACTTCTACATGTGGGCTGTGAAAGTAAATTAAAAAAAAAAATCTTTGTACAGCATCTACTTCAACAAGACGTTTACATTGGGGCTTTCCACTGCACAGCAAATGTGTAATATTGATGATGCATTGTACCCTGCATAAGGGTGTGATATGTCTGTATCACAGCCCTTAAAAATGTGACAACTTGGAGAGAATAGTTATTATTTTGCAATGTAAGTGATTTTAGTACTGATTTGAGAGCCCTGAGGAGAACATTGAATTCAGTCTTCATGGCCCATTCAGTCTTTGGTCTCTCAGCTACAATTTCCAATTAGAGCTAATTTGATTGTGGTTTCTGTGGTGGGGATCATGACAACCTTTTATCCCCAGCTGATCTGACACTGCAATTTTGTGTCTTTCCCAAAGGATGGTAAATAAATTGAGACTCTGATACCACCAAATTACCCCTATCTAAATGTTTCCCTCACAACCACCTTCTGGTTAGCCTCTGTCTGAAGTTGTTCAGGCTAACATCTGTTTTTTTGATTTTTTTTTTCTTTTTTGTCTCTCTGATGGGATGTTATGTGATGTTAGTTTAAATAAAAATAGAAATTTTGAGGAAGTGAGGGCAATAGATGYATTTCATGAGATTTAGCTTTCTCTTAGAGAAAAGACTTACTTTATTTTACAGCCAACTTTTCYGAAACGCACAACCCGGAGCAGGAGACCTCATGGCTCTTCAGGATCTTCTCTGTGAGCCCACAGTACCCATGCAGGAGACATTTAATCTGGAAGTGCCACAGAACAGATGCTCTTGACACTTCCAGACATCAAAGCTGCATCTTTCTTCTTGGTTTCATATATTAAATGCCAGCTATTTCAAACTACACAGAAAAAAAARAACACTAAATCTATAGTGTGGCTTAGAAAGAGAGCAGGAGAGTTAATGGAAAGACTAAACCCCTTGAAACTGGAGGGGAGACTTGTTGAAGAGCTGTGACTTAGGGGTGGCACAAGAAAAATTAAGGTGGCTCATAGGATGCCCTCCGATCCCAGTCCCTTCCTGAAAGGCTAGTTAATCAGCTACTGAACATGCTTATTTTTAAATGTCTTCTAACTTCAGACCACCCTGGACTAGCTTAGCAAAAGCACTGGATGGTAAGGGATGGGTGAGACGGGTGAGACAGGAATGCAGGCAGCCTGAGTACATGCTATGAATTGCTGCTGCAAATGCAGCTTTCCTAAATCACAGCTATATTTCCACACAGATTTCTGCTTCAGAAAGAGAAAAGGAGCTACAGACATTTTTTTTTTCCAGGCTTTTGCTGTATCTCAATTTGTCCACTGTGTACGCACAGATCAATTCCAGAGAATGAGGCCAACACGAACTTGTAACATTGCTAGGTTTTTATACAGAAAGGAGAAAATCAACAAAAAATCTTAGCAGAAAATGAAATTTCTGGGGTTTTTTTTATTGACATTTTCATGAGAGAAGAATTGATCATGTCTCAGCTCTGGAGTTGAGGTCTTTGAAAAATCTGTCTTTTAGTTTGCAATAAAAAGGCAGAGAGGTGGGCACAGATGACATCCCATTTTCAACCACCTCTGGAGCTCCTGTCCAAATGCAGTTCTCTTCCAACACTGCTCTGTASAGTGAGATTTTTCATTTCATTCTCCCTCTGCTGTTTGCTTTATGTGTCTATATGCATAAGCATGATCTTTTTTATCTTGCCAGTATTTTTCTTTTTTTCTTCTCTTGCTTAATACTACACTGCAGCACATGCATTGTGCTTACAGCTGCCTGTGAGCTGACAGTGGGCCTAGCAGCTTAGCCTTAGCAGTCTATGTAAATATTGTCTCAAAATTACAAATATTCAGAATGGCAGTAATATATGGGGCTTTTGTTAAAGCATCTTGTTTTATGGGCTTAACTACGGGCTGGGAAGCATGGAGATGTTGATGTGTTATTTGTACAAGGGACACACATTTGCGTGTACACAAAAGCCTAACATTGTACAAACAGCAGTTCAGGTCATAAATATCATGGCAAAATTGCTCCCACATCAAAGCGCCCCCTCTCAAAGAGACATGATGGAAATGAAATCAGACTGTATTACTTTAGGGGCACACAGCTTTTTTTTTTTCTTTCTGAAGGTGGGTGGAAAAGAAAACTCCAGTGCTGAGAAGCCTGTTTTGGATCAACACATTTAGAAGCAAAATGTACTTTTGTATATAAAAATCTGAGTGTCATTAATATTTAATGCGAGGAGGAACAAATGATTTTGTCAGTGTGTAAAGCAGTCCCAGAGAGGCTCAGATCCTGCCTGCTTTCTATTAGTTTTCCTCCTCTGTAAACACACTGAGTCATTTGCTGCATGAAAGGTGCACAAGAACRGGAAGGGAAAGACACACACGGAAAAAGAAAAGGACCCACTGCCATGCGAGGGGATGGAAATGCACTTGTCCTGCAAAGTGCTGCCTCCGTCCCTATCCCCTGAGCACTGTTAGGTTTGTACAACCAAGCATCATCGCAGTTTGCAGACTGCTAATGTCACCAACTTGAAAGGMCTCCTACATTGCTAAAAAGATATGAAGGATGCTTATGTATACTGGTTAAAATCCTGTATAGCAACACAGACACCTAGTGCCAGCCAAGGGGACATAGTATGTTAGCAAAAAAAAGTGGAGGAATAAAGCTCTTCTATCAGTGGTGATCATCTGCTGGTTGAACCTAGCCAGTCCCTGTTGGCAGAACGTGATGGTCAGGTGACTTCAAATTGCCTTTAAGCCTTTTAGTTAACCAAACTTCAAGAGTTTTCTGTGAGCGTAAGTGACTCCAGCCTATTGTTCTACATTGCAAGTCTTCTTCTACATTTGCTAGGCTTAGTTTTTGGACTGCAATGTGTTAGGCAAGTGCAGAATTAAACCAGCTTTTATCTCCTAAGTTGAGAAGAGAAGTTATTTTGGGAGAGTGAGTATGCAGAAAAATGAGATTTTCCTGAGGAAAAGGAGAGGGCAGCAGCTTTCCCTTCCCCATTGTGCATTAATACATCCCGGTCATATGCCAGGTCAGCGTGAGTTTCATAGGTAGTGAGTAAATAACCACCTTGCCCCCTTATTCCACCTTCCCCTACTCCAGTTTTTACGTGAGAAGAAAGAGGCACAGTGCTAATATGGTCCACCTGGACCCAGTTTTGCCACTCTTCAAGCAGAGCTGGTTTGGCATCAGCAAGCAGCTGAGATTTTTATCTCCTTAAGTTGCTATTTTCCCTCTTCTGCCTTTATCACGCACGTGCTTGGAGCAGCCATGAGTCAGAGTCTCTGAGATGGGCTGCTTGTATCAGGCTGCCATCCAGAGGGGAAAGGTATGCTGCTAGGAATGCCAGGCACTTTCTGCCCTTGGAATAAATACAAAAGGGATAACACAGGTCAGGAAATTAGAGTGAGATTTTATAGCTAGAGCAAGATGGGGTTTTGAAAGAAGTCAGATATTTAGAATCATTTTCAAGATCCTGAAAGCTTGAGCTGAACTCTTGTTCTAAAATCCTTTCTAATCAAATTCCAGATCACGAGCTGCAGCAAAATTTACAAATGAAAAGGAATAATAATAGTACTGTCTGTAGGTGACATTTGTTACTGCAGGGTTTCAAGAACCTCACCCTCTGAATCATTGCAGAGCTCTTTTCTCTGCTTCTGGGCCGATGATACAGCCTCTGGCCACAAACTTGAGAGCATCCTTCTGTGGTACTCCAGAACTAAACTCAAACTGTGTTAACTCAAGCCTTTCTGGTGCCACGTGGCCTAAAGGGCAGATGGGACAGAATACAACTGATTCGTATTGATTCAGCCAGGGCTCACCTGGTGCCCACAGGACATCTGATCCCTGCAGTCTCAGACCATGTCACTCAGTTCTCTTTCAGTGCATAAAATAAATATACTCTGATAGAATAGGTAAACATCTATATAATCAATATTATTAGCTCTTTTTATGAGTAGGATGTGTGTTCATATGCATAGAGTTAGACATATCTATGCACAAATTTAGGGCTTTTTCAGTTAAAATATATAAATATATGCTGGTACATATAAAAATCATGTGCATCTCTCTCTATAAATTTTTGCTAGGTCTTCCTTTGGTAGTGTGATCAATAACAGTTCTAGCGGAGAAGGTGAGCAATGTGACTTGTTAAACTAATAATTGCATAGGAACCAAATCCCCCACTAATAAAATCTTTAAAACCTTTATAAAATTTCCACTGCAGGGCCAGTTTTCCTGGGAGACCTATAATTACTGAGAGTGGAAAGAGAGGAACATAACTAGCCGCTTTTATCAGCCGTCCGGTAGAGACACTAAAATGAGGCTGCACTGGGAAGGTGGACCCTGTGGAGCCTTCTGATTGAGACACAATCCTGTATGTCTGTACTGTCCATCGCCCGGCAGGGTTTATAATTAAACCTCTATTGCTGTTTATATTCAAGCAGCACCTGCAAGACCCACTGCACAAGATGCTGTGCAAACACAGAGACAGCGGGCTTGCTGCAAAGGATTTACAACAAAAATAGATAAGGTGTGTTAGCGGGGTGACAGTAGAGAAGGCTGAAGAGGAAGAATTGTGAGTCTCTCAAGGTCATATATTGGCAGAGAACAGAAATCAGGGGCCTGACGGACAAGCAGCTGCCACTGCCTTCCAGACCTTATTGCCTCTGAATTTTAGCCTCCAAGCAATGCATGCACAGTTTGATGCAGGTATGTCCATGTTATATTCATGCATGTAATCACACTGATGAGCAGAAATAATGGTTGTTAGCTGCAGATGAGATTTTTGATATCCTATCAGTTCCTATCTGATGGCAGGAGCTTTATAGGTGATATACAGACTCTGCACAAGTCCTGTTCACTGKCACATCTCTTAGGAAAGGCTCACTGCCTAGTGCAGTGTGGTGAGACTGAGCAAGGGCAGCTGTTCYGCCCTGTAATTGTGTGCAGTGGAGACCATGTACTTTGCCAGAAGGTCAGAGGCAAATGTGGRTCTGCATCTGTAACACACAAAAGAAGGGGACAGTGCAGAAGACACTGGCTTGGGGCAGTGAAGAGCAAGAGCCCAGCAGGCTGTTCATAACAGATGAGACTGTTGTACTGCAAATCTCATCACAATGGATGCAAAAAGAATCACTTCCAGCCCAGTGTGGGCAACAAAGCACATCAGCGCCTTGCTCCTTGCACCTGCCTGGGACTGGTTGTGCCGAAGCTACCTGGGAAAACGTCAATCACTTGTGCATAAGGAATTATCTCCCCTGGAGTGGCCATTATTTCTATGAAGCTTTTCCTTAGTTTTAGCCCCATTGATCAGATGCAGCATCTCTAATATGAGGAAGAAAGTCAGAAAAGAAAGTTAGCGAGTTGTGGGCTGTGTCTGATTAAACAGTGTCTTCAGGCTCCAAAGTTAATGCATATGGAAGGGGGTGTTACGTAGGGACACTCAGCTTCCTTCCTCTGAGTTAATTAACCTCCTTCACCTCCATGCTGTTATAGACACAAGCAGTTTTACTGCATATGTCAAGGGCATAATTAACACAGACTGAGCAAACCACACGCACCGTGTGCAAGTGTGCCCACAGGATGGACAAAAGCAAAAGCCAGGCATCAGTGGGAATGGTGAGCCACAGCACAGTTAAACAAGTAGAGCAGGAGCAAATCTGAGCTACAGAGGAGAAAGATAAGGGCTACCCTTTCACCATTCCCTGCAGCTGCTGTCCACAGCTGTGGGCCATGCTAGGAGGCTACCTTCACCGAATGGGAGCAGATTCACTCTCTGGGTGACAAGGGAGATTGTAACTTGTCAACTGTAGCGTGGTGGGGAGACAAAGTCTTCCTCTGTTCCTATTCACTGCTCACCATGGACTCAGACCTGCAGCTTTCCTGCTTCCTTCTGCTCTGAGGGCATGAGTCTCCCTCCTAGTTCATCTAGCACAGTGAATGGAGCGTCTCAGAGGGTTGCTCTCCATCAGCCAGGTGAAAGTCTCTGCCCTCCTTGCTGTCTCTGCAGCTTGCTGGCCACAGCTAGAGTGGAAGCTCCTACAGGCATTTAGTACCTGCACTTTGCTCCTCCTTGTCTCCACCCATCTCCCCAGAACCAGAAAGCACGCACACACGAAACATTCCCAATTTTTAAATGCTGCTGTTTTAGAGAAACATAGTGCTTGTTCCAGCTGCAGGCAGTAAATCATCCCTCTCCCCTGGACGTGTGCTGAGGAAGTAAGGCCAGTGATGAATGGGACTGTCCGTATTTACATTGGGAGCAGAACAGCTGTGTGAATCTCACTGTGCAATGAGTATTCTGTGCAGACTTGGCATCCCCCTTGCTTCCTCCCCCACCAGTAGGTGACAATGACAGATCATCCACTTTTGCAGACTACTGCCCAGCAGCATGCACGACTCCTGGCACCTCTTGAAAATGAGGAAGGAGGAGGAGCCTAACCTTCAAGTAGTCAGAGTTGCTGTATTTCTTTGGCAAGTCTTATTGCCAATGGTGACTTTGCAAACAAGCAGGCCACAGAAATGACAGAGAAGCATTGGTGAACTGAAAGTGGGAAAGAGAGGAGAAAGGGTAGTCTGCTTATTCCTTGCTGCATCTAAGGTGTTGAATGTTTGTAGCACTTCTCATCCTTGAGACAGACACTTGAGGTGAATATTGATACCGACATGCTCCATGTAATCAGACCGCAGTTCGCTGCGGTCTATAGGCTCTTTGCCTATCACATTTAAGAAGAGCTGAAAATATTCGCTAGAGTTTAGCAATGTATGGACAACAAATACAGATACCCCAACCTTATTCTCTCTGGTTCATCTCCACTTTGATAGGCACTGTTGGCTACTTTCACTTTTCTCACCGTATCTCAATGCTATTTGGAAGAAAACATTTTSTTCTTTTTGTTCTTGCATTAGACTTCCATATAATCCTGCCAATGAACTACACTCTTTCCAAGCACTCTTCCTCAGTTACAGGTCTGTCCATAATCTCACACCACACAGAGTAAAAAGGGTTAGTTAAAAAAAAAAAAAAAACT
>NW_020455865.1:6603381-6673079 GCF_003342845.1 Nothoprocta perdicaria
GCATTCTATGATTCTATGATCTCCCTCTAGCTGGTGCAGATTGTCCATACTAGAAATGCAGAGCACCATGGTTATGCTATAGGTTGAATTCCAGTTTCTTGCCAAATCCTGAGTCTTCCTTTCAGCATAATTTAGATGTCCTCCCTGGCTGTAAGCAGATAATCCTTTCTATAATTCCAGCRATTTAGTGAAAGCTGATGAAAACACCTCTTTCCTTTCCCCTTCCTATGCTACTGCTAGACCTCTAGCTACTGCGAGACCCAAAGGGCCTAGCTTTAGTCTTGCCATTAGAAAAAAAAATGCTAACACACTCCAATTTACCACACCAAGGCTTCACATTGTCCATTTGTACAGCCTTCTTCTGTAGCATACCATGGATTCCCAACTTGGCTTAAATTCCCTTGAGGTAGGATTTAGCCCACAACTACTATCCATGTATGGATATTCCAGTGTTGATCACTTGGCACAAGCTGGAGATGAACTAAAATTCTTGGCTTTTRGGCGTATGTTTTATGAACTGAAGCATATCTCCTTTCCCCTATTATGGGCTGAGTTAATTGCTGAAAGGGGAAAAGAAAGAATGGAAAATGGAAAATGGTGTTTTCACTTTGTGGGAGCATCCAAGGAGGGGGAACAAAGCTAGACTCRGGAAATGACAATGAGAAGAATGACACAGAGCAGAAAACAGCTCCTTGCCTTATTCCTATGCTACTCCACTACACGCTTAGATAAAGTGGTCCCTTCTCTCCAGCCTTCACCTTTCTAGTCACACACTCAGTTGGTTAATTCTCCCCTCGTCGAGATCAGAGATTAGATAGAGCCTGGATTTATAGCTAGTGAAAATAAAAAGAGCTGCTCCTATCAAGGATTCAAATGATTAAATATCCCACCATAGAAATACTTTTAACTTCACTTACAGTACAATTTCACTTACACGCTGATGCAGTTGACAGCCCTAACAAAAGCTGCTTGAGTAATAAGGGGTCTGAAAAAAGAGAGAGAAGAAAGAAGGTGGAAGAGAGAAAGAGAACAAGGGATAAGGACAGAAATTGAGAAAGAGAAGTGAGATTAAATAGTGAGATGCGAAGATAGGAAAGGAAAGGCAGGATAAGTAAAGGAACAGAAAGAAGGAGTTTGGACCTTGCTGCCTGCAGCATTAGAAGTACAAGAGCTAAACCAATTAAACAACAAAAAGAAAGCCAAGGATTAAATGAAGGGCTATGTAAAACAGCTCCTCTAATCCAACTCATTCACTGCTCTTTATTCTCCATTTCCTTCTCACGTTGATCCTCAGATTCAACATCGCCAGCATGGCCTTTTATACACACCAGGGCAGGCTACACCCTAACACATGCCCCATTCACTCCTCTTTCCCCCTACCCCTTCCCAGTCTCCACTGCCAGCACAGTGAGGAACAGCAGGGGCCAGGGAATGCTGCTAGGCAGGTGTAGGAGCCTGCGCTGAGCTTCAGCTGTGCCCTGTTCAGGTTGCTTCTGCTCTCCAACCTGGGCAATCCAAAGACAACCACAGCAATGCACCCTCAGATCTTTTCCATAGGGACTGCACGCATGTTTGCAGCTTTGGAGGAATCATATCTCTCCATGTCAGTGTTTCAGTGCAGAGTAGGAACATGCTTTCAATGTCATTCTCCAGTCATCCTTACCTACCACACATTCATGTCTCTGAGCATTCTCTGAGCAATTGTTTCAGATGAAACAGATAGAAGGTGAATGTCTAGATCACATATAGCATGTCGCAGCTGCTAATCGCTGTTCAGGTCATGGGACCATACTAGACCTGTGGTTAATTAACTTCCTCCCTACATACAAAGCACATACAGTGTGGAAATGGGGGTCTATAGAATTGTGCTGTATAGTGGGCTAATGTAGAGAAAGYATTTGTTTCCTCACCTGTGAAATGGGACCACCATTCCCCACCATATTTACTAGGACATCAGAGATAGGACTGTTCCTGTCCAAGTGCTGCTGAAGACCTTTGATTTCAGCTGAGTTCTCCAGGCAGTAATGGGGATCCAGAGGATGAAAAGGAATTTACAGGCCACTTCTCAGGCCTGTTTCTGCCTTCTCTATTACTTCTCTTTTCCCTTCATTATTTTCCTCTTCACAGAGCCATGACAGACATGGTTTTAGAGACACTGAAGCCATGAGGTCCAGAATGGACATAGCCCCATTGATTGGAAGAGCTGTGCCTCTCATGCAGCTTATAAAGGGATGGGGACTGCAGTGTGGAAAGAATCTTTCCATCCCCTGTGCCCAATCTCCTTCGTGGCCTGACAGTGTCTGGCTCCCTGGTCCCCACATCCGGGTGGGGCGGACCATAGGGGTCAAGGAGTATCACTGCATCAATGGCAGTGCAAATCATTTGGTTTTGGGTTTGAGAGCTGGGGGAAAGCAGAGTGCTTTGGAGGAGGTTATTCATGTCTGGTCACTGTCTACACAGATGCTGTGCTATTTGGAAATGATTTGTTCAATTTTTTTTTTTATTCAGCACTCTAAAGCTACACATCATTTGAATTCACCCTCTCTTTCCCTTTCAGGAGACAGAAAGGCCCCAGTCGTTCTTGAAATGAGACAGATGCTTATGGAATTGTGGTTTTAAAAGCATTTTTCAGTTAAGTTCTTTCCTTTTCTCCACACAGCAGTCCAATGTGAGCTGACTAATAAATGCATTATCTTTTTTTTTTTTTCCTTTCCTAGGAGGGTTTGATATGGCAGCTCCATAGATCAGMCTGGTCTCCAGGGATATTTCTGCCCTAAACAAAATGGAAATCGTCTGCCCCCTCACAAGCCCTCAGTGACTCATACAATAAAGAGAACCCATAAATATTTGGGTAATTACAGTCCATTCGCCTAAATTCCATAAAAGACAGAGCACTTTCTCACTTGCTGTCCTTAAACAGTTGCCTTATGTTGCTGGGGATAGCTAAGCACCTGATTTTCCCATAGTGGCCAACCTCCAAGTAATGTGGTTTCAATTCTTTATAAATACTTAGGGATTTCTGGGTGCATTTCATAACAAAAGCRTGAAAAGCCATGCAATCTGAAGCAAGTCGGACACTGTACACTAGTATGTATACATACACATTATGTATACAATATATAGAGAGAAACAGTGCTCTTTGCAAGGTGGGATCCTCAGTGCCCCATGGCAGGTCACCAACTACGTAGTGCTGGCAGCTACCAAGCCATGTCCTTGATATGGAGATGAGAGGACCCCTGCTCATGGACAAGCAGCTACCGAAGTCTGCTGTAACCAGACTCTCCAGTGCAATGATAGCCSTTGAGATAAACACATTTTAATGTTGTTATTATTACTGTGGTGCTGTTAATATTTTACTGCTTGTTTTCATCCCTCTCTGAGGCTGTTCCACTTATATATGCCTCTGATCTAGGTGGTCTAATGTCCTTTATAGATTCCCCTGGATATTTACACTGGACTCACAATATAACTACTTGATACTGCATAAAATTATCRGAAAGACCAAGTGGAGAATATATATATATTTTAAAGGGTGATTCAGTGAAGGTTTGCTCTATGTTATTTCCTTCCCTCCTTCGCCACTCCTCAGTTTAGGGTGAATTACAGGGGGTACAAGAACACCTCTAAAAACTCTCCTGGAAGTTAGCATGTCTGGAGCAGTACTCTCTGCACGCCCCAGTAGTTTGCTTTCTCTCAGTGGCTRCTCTCTGCTCTCTGGTGATCCCTTGCAGGGCAGCTGATGGCCACAGTGACAGGAGAGCCACAGGCTTCGCTTTCGCCAACCCAAAGCAGTCACACAGACGTGGAATGGATTTGCATAAGGTGCCTTTTTCTCCTCACTTTCCAAGGGTCCTCCAAAGAGCACCTCCGCTGTAAAAAACTCACCATCGTTGCTTTGTTTAAGGACATAGGCATCCAGCAAGCAGAAGGCCAAGGTACTCCTGCCAGAGGGAGGGATGGACAAGTCTGCAGAAATTCATGTGTTCTGGATTACAGAGGGGAGCTCTCCAAGGAACTGATGATTGGCACCCCCAACATGGGAATAAACTTCTGTTAAACTAGAGGAACCCATCAAGGTAACATCCTGTCTCTGGAGGAAACAAGGCCTTGCTACCTTCCGAGAAGGTTCAAGCAACCCTAGAGCCTGATATCAGACCTTGTCACTCACAAAATTTTGCTGCAACCTGATGGTTTATCAAGCACTTCTTTTTATCTGTTTTTCCCTTCTCCCCTTCCATTTCCTCCTACTACTTAAAATTTGTCTTTTTCCTTGCCATRGGTGATGGTGTTTCTAATCAGCACTTTTCTTGTCTAATTGCCTCATTGCAAGTTTCTCCCTGAACCTGTCAGACACAAACTCACACTTCCTGCCTCACTTGTCACAGGAAAAATTGTTCTTTTCAATATGTCTGGGTAGAGGCACAAGGACATTGAATGCTTCAGGGAGAGAAAAGGATGGAGGAGTGACTACAGTTATTCATTATATGGCATTGGTAGAAGCCCCCTTAACTTAGCTGGAGATACACAAACACGGAAAAAAAAAGAAAATCTTTTTCTCAAAAAACATTACAGTCTGAAGTATGATGATTCTAAAATGCCCCTGTGAAAGTTATACCTGCTAGGATTATAGCAGAGAATGAGTGGATTATTCTGTGAAACAAACTGTCTGTGGCAGGAGAGATTATCTTGCATGTCAAAATTTGGGGACTTGGAATGCTAATACCCCATTTATAATTTATATAACTGTGCTGTATGTAAGTAGCTGCTGACCTCTCTCATATCCTGTCTCTGTCAGATTGGATGTGCTGGCAGAGAAAAAGAAAAACATTGTGTGTTTTGCTATAGCAGTGCTGCATGCATTGAAGGAATTTGTCCTGTTTGTTACTGAGCAGAGCTTTGAGTTTTGCTTCCTTTCAAGCCTTTTGTAATTCACCTAAAATAGATTATTTGCGAAGAAAGATGATCTTCAACCCTGATGATAGCAGAGRAGACTTTCAGACCAATGTATTTCTGGTTGTCATCTTATCTACTGATAGGAAGATAACTGACTGCTTTGCTTTAGAGTTAGAAGATTTGGCTATCAAAGCCTGGCAGAAAGATAATATGAGGTTGGATGTTTGTGTAGCTCAACTTAGCATTTTCTTGGTAAGATAAATGATGACCTTGGTTTTAGCTCCACCTAATTTGCCTTAGACTGAGCGCGTGGCAAGGCTGATGTCACATCTTCAGATCYTGACTGAAGTAATTTGAAGGGTTCCAACTGGAATATGGTAATTATTGGTATTGGTCTCATAGTGGTCTTGCTGTTTACCCTTCATCCCGCAAGAGCAGACAGATTCCTTCTGTGGCCCGGGATCAGCCACTTTAGGCCAAGATCTCTCTTACTTCCTCAGGTAGTATTAGTGACTTTAATCAAGAGCCCAAAGTATAATTGGCAACGAATAACAGCCTTTAACATCTTTTATCTCCTGTTCTCTGCATGCAAATGATAATAATCATTTCCTTTCCAAAAGGAAATAAACAATCCATTCCTTTGTCCTTGGGGATGAGTTTCAGAGAGGCCCCCTCAAAACCAAAGCCCCAGTGCAGCTATGCTACAAGCCCTGTTGCAGTGCCAGGTCTTCAGAGCACAGACAGAAGAAGCTGTTCAGGGGCTCACGGTGGCTTTGCTCTGTCCTCACCGGCACTCTCGCAGTGTACCTTTGGAGAAGTTTCTCTGAGACTTGTTCTATGTGCTCAAAGTTTCCTTACAAAGAAGTTTAGGAAAGGCTGCTGAATGGGAGTGCTGGACGCTAGCTGGTGATCCAGTTAAGAGTAGATGTGACCTGCCAGTGAGGTGAAAGCAGAGATATTAGCAAAACACAATTAGAGATTGGAATGAAGCAGGAGGCAAGAGATTGACTGTGGGCCACAGCTAAGTATTTTACCTGTCAAAAAATTACTTTAACCTGCACATTTAGGCTATAAAAATATTTCTTCAATCAAGGCAAAATCTGTTTTCACAAGGACAAAGCTACAGCAGCATCTTCTCTCTGGCTCAGAAATTAATTTAAAAGAAAAATGTGGAGCATTTAAAGGCAGGAGAGGAAAGGAATGCATGTGCCTGCCCATACTCTTTAGTCTCTGCCCCACACATTACAGTGGGGATATGGTAACATTCTTTTTCTAGGAGCAGAAAAACTCCATACTCAAATAGCAAAGCATCAGAGTTTTGGAGATCTCTGTTAGGAAGTAGAGTTCCTATAGTCCTCCTCCTTCTGGTAACCCTTAAAAACAGTAATTAGACTGAGGTCTTTTAACTGTGTTCAGGTTATATCTATATCTTTGCAGTGCTTTTGATATCTCTGCCAGGAGTGCACCAGAAGTCACATTTGGAGACACAGTAGTAGGGTATGAACTGCTCTGGTGATTTCTGTGAGCTACAATCTGCTCTAAAGAGAATTCTAGGAGTTTCTTTTGAGATCTGTCCACCACAATGTTTCTTGCCTTCTTTACAACATTTTTGTGATGCCAGAGAAACCCCAGAAACCCCATTTTCATTGGTTTTCTTGTCACCCTACTACCTTATATGTGTACCCATGGCACATTTTCATCTTTTCACTCAGGGGTGTTATGATAAAGACAAAAGACTTCTTTCTCATCACTGTTTTTGCAAGTATTTTTATAGCTAGTAGGATACATATTGATTTTGAACTAGTCTTGYTTTTCTGAACTCCCGATCTGGCAGTCTGTGGACATCATTTCAATCTGTTCAGCACTCCCAGGTGTAGGGTGCCCTCTTTTTATTTTTAAGGCATGTAATAAAGCACAAAATTAATTCCATTTTTGATTTATGCCCAAAGCCACCATTCTATGTTCTTCCAGCAGAGATTTGATTGGATTTCATTAGATTCTTTCCCATAGAGGCAGATAATTTTCTGCAGGTTTAAGTTTGAGCAGTTCTGGGTTTATTTGGGATTTGAGAGTTGTTTTGTTATTGTTGTTAAATCATTGAAAAATACATTCTTCTATTTGTGTCCACATATTCAGACAAAAATATAAAGCATGGGGGATTTTTACATTGAAAGCACAAATTTTGCATATATGTAACTGTTTTATGATACCTTTTCTTTACTCTTTCTGTTCATTAACAATCCTGTGTCATTAAAACATATTGTTATGAGATGTTTGTGGTGTTCTTGCAACAGATTTAGCAAATTGTTTACTTACCTGGAGTCCTTAAGACAAACCTGCATTTGAAATAACAATTTCAAATCAGCAGCTAATGTTAGGAAAAAAAAAAAGAATGAAAGAAGACAAGACATCCCTTGATGGGCTGGCAAATACTGATGTTACCTGATGCTTCCAGCAGGAAATAAAATATTCCCCCCTATGTTGATCCGACCTTTGAGAACAGATAGACTTAACGATATGACCGGGAATTTAACAAACCCAGGTTCTGCTGGGCCAGATAACAGACACTGTAATAACTAGTGTCACATTGTCAAAGCAATAACTGAGTGCACRGCGCACCCACCCTTCGCTATGTGTGCATGGACCAACTCCTGCTGCCTCAGCACCATTGAGTTGCTGCTCCTGACTGTGTTCCTGCGGCTGAAAAGGAGCCTGAGTGCAGCCCTGACAAAATATAAGATAGAGAAGAAAAGTGAAAAAAAAAAAATAAAAAAGAAGAAGATAAAAAATAATGAGATCAGAAAAAGATAGGAAAGAAAATAAGCCAGGGAAATAACTGGAGGAGGAAAAGGTGATGGTGATAAAGGTGATGAAAAGGGAAAGACAATGCAAGAGGACCACAGAACTGAATTTAACTCAGACTTGAATSCTTTCCTGGAAAATAAAATAAAATACATAAATTAAAATAGAAAAAACTAAACTGTCCTTGATGCTCATACAGGCTAATTGAGCTGGAAAGAATTGTCTGAAACTTTTCTCTAACATACACAGTTCTTYAAGAAGCCAAACTCAGCATGCACCCCAGCTGGGTACGTCCTCGCCAGCAAGTTTCTGCAGTGCAGCCTGCTCTCTGCACACTTCCCCCCTTCCCAACAGGGAAAGGAATTTCATAGAAATCAACAATTTCTTTAAGGTCTGAGATCACAGCTTGTGACTAATTATAGAAATAAATAACTGGTGACTGGAGCCATCTGTTCTTTATTTGGCAACACATTCCTTCTTCATGAAATTAGCACACCTGCAACCCATGCGCCTTTCTGAGGATGGGTCACTCTGCCCTCTAAACCACAGATGACTTGCAAGGGCCCTCGGCAAAAACAACCCTCCTGAGGCATTGCTGCTCCCCTATGTCACCTCCTCCTCRCCCCAGGAGAAAATAATTAATATGCTCAATTTAGTTTCATTAGTCATTCAGGTTGAGGAAAAGCAGTGACTAGGGCTTACAGTAGTAAAGTTATTTATCACCACAGTGTGATATGGTGGAGAGCTGATCTCCGCTTTGCTCCAGCCCTGATACAGGAGTGCTCAGTCTTGGGATTAGTCCCACCCTTAGGTCTTCTCATAGTAYGTTCAGATGTCCAGGTCTGGTGGACCTCCAGTGCCTCCCCAGGTTGGCACAGGTGGCTCATGCTCCCCTTCTGTCCATTCGTTTGCTCCCGGAAAAGCTTTCCCACCCATWCACTGGCTTGTTCTGCCCATCTCACATCAAAAAGTTGAAGGATGGATGAAACACAGACAATTATGCAAGAGTTTCTCCCCATCTTCTGTGGAATTAGAATCAGGTTATAATGCAGTAAATTCCTTCCTCTTTTTTCCTCTCTTTCCTTCTCTCTCTTGTATCTCCTTTGTTTTAATCTTTCACATTGAGGTGTTCTGTACAAAAACGATCATGGGAAYGAATTTTAAAAGGTTTATTAATTTTCCTCCTTTTTGTGTGTGTGAGAGAGAGTTTGACTTTTAGCTTAAGTCAAAAATATTTTGGGTCTTTAGAGTCATAATTAGACATATTGTCCTTAGTCAAATGCCAGATAATTTGTACGCACTTCAAGTAAATCTTTTGCTGGAAAGTAGGCAAATATTGAAATATGTAATGAAAAGGGAAGAAGGCATGAACAAAAAATACACACAGCTATTTTAAATCTTTTTAGATTACTTTCTCTTCCCCCTCTCATTAGTAAATATTTTAGTTATTCTTACGTTGAACAAATCCTACTTCTGTGTGTGTCTTTCTCCCTCATTAACACTCTTTTTTTTCATTTTTAACAAGTCATAAAGACCTAGTTATTTTTAAAATTCACATCCTATATAAGACTCAGATGCAGGGACCAGAGAAACAGAGAGAAGAAGCAACATTTTAATTCCTTTGGGGCTGGACTGGTATTCTTTTTTTTTTCTTTTCTTTTCTTTTTTTTTTATCATCTTACCTTTAGATGAGAAGGAATTTTCTTTTGGATGAAAACATTCAAAGTAAGTGCAGCACTTTGGGAAATAGCATAAAGAGAGTGTAAAGAGAGTGTAGCGAAGTGGGGGAATGAAAAAGGATGGAAAAGTCTAGCAGTGACAGAGGTAATCAGAGAATTTACAAATTATTTTTTTGACAATGTAGACAGCGCTAGGAGGCTGCCTTCCCTTTCAAGATAAAGTCACTTGTCATTCTGTTAGAAAAAGACAAGGGATGTGTCAGGAGTTATTTGAAATGTAAAGTATTGTTTTTAGCTCCTTCTTCTCTCATTATTATAGTAGCAAAGTACTTTTTCTCTGTGCTGATGGAGATAACTGAAATTGCAGCGGGTAAAGAGGGCTGTGGGGCCTGGGAGCCTTTGAAATCCACAGGGCTTGGATAGACTGCAGAGAAAAGAGTAGTCTGGGGACCTACATTACTGAAGATATGGGGCAAAGAAATGCGATTGTAGCAGGAGGGAGGAGGAGTGGGATCACTCAGATGTTTAACACTGCCCAAGCAGAAAAGCACTGAGGCACATTGGGCAGTGGGGAGGAAAGGGGCAGCTCAGGGTGCGAGGCAGGTTTGCATGGAGGTCCCTAAAGGCATGGGGACTGTGCAGATGTGGAAGCATCAGAAACAGATGAAGGATGTCAATGCACTGAGTGACAGTTACTGTGGGTCCATCAGACCAGGGATAACTGTCCATAAAGGTGGTGTATTTCACATTATAGAACAAATGCTACCAAAAAGTCACTCAGGTGGAGAGCAAGAGTGCCTGAGCTGCTTCATCAGTGCAGCATTTCAAGAAGAAAGCAAGACCCCAAATGCTATCCTTTTGTCTGAGTGTCTCCTCCTCCAGGACAAGAACAGGTTTCTTTAGTTCTCTTGTTGCAGTTGCTCTTCTCAGGAAACACTTCAGCAAAGTTTCCTGTTCTCGGGAGCATCGCAGAACTGTCATCTGCAGCGTAACCACAGAGCAGCACTGCTCTGTGCAACCCTTCCTTTTTCCTCCTTGTGCCCCTGACCTTTTCGGAGAAATCCTGCTATCAGAATAAAAATCCCRAATTCGCTCTCTGGGCACCTCAGCTTTTCCACGCTGCCTTCTCTTCCCTAGCCCWCTCTTCCCACCCCTGGTACAAGGAAGTGTCAAAGCAGCTTTATATTCAGCACCAGTCTGCTTGGGCTGCTGGGCTGCAGAGATGCTGCTAATGGACTTGGCAGCCCCCTTGCCTGCCCCCTTGCCTGCCCCCACCAAGAGCAGCAGAAACTTGAGGCCGAAGAATAGTTGGTTTCCAGCTCCCTCTGGAGAGAACACTGCTCGCTGTTCCATGCATGCCAGTGAGGGTTGCCCGGCGAGGCGGCACTTTGATGGCCATTGCTCCCCCAGCTTTGCTGCTCCAGCCTTTCCCTGTAAGGGCTGCAGTTAGCAAATAGCGCCGGTGGCAGATAAGCCCTGGGTAACCCATAGCAACCAAGTTCCTTTAGAAAATGGTAAATGGTCTTCCAGTAATTTTGTAAATGAAGGGACATTTGTGTGTGTGTGTGTGTGTGTGTGTGTGTGTAAACAGAAGAAAAGAGGGCAAGGGAGAATCAAACCTGGCACCAGGTATGCTCGTGCAAGCGCATATGTCCTGGACACATGTGTCAGTGCGTGTTGGGGATGCAGCACTCCTGGGTTGAGGAGGGATGGTCGGTGGCATTGGTCACACAGTATAGATCTGCACACCTTTGATACTCTCCCTTCTCCACCCCAGCACTTCACTCCAGCTCTAGAGCTTAGCATTTCTCCCAAATCTAAGCACAGCAATGGCAGGCAACTGCCAATAACCGTGCTACAGGATCAGGTCAGGAGATGAGATTAGATAGACATATAAACAGGATGGCAGACAGCGAGACAAAAACTTGTGCAAGTAGCTGTTACAAGATGAGGCTGATTATATTTCTTTCTGGATTTGATTAGGTTGCATAAGCAGACAGACTAGCAGAAACAAGATGCCTGGTAGAGCRGGACATTTAACTAAAGGTCAGACAAAATTGCCCTGGAAACTGGTAGGTACAAGAAAGCATCAACATGGGGTGGGGGGATGTTTGGGCTGGTTTCCCCTAGAGAGACAGGAACAAAGTTTAATTGCTATSATTTCTGAAAGCTCTGTACCTGCCTCACCCCAGAAGTGCCCTATCTARGCATGCACACATGGTAATTTGTCCGCATGACAGCACAGGAATACTGTGCTAGCACCCCAAAATTTCATCCCACGGTCACAAACACTCCTCATCCCCACGGCACAACCATGAGCACTCACTGCTGGCAATCCCTCTAWGCCCACTGGTGTGCAGGGCAGGTGACATGAGAACTGGTTCTCACTCACAGCAATGTGCTTGTACCAGTGACTGCACGGGATGACTCTATTTGTGCACCTCCTGGGTCTCAGAGATGGGAAAACACAATTTCCACTCCTTCCTGACTCCACTTGGAGGGCAAGTCCAGCCAACAAATAAAGCAAAATACTCTCTTCCAGATCCTGCTTTTAAATAAAAACAACCAACAAAGCCAGAACTACACCAGAACTACAGGAAAAGTGACACTCAGAGATCACATTAACAACATCTGTATTTTTGTATATACTTGAGGTGTTTTGTATGTTTGTTTTTTCGATCTAAATCAACTATTACTTTAAGTATATTTTTCCAGCAGGCCAAATAATTGGACTTTTTTTCTTTGTTAAAAGAAGGGAACATAAATTACTCCTATTGGGCGCAGATTAGGTTACGGAATTTCTTTTCTTCTGTCACCATCAAYGCCCCTGTCTCAGAGAGCTTTAATATTTAATGCATTCCTAATTAGTCTCCACTGGCCCAGGGCACTTAACAAAACCTGACACCAACCACAAAGTCAAGTTCATTTAGAGAGCACAATTACGCGGCCATAATTTCCATATTGCAGTTGGATTACCCATGAAATTCCTTTCCCAACCCCCACCTTTGCTCCCACCTTCCCATAGTTATAAATTAATTACCCAAATAAATAAATAAATAAATAAATAAATAAATAAATAAATAAATAAATAAATAAAGTGAGGGATGTGATTCTAGTGACAAAAGATACAAATTAACTCATTTGGTCAGGGCAATGACATTTCCAAGACTCCTTTAATTGCTAGGAAGCTCTGCTGCACTGAAAGGCATTTACCAAAGGATACAGCTGCCTGTGTCACTCTACTGTATTGATGTCTTTTGCTTTGCATGCTCTGAAGATCTGAAGYTTGTGCTTTCCCAATGCCTGAGCTCCTCATTTGGGGAAAAAAAAAAAAAAAAAAAGTCTTCTGGAAAAAAGATCTTTAAATAACAAATTATTTACCCGTGGAGATTCAGTCTTCAATCAACAGGCATGGTAGCGTGCACCCAGGGATTAGTTGGTGGTGATAGATGCCAAAAATAGAGAGAACAGTAATGATTAGGAGAATGCACTTCAGAGGGAAAYCAGAGTCTGAAGCGAGAGTGGAGCCTCACTGTGCTGGAAGCTGAACCGATTCACGGTATGTCCTCACTGTCCACTTTTTGTTCCCAACCCTGCTGTCACCAGAGTACAGCTCTTGATATGGACACAAGCAAGAGCTCTTTCTGCAAACACTGACCTTTCGCCGTCGGCCATAGGGACACTTGCCAATCACCTTCATGAACTCTCATCTGAGAAAAGACTTCGAGGCTTTGCCACCAAGAGACCTGCACATAACTGAGCATGACAAAGCAAAAATAAAACCCTGGGATTTCACTYTTGTGGAGTACAGTAACCCAAACCCATGAGTCAGGCATCAACCTGCTCTTGTGCAAACTCCTGCTGCCACCACAAATGTCTCTGCATGACAGATTCACATTGCAGTCATGTTAGCAACCAAAATAACTCACTAATCTGAGTCTCTGATAATCTGAAAAATTACAAGAGCCCAAAGAGTTCGAAATAGCAAAGTCCAGTTTGTGAATAATTCAGTCCATTTCTTCTCTGCTTCTGTTCCTGTCCTCCCGGACGAGCCTGGTCCTAGAACAAGAGTTGAACCAAGACTGGGAGGACCCAGCAGGTTGGCATGATGTAAGTTTCTTGTCCTGAGTGATGGACACAAGAAGAAAACCTGGGCCTGGGGAGCAGTATGAACATGGGACAGGGCTCTGCTCACTCTATCATTGCTTGACTGTAGGACTAGTTTCCCCTACCCTGCTCTTGGAGGGTAAAACAAATAATAAAGTTGTTTGTTTCAATAGGGTCTCATCCTGAAAATGAGGCAGAGCAAAATGCTTGGAACTGAATAGCTTTTGAACAGAATATATTTCTTCACTGAAGCCAAACTGTTTTGTAGAAATCCACATGCATTTCACCTTCATTTTCAAAGAATAACTACAGGAGACTTCTAATGGCTCACATCAACAATTTACAGACTATAGAGAAGACAGTATCAGTGAAATATGTTACCTCATGTCTAATTTCAATTACAATAACAAAAMCAAAATGTACATAGCATACTGAAAAGTTTAATTTGATTTAAAATCTTAAAAGTCTCTMTATAAAAAAATCTATAACATGAATTCATTAAAATTTGACATCAGTTTCCTTCTCATTTTTCCACAACATTGRTTGAAATTTGAGAGGATGAAACCTACTAAAGATCATATTTTGCTAAATAAACAGTTATAGATTTCACCATGCTGAATTTTAAATTGCATAGTCAATTGCAATATTTGCAAGTGAACCTGCAGTCATAAATCACATGGTCTTTCTGCTCTTTGTAAGTAGGTCACCCGCAATTGCTATTGGTGCAATTTGAAATTTTGTCCTTTGATACAAATTTGTTGACCTCAGTGGAAATTTCTGCCCACAAGTGCCTGAAAAAATATTTCTTTTTCCCCAGAGGAATCGCCTAGTCTTGCTATCCATCTGGATTTGTTCAATATTGAAGAAATARTTCCCTTCAGAGCTTTTAAAACTTCTTAAACCAAGCACTAAGGAATCTCATTTCATGAAATTATGACACTGTTATTCAGTGAGCAAGAAATAGCCCTTTTCCTTGTTGTTGCTCTTGTGTATGCAACTTCAGCTCCCCTTGCAAGCAAGCAGTAAATGAAGGGTTAATCTGGAATATTAACTTGTTAGACTGTTGATCTGCCCTGGGGCCATCGGGAGCTTAAATAGCCAACAGTTAATTAAAAATAAACTGACACTTTACTTTAAGGATAGTTTTAATAACCATTTATAAATGTTACATTAAAAATTCATGCACTGTTATCAACTCCTGCTAAGGATTTACAGCACAATGGAGGTGTTATGAATGTTTTATAGGTTCTGTGGAAAGCCTCTTCCTGAACAGATATTTTCTGAGGTCTATATGTCTTTCCTGGGCTGCATCAGAGGTACGCACGACAACAGCAGCATGATAAATACAAGCTGCCTCCTGAGAAACTAGAGCCTAATTTTAGACCTGCTTTGCAGTACATATGGTTTTTCCTTAGGACATCCTATCCACCTTCTCAAGGAGGCCTCAGATAACCAAAGTATTCAAAAATGACTCCTGATTTCTAGTCAAAAGTAGCACATTCAGCCACAGTCTCCAGGAGCAGCTACATGTAGCCTCCCATGTGCTCCACAGATTGGATGTGTTTCTGAGCTGGTACATCATAACCCCCAGGAGGGTCACGATAAACAGTCGGGGGCTTCTAAAAGTGTGGAAAATATGATTACAATCTAAAGCAAAGAAAACAACCTAATGCTCCAGAGTAATCTTCATCAGCCTCTCCAAACGCATACATACACAAGCAAACATGCTCGCAAACACATCCGCCTAAACACAAACACAGACTCGCTATGCATGTATATAAGCTTATCGCTACTAAATTTTTACTCCTGTTTACAGCACAAGAGAGGCAGCAGAATCATTTTCTTTGGAATAACCACACTCTGAGCTGAAAAGCACAGAGAAACTCTAAGCCGTGCTAAGTCGGGACTCCTGGGCTCTCTCTTCCTGCCTTGCTGTTGAYGCAGTGTGTGATCTTACCTCCACTGAGCCTCGCTTCCCCATCTGTCAGCGAGGAGTGATAATCCTCCCCATTCATAGTGGGCTGGCACGGATAAACCCATTAATGTGTGGGAGGTGGYAGGATACTATGATGATAAGCGCTGCCGAAAAGATTACAGATAAATTGAAAGTGCCAAGTCGTATTATCATTATTAGCCATTTTGAAATGAGATTCTTTTGACAATGTTGCTGCCCCTTTTGTTTTAACTCTCTGCAAACACTGGTATAATTGAAGCTGGTTGTCTGCACGCTTATGGAAAACAAATTTAAGCTTATATATGCCTGCTTATTTGCTCTACTTCTAGCCCATACTTTGGTCTGCACTAAAAGTGATATTATAGCTGTCAAGGCTCTGCTGGTGTGCAGGCACAGAAGTGATTAAATTTGCAAGGTGAGGGCCTGACCACCTCCCTTGTACTTAATGCCATCCATGTAAACATGGGTCCTCACTGTGCATGCACTGATGTAAAACAACCTTCAAACTCCGCAGCCAGCCACCAATCAAACTGACATTAACCTTGCTTTTCTCTTTTCTGTTTTGCTATGTTTTAGAAGAAAGGCATGATGAGCATTGACCGAGAGACCTGGCAAAAGAAAGGTTAAAAAATGAAAAAAA
The DNA here is from genome assembly GCF_003342845.1 of Nothoprocta perdicaria. Classification (NCBI taxonomy): domain Eukaryota; kingdom Metazoa; phylum Chordata; class Aves; order Tinamiformes; family Tinamidae; genus Nothoprocta; species Nothoprocta perdicaria. Next base: position 6,619,457 of record NW_020455865.1, read on the forward strand.
GCTACTTGTTTTCAGGCAAGTTCTGACTCCTGATTAGGGCATTCGACAACACAATACCCAGAGCAGGGCCCTGTCGTACAAGGAAAGAATAAGGTGTTAGAAATGTTTAACCTGGAGAAGAGAAGATTGAGAGGGGATCTGATTAATATGTATAAATACTGCAGGGGAGAATGTAGGGAGAATGGGGCCAAACTCTTCTCAGTAATGGCCAATAACAGGACAAGGTATAATGGGTAYGAAAAGCAACACCAGAAGTTCTGTCTCCACAGGAGGAAGAACTTTATTGTGTGTGTGACAGAGTCTTGGAACAGGCTGCCCATAGARGTTGTGGAGTCTCCTTCTCCAGAGATTTTCCAAATCCACCTGGATGTGACCCTATGCCATGTGCTCTGGGTGTCCCTGCTTGAGCAGGGGGGTTGGACTMGATGATGTCTAGAGGTCCCTTCCAACCTCAACTGTTCTGTGATTCTATGAGCAGCAGAAACCCTAACACTGCTTTAGAAACTCCCCTGAAGAGGCTATTAGGATGGAGCAGTCATCTGCCTAGGCTCAGTCATTTGCCCATCTCTTCAAACTCGTGCCCCCAAAAGCAGCCAAGCCAACATTGAATTTTATCTTCTGTCTATAGCACATGTTCCCCAGAGCCTCCCCTGATGACTGCCCTTTGCTCTAATGGGATGGTGCAGAGCAGAATCTCTCAAGGGCCAACGCCACCACAATGTACAGGAGAAGTCCAGCCCCAAGACGTTGCACTCCTAAGGAAGACACTTACAGCCTAGTCCTGTTGTGCCCTGCTCAGTGCACAGCCAGCCTTGGAGAAATGTGTACCCATGATGTCAAGGCTCTCAGACAATCAGCAGCCCACAGTGTGTTGAGCCAGACCTGATGCCTCCCCAAGTTCATGAGAAAACTTGCACTGATGTGAGCAGTGACATGCACAGAATTCCTTTAAAATGCCATAATATCCATCCTGCATTCCCTCCCATCCTTCCTCTGTGTTGTTCTCCAAATTATTCTTATTCAGGGCAACTTCTCCTATTTTCCCTCCAGTGATGACAGTTTTGTTCTGATGGAGTCATGAGGTTCACTAAATATAGTGAAGGGCTCTTTCTGGGAGGACATCAAAAAGCTCATTTCATTTGCTGGGTTCCTTTCATCCTTTGTTGTCTCTGGTTGTGTTGGGCTCCCAACTGCTAACCAGCCTTATCTGCTTGAATTTCTGCTGAGGACTTGGAGGCAACACAATCAAAATCCACATGTGATACCCACACTGAGAGCTGCCACTTCCCGGCTCACGCAGATGTGCAGAAGCTCAAAGGGACTTCACAGGCGCAAATATAGACATAGCGATACACACACACGCTCATGCAGCTGCCCATGGATGCTGCCATTGCATGGTGAAACTGTTTTCTTTGAAATGCACRGCAGGATGTGTGCATGCACACACACATTTGCACACGGGCACAGGAGTGCCCTCGCGCTGTGTGTGCCACATTCTCTTCCCTTGCTCCCTCACCGCAACACTCTGCTGTGCATCGGGACACAACTCCACAGGTTTGGCAGTGCACAGCCTCCATGTGGCAGCATTCAACTTCTTGCATCCACCCTTGTCAACCTGCAGAAATGGCCCTTTGGGGCACACTGAGCAYGAAGAAGCATTTCTTCACCCCTCTGCACACACTCAGCACTCAGATGCTCTGCAAAACATCTATTTGCAAGATTCATTGTTAGCCTGGGTGCATGGGATCCATTCCTTCGAGCATTTCTTTGGATGAGCTGAAACTATATTGACGGGTTCCAGCCCACATGCATCCCCATCTCTTTGCATTCACACACACGGGGCCAGATCTCTCGTATCTCATGCATCCAAGCCCCCAGATAAAATCAGTCTTCCATATCAGGTTCCCACCTGGAAAACCACCACACTTGTCAATCCCTCTCCTACATACCTACATGCAAACTCTATTATTGCAAGGAAAAAAAGAAAATCCTAGATAGTTTGTTTGGCTCAACACCGGGCCCAGACTTCTGATCCCTTCCCGATGCTCTCCCCAGTCTTGCAGTTATTGCCAAGCTCCTTGCTGGCTTGTAGCAGGAATGTGCCCCTTCCCTGCACCCTGCTCTTGCTCAGAAAATGTTGTAGCTAATGGGAGGCAAGAAAAAAATGGGGCTTGGCTGATCCTGCCTCCAGTCTAACTGTAAATCTTGAGAAACACAATGCCTGCATTTCCTCCTTCAAACCTACACTCCTGGCAGGCTGATAAACATGCGTGGATGCACAAGGCAAAGCACAGGCTCCCTTGCACAGAAAAGCCCAGATTCTACAGCACTCAGAGCCCCTACCTGGCCCAGTTTGCTCCTGTATTTTTGCCACGAGATGACTGTTACCATGTGTTCATTCGCCCAAATCTCCTTGCAGTGTTTTTTAATCTAATCTTCTCTGTAACGGCAAGGTGAGGGTCATTTATAGCTATTTTTCATAAAAACAATATTTCAAGCCAAATAATAATAACACAGAACAGAAGAAAAAAAGAAAGTATGCATTAAGCTCAGAGGCTTGTCTCCCTCTACCGGCATCTAGACAAGGCACAGAGGAGTCAAACTCCTTAAAACTGAAAGTAACAGCTCAAAACAGCTCCATTGCATCCATTTTTACACTTTTTCTGGAGTGATGCACACACCTCTGAGGGAAGCAGGGGCAAGCTGAAGAGATTTGCAGGGAAAGYATCAAAACTACTACGTTGTTCATAAAAGATTATGCATATTGGGCATTTCCTTTTCTTTTCCTTCTTTTTTTTTCCCAAGTTCATTCATCACTGCATATTTCCTAGTGATCCTCCTGGTCTTGTTTTCATAGACCCATTTATCGGTCTGCCTTTGAGCTGATTAAACTGTACCTTGCCCATAATTTTCCAGCAGTCCTATTCCAAAGYTGCCTATCTCCAAAGCCCTAACCTGGGCTCTGGACTTACAAGCAGGCATTTCCACTGACTGGAAACAGCAGGGAAGTCCCAGCTGAGGCTTTATGTACGTTTTTGACATAAAGAAGAGCTAAGGAGAGGCAAAAAAGCAACCTAAGTGGATGTGGTTTCAGGATGGAGTCTTACAGGCATAAACAAGATGTCCTTCTGCAATATCTCATTCCCAAATGACTTCTGCGATTTCTGACTTCAACATGTGTGCGTGGGGTAGCAGAAGAGTGGAGTTTTCTTTTTAGCTAATATTTTTATGAGAGTACTTTGAAGCTTTAGACTTACTGTGGTCTGCACTTGAACCTGAGACATACAATCTGTGATTATAAACTCCATCCTTATCATTAWTTTTTATGAGAAGCTGAGATTGCATTAAATCGTTAATATTTCTGCGTACCATTTGCTTTGAGCTCTTTGGTAAAAGTCTTAACTGAACTGCCAAGATCTTAAACATTTTCTAAGTATCTGTGATGTTTTCTTGCGGTTGATAATRTCTCTTCAAATTTGTAAGAATGGGCATTTATAATGGAGTGAAATCTGTATGAATGTTCCCTGTATCCTGTGATCATCTGTATTGCAAACAATTAGGGTCTTACAGCGCTTTAGTTCTCCAGAAATTACTCTTTTCTTTTTTTGGCTGCAATGCTAAAGGAAATCAATGCTCTTAAGAAAAAGACATCATAATTTGCAGGGGGAAGGGCAAGCAGGGTCATTTTTAGTCATCATGGAAACAAAAATTGCTATCCCAGCTTAAGTATTATTGTGATGAAGTTGTTTTTCCAATCAGAGACACATTTGTGCTGGATGTTTTACAGATATACTGGTTTACCAGCAGACAAAATCTTACTGGCATATGTCATAATATAGAGTTCTTATATTAAGTTTATATCACTGTGGAAAAAATGTGAATTTCAACACTTATACTACCTTACTACCTTTTTTATTAACTTTTTTTTYCCAATGTTCTCCTATTCATATTCTATCCAAAAGGAGCAGAAACTGTTCCACAAAGTCTTCAGCCGTTACAAAYCCACCTTTGGAAAGGACCTCAGAATTTCTTTGAGAGCTATGTTATATACAGTGCTATAGCACGGAGCAGAAGTAAAACAAAAAACACAAGCCCATCAGAAACTGCAAATGGGAGATTGAGGAGAAGATGGTGATTATTCAGACTGGAAAATAATAGGAGCAACAGCTTATTCCTCCATAAGAAGGTTGAGGAGGCTGATTGGCCGCATATGGACAGACTGTGGGTATTATATTTTATAGCAGAAATTTTTAGCGTGTATCATGGAAGTTAGGCAATGCATAGACTTTTTCTAAGTGGTCTGAGAAAGATAATAGGGAAAAGCTAGCCAACTGTAAGGAGCTTGTACTACACTACCCACTTTCAACAGGGAAAGCTTTAGGGAACCTCAGACCAAAACAGAGTGAAAATCAGTGGGTTTTTCTATTTTCCCCCCTCAAACAGGTCATGCCAAGCCAGCCAGACCCCTTCGATACCACAAGGTGGGGTTAGTCCAGCATAGATCCGCTATTGACAAAGGCCAGGCAGTGAATAATAATTGCAGTCCCATTTCATGCTGCAATTTCTACATAGAGCTTTCTTATTGACCCAGTGCATTTTAGCTTGTGAGATGTGATGAAATCATAGCCGGAGGGTTTATGGCAGTGGCTGCAGGCTATTAAAGCTCAGATGCCATCCTTAACTTGTGCTGCGGGCTCTTCTTTATTCATGGCATGACAGCCAAAGGATGAGGTGTCAGGCGTAACACTAACATTTCTTGGCACACATTGGTTTGTATTACTCACAAAACTTTTCCTTATTTAGGAGACGATTTGTGTATTTATAATTAATATGGATTAGATATTATTATCTATGCAATATGGCAGGCAAGCAGTTTTGAGAGGCTAACAGCTGTTCAATAATGCAAATGATGCACACATAAATTACAGTTTAGTAATGGGATATTATTATCAACACACATGAAAGTTCAGAGCCCAGGAGTGGCAAATATAAATATCCACGTTACGGAAATTTTCCCGAGCTTTCCCTAGACATGCAACAGAGGTGCAAAGAACAGACCTGAGCACTGATTCCTCCAATACTCTGCAACTGGTGGCACTGTTCATGTCAATTATGAGTGAATAGAAAAACAGCACAGCTGGGCTCAAAGTAGTCATCTAAGCTTTCTGTACTTGCTCTCAGCCAAAAAAAAATTCCCTATGCTTTGTTGGCACTTGGAGATTTTGAAGAAATACATCAATTTGACAAGCATTTAGTTTTGAAGGCTGGTCAGTTCTGAAAATGAGGCTCCTCCTGAGGAAGGCAGTGGCTGAGTGATCCACTGTTTAATTTTTTTCAGCCCCTGCTATGGTTTAGTCTTTTCCTTGACAGCATAGGAATACCCAGCAGTGTGTACCCAACACCAGCATTTCTGGCTGTCAGCTGCCCTCTTCTTTCTGTTTTCCGTTTCACAGAGGTGGGAAATGCAAACTCAAGACATTCTGCTTCAGAAAAGGGGCATAAATTATTTTCTATTCTAACTAACCAGATCTGAGCTAGTTAAGTGGAAGGTATCTCCTGTTTATTTGTTGCTTTTTTCTATGAGAAATTTTGAAAGGTCTTGTTATTTTGTTTCATTGCTATAATGTCAAACCAAAAGCAAGTGTTAAAAGTGGCATTATTTATTGCTGAAGGAATTGTTTTCCAGCCACCCTTAGAACAACATTACAGTGACAAGGATGTGCAGAAGAGCTCTTTACCACTCTCCCCCAGACCTGACCAAGACAGATACTCAACAGCTCTGAGCTAACATCAGCTTTTTTTCTTCTTCTTTTTTTCACATTTAAGTCTACAGTACATTCAAGTTTCCTTGGATGTGTCTCCTTTTTCCACCCCAAAACTTTGTCTGGCAGGAACCTAGGGGATTTTCCATGAAGTCTGGCTCTTTTTCTGCTTMATGTGGACAGTCACTCTAGTGCTGATTGAGCTGAAGGGCAGCTGGAAAYTCCAATGAGTGGCCAGATCCTCCTGTGCAGGAGGTGAACTAGACCTGGATCAAAGCAACTATCTCTCCAGTCATGCAGTAAATCTCATGCACTCTGGACATGGTGAACCACCTCTGAATGATCTACATGCTGCATAGCACATTTTTCTCTCTAGGAAGTTCTAGATGAAAATACAAGGGCTCTTCTTCAGTCCAGTCACAGAGACTTCTGAGATTCTGAAGCCGGAGTTCAAGTCCTGCTGCCTGCAAAACATCCTAAGGTGTTATCTGAGCTTTCTGGCACAATAGTAKCTACACAGTCCATGGTGTTTTCCCAAACTTTGTTCAAAGCTGCCTCAGTTGAGGCATCCTGATAAGACTGCTAAAAATTTCAGCCGGAGGTTGTAGCTTATGTAACACTCAGACCAAGCAATATCCAAGAAACTAAGGCTGTGCTAAGACTTTTGTCTTTAGAATTCCTTAGCCCACCAAAACTAGGCCCTAGTTAGGGAAAGCAGGTGCTCTTGAGAGCTGCATGGGAGTACGACCTGTGCTATAAACACCTAAGTAGTATTTCAAAAGGAGTGACGGAAATAAGAGGCTGCTTTCCTTAATCCAAGCCTAAAAGCAGAGCACAGAGAGGACTTCCCCATTTCTTCTAATGACATCAACATGATGAGAGACAGCTCCACAGCTGGGAAGTCCTGAAAGCAGTAAAAGTGAGGCACAGAAAGTGCTGCAGCTCTAGCATAACCTCCAAAACCACAAGCTATGAGTGGGGCTTGGCACAAACACTRCAACAGCTCCTCTCGTGCTTAAGCCAGTCTAACTATGTAAAATATACTTACAAGAGCCCTGTTAACAGAGCAAATCCAAACTGGCACCTTTGCCAAGATCGCAGTAAAAAGCAAAGGATTGAGAAAAAAAGCAGGACACCACAAAATGTCTTCGATTTTGCACTTCCAAATCAGTTTTCACGCAGAAGGAGATAACTGGAGATTTTAAATGGAGTGAAAGGTAAGASAGGAACAGCAGAGACTTAAAAGCAGACAAAAGTAAATAAAAAATGCACATATCCTCTGGTTTAAATTTGTACAAGCCATTCATATCTCTAGAAATCTCCCCGAGCCAGAAGTTCAGCCRTTGCCCATTTCCTTCACTGAATTCACCTGAAAGGTAGTTCAATGCAGGTACAGTGCCTACTACTCCTGCCTCGAGGCAACAGATAAAATTCACAGGTTCCTCTTCTAACCTAACCTGTAATTCTGCAGCAATGACAATGCATGACAGAAGGAAAAGCACGGCACTTCCCCAGTACTGTAAATACTAGCAACGTAGAATAGGGCTGACTATTGCAATATTTAATCTGTAGGGTGGGCAATTCATTAAAACAGATATCTAGGGCTTTAATCATTCTGCCAGGCTGCCATCTGCTTCCCTCGTGCTCCCTCCCGGCTTAGGCCAGGTCTCAAAATATGAGGGGACAGCTTGTGAGAGGCACATTGGGGCCTTTGTCATAATTCATCTTGTGAKCACAACAGAACAAGCTGTTTGGTGCTATGAATCCCTACCAGATGCATGCAATCACAATGAACCTGCTTCTGCACCAAGAGAAGCACTGGAGGACATGGTCTCAAGGCTTGGCTTTGCCTCTGGGGCTAGGCTGAGAATGGAAGGGGCCATGTCAGTGAGGTTTATGGAAAGCACCTACCTGGTAATATTTACAGACATGTTATTCAGAGATAGGAAACCAATTCCTCATCCATGAGGACTGCTGTGATTTTCACTGACACTGGTCTTCTCCTTCAAAATCTGCACTCTTCTATCTTCTCTGGGCTTTCTGTCCTATGTACAAGTTTAGAAACAACATTCCCACCTTCCAGATCATTTCTCTGCTACTGAAAATTAGGTCTTCAGATTGCTCCAAGGGACATTCAATTTAACAGTAATCTTCAGCTGGTGAGCAAGATCTRTCCGGACTTCTGTGCTCACTCTGAGAAGACATAGGTAGGGTCTGGATCTGAAACTTCTCAGCCCAAATCTGCTCTCTTTCAGTGCATTCCCAACCAGAAAGACAAGAAAGTCAGCAAGTCTACTTTTTTCATGTGTTAAATTAACTCACTAAATAAATATTAATATACAAGCACACAAAATGAAACGTTATTCACCTAACTCTTTCTTATCAATATCAAAATATGAGCGTTTTAAATCCTTAAAAAAAAATAAAGAACAGAATAAAGTCCTATTTTTAAGTGAGCATTTAGGCAAGCTTTTTCGTTCTTTGTACAGCATCTGACACAGTAGGATCCTGACCTGATGTGGGGAGTCTCAGTTGTGACTGTGGTCAAGTGAAGTCAGTGTTGCCATCAGTGTTAATTCCTGGGAGGACAGAGAGAGCTCGGGAGCCTTGCAGCTTGTGGCCCCTTCARCCAGGACATGCTTTCCCATCCCCAAGTGAATCAGGAGGTAGTGAGCTGAATAGCCATCCTACACTGCCCACGCTGGCTCCATCCTCCAGTTCTGCTGGCTCACAGGCCTTCTCCCCGCTATCTAGAATTCACTAAATGGCAACTGAAAAGCATTTTCCTAAAATGTATCCATCTATCCAAATTTTCATTAAGTTCTGCTTATCAGGGCCAAGCTTTTAAGCCTGTTAAAAATTTAACCACTACTCTGGATGCAGGAATGCTTTTGGAAAATTAAAAAGGCTATCAGCCCATCTGGTCTTGCTTTGCAGGCAGGATGATTCCCTCCATTCTGGGAGCCAGGAGGACCCTCCTGGCCTGCASATGATTGCAAACTGGTCACTGAAACAAGGCAGGGAAAGGAGGCAGAGCAAAACTTCTTCATCAAAACTCTGTGGCCATGAGTCCATTTGAAGGGCTTGGAGTAATGGTTTAAKATGTATGTATGTAGAAAATTCATAGTTCTTTTTAAAAATTTGAGGTCACAGGTTGCCTGGAGCATATCAGTACCAGCGTGAGCCAGTGGGGTGTGAACTGTAAATCATGCCACTGAATCAGTCTTGTAACTCTAGCTCACTCCAAAATGCAGGAGAGGTTCCCTCAGCTCTCGGTCATATATTGAGGGTGACATTGCTGCATGGCCTCAGATAGTCCCAAAATGTAACCCTGAAGGTTATGAAGGTTTGGGGAATTAAGGACATTTACACTAAGGTATGAACAAAGAAAATTCTTCCTCTTCTTCTCTTTCAGCATTTGATTTCTCCCGACACACCTCCTTCCCATATTCCTTTTTAGGTCAGGTATTGCTATAAATTGTTGCTTTTATTCATTGTAAAGTTCCCCTATTTCTCAAGCAGGCAAAGGGCTGGACAGTCAAAAGCATATCTACTTTCTAGTAACCCGGAGGAAGATTAAATGGCAGTAGATAGTTTAATGCCTTCACTGCTCCTCCCAAATAGCACTGCCCTAAGTGAACGCTGAGGCTTCCTGAGAAGCAGGAGAAAGACAACTTATTCTAGCCCCTAATGCTGTAGTTCAGACAYAGACCAGCAAGGGAGAGAATCATTCAATAAATTATGTTTCTCCTTTAAAACTTGAGAAGGATTACAGAACCATATGCCAGCAGAATGGAAAATATAAATATCTCATAATGAGATAGGCACTTGAGTCTCAGGAAGATTAAGAGGGAAATGTGGAGAAAAGAACGGATGGCGGTGGGGCAGAGGGAGAGKAGGAAGGATTTGTCTGCTATTTCTGCCATAAGGACTAAAAGATCCCATGAGTGACAGATTAAATACGTTATTTTTTCCTGGGCAAGAATGCCATTGTTTTTGTCTGCTAAATGTCCCAATTCCCAATCCACATTTCCCAATAGCTGGGCTACACGGGAACAATTTATGCTTGGGTCGAACTCTGGCAGGAGAAGATTCTCGGATGGTTTCATGACTTTTGGACAGAGACTTTAGGTACAATTTGCTGAAAAGAGACAAATGTTCCTTAAATGCTACAATACTATGAGTAAAGAATAATTAGAAATCTCTTCTTCTCCTAAAAAGGGGGACAAAACCAATTATTTGAAGATTAACCTGAATCATGAGCAAGAGACTTGGAGCACATTATTTATACCACCACAGGGCAGAGCTCTGGATACCAAAGTAAAAAAAATGCAATGATAAGACAAACATACTTTATTTTAAAAAACTAAAACAATTAATACTAGTTAAAAATAGTCATGTGATTTTTAGTTACAYGACAGTCAGTGCCCACCAGGATTCAGAAAGCAGGGGCAAATAGAGAGCTGCCGGTAGCGTGTTATATCCCTACTCCCAGATCCTTTTTCTAGCAGCAGACTCGTCTACCAGACCTCAGTGAAGGAACTCCATAGACTCAAAGATTAAGGAAACATTCAGCCAGGCAAGCAGAAGCACCATCCCACTGAGGAGTCCATCTTAAACAGTAGGGCTTCAAAACTATTTTCWCCATTTAATTTCCAAGAATTTAATTCCTTCAGTGCAGTAAATGAGTCTTGTAAATGGACTTGTTGTCTGGTTTTGCTTCTGTCAGGATCAAGGCAGAAGAACTTTGGCTTGCCACTCTGCATTTCAAACCAGTTACAGCAGCCTGGGAGCCTTTAAGTAGGCACCAATTAGCACTGATAGATTTCAGGGTGCTCTGAGGCTTGGTTAAGTAGCCTTTGCAGAGCTGGGAGGCAGTCTCTTTCATTGCCTGAATGACAAAAAGGTTCATCAGGACTTGGTTTTGAAACAGCTCAATAAAAGTGCTTATGACATGGCCACAGGCCTTGAATTAACAGCTGATCCAACAAAGAAAAGAGGTGAAACAGCAACCAATTAATGTTTCTTCCTGTGCAATCTCCAAAAATGAACTTTCAGAAAGCTGCAGGTTTGGATTTCAGCCATTTACCTGCACTTTCTCCAGTCCCTTGGATCTGCAAATCTGGTGATATGTTCACATAAAAAAAATGCCAAGTAGTCATAAACTTACGGTCCTTTTTAACCCRTATGTGTAACTATGTGTGGTAGTTTATGAACTGTTGCAGAATTATGATGACTGAATTCTTTAGGTTAAGTATTATCAGCTTATGGTTTTAACTTGGCAAGCACCAAAGAATGCATGCTCAAGGGGATGTTATCTATACCTTTGTACTCAGTAAACTATGATTCTGCATCAATCCTACTCCTTTGAAAAGAAAAAAAAATCTAAAATAATCTAAATAGGAGTTAATAAATTCCAGTTTCCTTTGTGTTTATGTCACTCACTGTTTCATACCCAAAATCTCTCCCTTAGAGTTCCCAAACTAGAGTCTAAGCCACCCTCTCTGCATTTATCCCTGGCATTCCTCCACCCGTTCCAACTCCCTACCATGAGATGGATAGTATCACTATAAGCTAGGATGTGTCACGTCAGCTATAATGACCGGCTGGCCCACGCATGCTTACTGACCTAATCTCCTGCAATATACTCTATGGCCCTACTGTGGCTTATGATCAGTCTTGCTCAGATGACTACAAACTTCTTCCTTGGTGCTATGAGTAGAGATGAGTGTCCTGGAAGCAAATGAAGGAAAGGAACAGACTAATGTGTACTAAATTGAAGTATATTGGAGATACTTTTGTTTGTCATGTATCATCTAGAAACAGTCAATGGCTGCTAGGGAATCTGTGACAGACCATATGAAAAATATTTGGCAAAGTTCATGAGTTTTTATTGTTCACAATTTTGGGTTCAATACTCTGCTCCAGTATTGTGGCCCTAGACATGTCCCTGCTTTGTTTTCTCTGCACAAAGGAGCTTGGCAATGCTGTTTTTCTTTGCTTCTATGCAGTTTCACTTTTATGCTCTGTGGGTGTCTGTACATTACTTAAAGCCATGAGCCCTAGACTCATCTGTTGACTATTGATACTCCACTGCTGACTTAGCAACAAACAACCTCCTTACGCTGCTGGAGAACCTCTTTTATATACAGCAAATATACCAACATCTATAGAAGTTCAAAGAAGATGTCCTGACTTTCAGATGTGAAGCTGGAATCCTACATTCATTTCCGATCACTACAATGGTACTAAAAAACAACAACAACTTTATTTTTTTATTATTTGGGAAGTTAATGTAGAAGGGCAAAGGGTTTTATCTACAAACTAAAGATATACAGGAATGGAAAGAAACAAATAAAAAAACCCAAAACTTACACAGCCTAGGGGGAAAAAAAAGGGCAGTTAAGAAGGAATTTAATTGATAATGGCTTAGATAATGTCAAGTGAAGTTTCTATTCTCAGCCCAAGTGCAGATGATGAGGCGAAAGGACTAAATGTAGAAATTAAAGAAATACCCATTCAAAGCTAAACTGAGAAACCTTTTGTCACGCAGAGAATCATAAGCATGTGAGAAGTCCCAGCAGGAGAGGTTCTCAAGGCAAAATAACACTAGGGGCATTCAGGAAATAATTAGCTGGCTTCCTGGAGGGAGCAAGTAGATGTGTGTGAGAAGGAAAGGAGGAGTGTGTGAGGGGAGGGTAAGGATTAGAATGAGATAAGATTCTAATAGGAAGAATGGATGAGGAATGAGAGGCCTTTAACTCATTCCATGCAGGAGAAAAAAAAGGTAAGTAAAGGAAGAAGAAAATTGGTTATATTCAATATAATGAGCTCCTCTGCAATGGCATTCTAGATAATGAACGTGAATTTAGGCTCCTAGCCTAGTATAAGATAAACTGTCCCCAGCTAACAGCATCACCTCTGTGGGCAGCCATTTGCTTTGGAAAAGTGACACATGAGCTGCTCCCGATCCGAATCTTGGTGGGTATTTGCCCTTCCTAAATCATGGCTGCGTCACTCTGACCTGTCCCATCTGGCAGGCATTGCATGACTTGTTGGACTGGATCCACATAGCAGGTGTGTTCATCCGTTTTTCAGCGAGGGATAGCTACCTTTGTTAAAAATGTTATTAATATCACTACCGATGCTGTCATGAATTAATGCATTTCTGTTGCCAGACATGCTGCCTCATCCTCACATACTTTGGCCTACTAATCCAGGTTTGGGAATGTAGTCATCTCATGCACTTCTAAAGTCAAGAAGTCAGATGTGTTATTTACATCCATCTTAACAGTCTCCACACTCATCTTCCTTTCCAGCTTGCATGGGAAGATTCACATGCTGATGTGAACAGTTGCTCTCTGAGTGTGCCTCTCTATCGCTCAATTGTCTACAAGGGGAGGTCAGATAACCACCATATGCTCAATACTCTAGTCCAAATGCCCAGATGAAGTCACTAATAAGGGACTTGGAAGTGCCTTGCTAGRAAGTCTGAGACCACAAGAGAGGTTATAAATGAAGGACAGAGCTCAAAGACTGTTACTAGAAACCCACCTCCAGTCCATCTCTTTATAACTAATGATGTAGCTCAACATACATGCTGCCCTCCTCTTGGATAATTGCAGCAGAGTTTAAATCACCATTTCAAAGCATCGCGAGGCTCAGGCCTTTCTATTTGTGAAGGAGTTCCCCATGGTAGGCAGATATAGAAATCCAGAGCAGATTTCTCAAAGAGCCATCGCTTTTGCTCCATAATAGTCATGGCTCTCTGAAATATGTCTCCTGGAAAGCGTGAGGCAGCCCATTCTCCATACATCTCCAAAAGCAGGGGCCATCCTTAATTCTCCCAGAAGGAAATCAGTGTGCCCAAACCAATGAGCTGACCAGATTCCCCACTTAATGCTCTTCTGTAATCTGCTTCTGTTCCCATATATCACAACCTGCCAATGCAAACAGCAAACATGCAGCCTGGCACCATTCACAGCTAGGAAAAGGTCACTGAAGCCTAAATCACGCTCTCAAAATGTCCCCAGAGAGATGAAGGGGAATAGGGCAATGTGGCTGCAGGCTACAGTTTAAATGGGACAGAAAGAGAAGAAAAAAAAAAACCTTCCATCTTCCCCTGAGGTCCCTGACAAGGGGTAAATTAATGAGGAGATACAAAGAGTGGAGATTAGCATTTGGGCTTACTGAGGGAGAAGAGATTGCAGGAGGTCTGGAAGGGGACAACAGAGAATATATAAACCCTTTAATCTGGCAGATAGCGGCTGTTGAGGGTACATGTTCCAACCTGCTCCATGACACTGTAGATCATGTTAGCCTTTGTGTTGGTTTAATTGGAGCTTTGCTGTTGCCCTTGGTCACTGCTAATTGCCTTAATTGAAATAGAACACATCTGCGCAACTGGGAATACATGCCTTTGTGGGTTTAAGAGGAAAATACATCCTCAGCATTCCTAGCCATTGTCCGATGAGTTTGGGCTGAATTATGTGATTGCATCAGCTGCCCGCTGTGCTTTAGAAAAGCTGGTTGGATTTATTGCAGGCTTATAAAACCCGGCTTTAGGCTGTATTGGTTGCACTTGGTTACTGAAGGGAAGGGAAGAATAGGAGAATGGAGCAGTTGTTTTGCGATGTCCACCGTGACACAGTGAGATCTCCACCTTTAGTCGTATTCTCTATATATGTTTGAAACTTGTAAATAAAATGAGTTAAGTAGGACAAGATCCTGTTCTATATATGGATTTTCTGCAGGCTGATGGCAATGAAACAACATAGTACTAGGAACCTTAGAAAATTCGTGATACGTTTATATAGATAAAGAGGGGATAGAAACCCATTTGTCTACCCCATTGTCTATCTGGATGTGTATGATATAAGCAAGAAGTTGAGCCCATTTCTCAGTGCACCTCTGTGCTCTGTCCACACAGACATACTGTGCTTGTCAGTGCCACGGACTGGGGTGCTTGCTGTAGTTCCCATACAGTCTGTGGTGCATCACTGTAGCTCAGTGGGAGAATATCTGAGCCTAGGAGCCCTCAGACTTCCTGACTGGAAACACAAAAAGAGCAAAGTGCCTTCGTCCCACCTAACTTTCAGAGGTAGGCTCTAACGCTTGTTGTAAAGGTTCTAAGCTCTGAGCTGTCATGGGAAAAGCATAGCTCAAGTCAAGGAAATCCTCTATTTAGTGGTGAGATGCCTAAGCCACAGCAAAGGGCAGGAGTTAAGAAACATCTCTCATTCTCCCCCTCATTTCAGAGGGAGCTGAAATGCTGAACTCAGGGCCATAGACTGCTACTGACAGGAACCTAGGAGTTAGGCTGCTGCAACACCAGGGCTAAATCCTTTAGTTGTATTAGGGCCTAAGATGTTCCATCATTGCAAGAAGCTGGAAGYCCACACAGATTTTGGCATAAGAAAGCTTTGGTAGCCCGTGAAGATACATCACTTTGAGTTAATTTATAAGAACTTTGACAGAGAGAGAGTTTGTTTAATTGAAAGATATAATTATCAGGTGTTGGAGGCAAAGGGACTCATTAATTTCTGAGACAAACTGTTGACTGAACTGTCCTCATTTTCATTTTTCCTTCCATATCAAGGCTTAAACCACGTGTCAGAAATGCTAGAAGAAACTAGATGACTTTTGGTTCTCCTTTCTAGAATAGAGGATATGTTTGTCTTCAACTCAACACTGTCACCACACATTAGATGAGCTTCCCAAGTTATGTGTGCTTACAGCATAAGATAGCAAGAAGTCTTTAGGGATATTGGCATGATTTYACTATGACCTAGACCCACTTGACTCCAGAACCTTCCAGGAATAGGGCAGGCAGGCTAAGGTAGAAGATGATGGATTACTCACACCCTCTGTAGTGATGGAAAGGAAGTGGTGAGCTCCCCTCATCTGTGCCTTCCCATACCTCCAGCTTTAACACTTACATTCAGCACCTTAAGAAAACAGATGCTTAGAGGGTACAGTGACTGCTGCAGAAGGTAATCCCACAGAAAACTAGCAAGATGTCATTGTCATAAGTTGTCAATGTCTTTTGCCAAGAAAACAGTGGCACAAACCTCTCCACCTGGATTTTCACACCTATCTCTCTACTGATTCCTCCTCACCTCTGCCCCTATCAAAAACTAAAAATGCCCGGCCATCACCCTCCCTACACTGATATTCTCACCAGTTTGCCATTCTGCACTCAGATTTATGATTTGACTTATTTAGCACTGGATTACACCAAGGTGCAAGGCCAGCAGTCTCTAATCTGTCACCATCCCCACCATGGCCGTACACAAACATTTGTTTTAGCTGCGTCAGCATCTCTGGCCCCTGAAGTAGGACGCCCATTACTAATTGCTATAGCAACCACGAGTCAGGGTTTTGGCTTTTTTTTTTTTTTTTTTTTAGCTGCATTCCTTGCTGAAAAGCACTGGCATTGTCAAGTGATAGATATTTATAACTTAATATAACAGTGGCATGTCTAAGTTATGATGCTGAAATGCATCACAGCCGGAGATGTTCCATTATTTGTTTTTGTGCTGAATAGCAGCAAGCGCTTTAAGTTATTGTCCTCACACACCCATAAAAAAGGAAAGGAAGGGATCTATAATTGTTGCTTATATTTATAGCAATAGGATGCAGAATACCAGGGTGCAAGGAAGTCTGCTTTCAGCATTGTTACCCCAGGGGATATTGAGGGCCATGTTCCTTTCAAATACGCTGATCATGAATGTCTTTTTGGACTAGAGAATGAGGATTTGGGTTTGGATAAAAGAACCAATTATGCCAGTGATATTTTTGGCTCCAGCTGGCTAAACTTTGATGAGCTAAAATATGAGAAAGCTCAAAAATGTGAAACCAACATAAAATAATGAGCATGCCCTTTGAAATTACTGAGCGCAAGGGCAAACCAGGAGACAACAAACCATGCTTAATGCACTATGTCACAATGAAAACATTCACTCAGGAGCATTAGTCTTCAACTTTCTAGGCAAGGCCCTACAGAGGGAAGTCTTTCTTCTCCAAGAATCCCTTTAGGAGGCATGGCTCTGATCACACATCTATTACATGTTGAGAAAATTCAGAAAGGATAGGACAGGAAATTATCAGAGATGACTGTGCWGATAAAGTCCTCTTTCATAGCCTCTTCAGCTGATATACGCCTATATCACATATGTATGTGAACATATGTAAGATGACATCTCTGCTCAGGAAATGCCTAGGATTTGAAACACTAGATATTGCTCAGAAATGTTTGAATGATGTCATTCACAGTGTCAAGAATGAAGTGCACTGCAGGTTAGACATGCTTGCTCACATAGAGACTACGCTGGAGTGTCGTGGAGACATCTCTCAAAGAAAAGTAACATTATCCCTTCTTTTTCTGGACTTAGGCTGGGTCCAGTCTTGTTTGCTCCTCTCTTAATACTCTCCTTGCGAGCCTGCGAGCCTCTCCTTGCACTTTCTTGGAGGAAACCTGAGGCAAATAATGTTCACCTCCTTCTCCAGGGTGTTTTTCTTTCTTATGTGTGCAGACCACCTCTGTTGCTCAGCTTTTTCAATCCAGTCTTCCCATCTGTTGTGGGTTTGTGTAGTTCCTGGCAGACCAGGTCACTATCCTTATGATGAAAGAGAAAGTCTCCCTGCTCAGCTGCTCTGGTGTGAGCCACCTGACACTACTTCACTGGCAGCTCTTAGGCCAACAGAGGACTGAATAAGAGGTGGCTCATAAAGCTGACTTGGAATGAGATAAGGAAGGGTAGGGCATTTCCTTAAACAGCTTTAAAACCCATCAGTGATTTGATTTGCTTTCCAAAAATACTTTAGCTCAATAAACAATTGCAAGCTACGCAGTCACAAGGTAAAATGAAAAGCCCATGGGCATTAATTATATATATAGATATTAAAAAAGAAGCTACTGCTTAATTATTGTTTGCAAATCGCAGTATTTAAATTGACTTATTTGCAAATGTCTGTTTAGAAATTGACTTTGTAATTATAAAGTCAGTGCAGGCATATCACAGGCCCTGGAGGGGTCTCTAACGAGGAATGATAATGTACGAAGCAAAGTGAACTATCCTGAGCTGCATTTTAATAACCAAGAGGTGCTTGGAAGGGGGAGCAGAGGGTCCTCTAGAAATCCCAAAGCCAACAAAAGAAGCAAGAGAAAGATGAGAGATGGAACTGGCTCCACAAAGCAGAGGACTAACGTGTTTGAGAAGGGGTTTCAGGGGAAAAGGCACTCTTCCTGAAGCTCTAGCAATTGGTGTGAGTTGACAGCAACYTCGGTTTCAACTCTGAATCAGAATGAGGCTCTTTGCTAGCAGGAAACCACTGGCTGCTGCAAAACTGTAGCTACCTACTAGAGAAAATGACACCCTTCAATGTGTACTCAGCCATCCCCGCACACCAGACACTCCCTGCAGCAGAGAGGACCTTGTAAAGGCTGTCATAACCTGCGCTGCAGGAATGGTTGCATGCAGGGCTGAGGGTAGCTCAGACTGCCCATTCTCCATGCTTTTAGAAATTGGGGTGGCTCTCAGATCTAAATGACATTTCTTAGAGTTGAAGTCATGCTAACTTGGGCAGAGAGGAACCTCATGAGGTTCAATAAGGACAAGTGCAGGGTCCTGCACCTGGAGAGGARTAACCCCAGGCACCAGTACAGATTCGGAGATGACCTTCTGGAAAGCAGCTCCACGGAGAGGGACCTGGGAGTCCTGGTTGACACCAAGTTAACCATGAGTGAGCAGTGTGCCCTCATGGCCAAGGCGGCCAATGGGATCCTGGCTGCATCAGGAGGAGTGTTGCCAGCAGGTCAAGGGAGGTGATTCTGCCCCTCTGCTCAGCTCTGGTGAGGCCGCACCTGGAGTACTGTGTGCAGYKCTGGGCTCCACAGTGTAAGAGGGACGTGGAGCTCCTAGAGAGRGTCCAGTGGAGAGTGACAAAGACGATTAAGGGAATGGAACATCTCTCGTATGAGGAGAGACTGAGTTGGGGCTGTTTTCTCTGGAGAAGAGAAGRCTGAGAGGGGATCTGATTAACATGCCTAAGTTCATGAAGGGAGAATGTAGGCAGGAAGGGGCCAAGCTCTTCTCAGTGGTGGCCAGTGACAGGACAAGGGGTAATGGGTGCAAGCTGCAACACAGGAAGTTGCATCTCCATGTGAGGAAGAACTTCTTTACTGTGAGGGTGACAGAGCCCTGGAACAGGCTGCCCAGGGAGGTTGTGGAGTCTCCTTCTCTGGAGGTCTTCCAAACCTGCCGCCCTGTGCTCCATGCTCYGGGTGTCCCTGCTTGAGCAGGAAGGTTGGACTAGATGATCTCTAGGGGTCCTTTCCAACCTTAACCATTCTGTGATTCTGTGATCATTTCCAAGAAAGCACATGCACAACTAGTGTCTATCCTGATCTACGTATTTCTWTACATCATCTTCGACATCATCGACTTGTCTAGGACATTTCTTCTTTAAAGATCATCACTATTACCTTTAAGAACAGCTACTGGCCCCTGATTCATTGCATAGTTCATTACTTAATGAGGAACAAAGMTTGGCTTCTGTTTTGTACATTAGCAAGATCAACATCTGGCAGGGAGAAAAAATAATAACTTTAAAAAAATCATAAGGAAAAGTACCAGATTTTTCACTTGTATGTTATGCATAGTCATGTTATCCCTTGTTTGTGAGCATTCAGATGGTGCCAGTATATTCACGAAAATGTGGCAGCCTAAGACAAGTTCTGAAAGCTAARTAGTATTCAGTATCCTGTTAGAGCAGAATAATATGTCTGTTTTGAGTGAAATTTTGGAGGAAGGTGTGGTCCTTCTGAAATCAAAGACAAACATTCAAATAAAAGTTATGAAAGCAAAAGACCTTGATGGGGGATTTTTTACGTCAATTATAAAGCTTATGGACTTGACACTCGCCCTGATCTCGCTCTCTGAATGCTAAGCACTGCTCAYTATTTGCTGTCCGCTCCATTGTGCAGCTTGTGCCTACTAAATACAGAACAAAATCTGTTGGAACAGCAATATTTTCTGTGTTTGAGAGATATAAGAATCCRCACCATTATGACCAATGGCCTATTTGCTTGAGCTGGGCAGAAATAAAGCATCTCCCATGTGTAGGAGAGGTAACTATAGTAGGAGAAAGCTTTAAACATAAAAGCTCATCAGAAATCTGTGCATATGCACATGTCCTTGGACATTTTATTCAGTCTATTTAGTGGAACTAACCTGGTCAATTATACTTTCTCACTTACTATTTCTCTTGCTCACTATTCCAGTGCATTTGAATTTCAGTTATGTCAGTAAAGTGTTAAAAAAAAAAAAAAATAGCAGCTTCTGTTGAATTAAAAAGAGGGCAAAGGGAAGGGGAGCAGCCTCCTAACATTTTGATTAGATTTGAAATGGAAGTCTAAGCTACTTGTATCATAAGTTTAAAAAAAATCTACATTGCATCATATTTTCAGTTCCTTTAGCATAGAAATGATCTGTTGTTTCCATACAAATGCAATGCTTTCTCAGTAGGCCTTTCTGAGGCAAAGAAATGTATGCAATCATAGCAGCATTCACAAAAATGAGATTCGCACTACAGGAGGAGGACAGAATTGCACAAGCCTTCACCAGCTCCCATGCTCTTCCCCAGATGGATTCTAAATAGAGGCCTGTAGCATCACATTTACTTTTATTTTTCCCACAATCCTTTAATTCAAGGGTTGCACCAGGACAATAATTGTTCAAACAAGAAGCATATTACATCTCATATTCATGCATTAATTAAAACCATCCAAGATCTCACAAAGTTTGCCATTGATTCAGAGCAAATGGGACCTGCAGATAATTAATGACTCTCAATGACAGTTCTTGAAAAATTGGTTTTTGGCAGCAATCAGGACATACGGGATAGGTTTCTATTTTATAATCCTGTACTGTTCTTAAGACATAAGAAATAGAGAAAGCAGGCTGTTCTTTTCAATATTAATTAGATCGTTATTTATCTAGAAAAGGGATTTTTTTGTTTGTTTTAGATGTTCACATGACAGCTGCTGAAAATTCCACCCTAAGTCACTTAATAGCCCATTAAGAAATTGTTGTGATAGCTAATTATTTATTACAAATTCAGAATCTGTTTATTAGATAGCTTCACTTTTATTAATTAATAAGATTACTGCTTAGATCCCAAACCTGTGGTACCTCTTCTGGTATTGTCTTGAAACACGACAAATGTGAAGTATGATAAGTATGATAAGTCTTACATTTTCCTATTAGACTGTTTTAAGTTCTAAGGGAAACGACTGTTCTGTGCTTCACTGTGGACATATCATTAAGCCTTATTACAACCAACAATAAATAGTAACTATGGGCTTGGTTTTTACCTTCAGAAGCAATGGAGCTGTAAACATACCGTGCCTTTGCATATATCTGTTCTACTACCTAAAATAAATGGTAAACATCCGTGATTCAGTGTGGCTAGTCTAAGCTTGCTAATTCATAAGATGAAGGCAACCTAGATCTTAGCTTTGGTTAGGAAAAAAGAAAGAGTTTTGTGCCCCAAAGGATGTTGTTGACTGCAGTTCAGCTACACTCTTAATCTTGCTAATTTAGGAAGCCACAAACCTAACTCAGGAGTGGGAGTGGGAAAGCCTTAGACTCTTTTGGAATCCCAAACCTAGGCCAGATATTACGGCAAGTTAACATGCCATAGCTACTGCAGCACCTCTATATCCAAGGTCTCGGTCTCAAAAAAGCTGCAGTCTAAGAACCCTTTGTTGTCTTCATGAGCTGACCTTGAGCAGAGCACCTTGGACTCTCTCTGTGGAAACAGCACCACATTGCACACAGAGGGTGTGCATAGATCAGACTTGATTAATTCTTTCCAGAGGTGCCTCTACAATGTCAACATTGATCTGCTTCCTAGTCGCACAGTTTTCTCTCTGCTGACAACCATATGCCAGTCAGAGCTCTGCTGTATTGTAAATTGTAAATTGTAAACAGATATGGAGATAGGATCATTAAAATATCCAGGGAATACACAGCAAGGCATTGTTTTGCTGCCTTTGCTGGGAAAAATCTCAAAGTAGCACAGAAGAAGTAAATGCTGTAGGCCAATCTTATGCTAAAGAAGTTAATCCTACAATGAAATTGGATGAAATGCCTGAGGATGGGGATCAGTATGGGGCTCTTTGTGCTATCTATGCTAAAAAGTTACTGCCTTATAAATCAGACTTGTAGAACAGTCACTGAAATACACAGGGATTTTGCTTCTAGCCAGACCTGGGGGGGGCCAGGGCAAATGGACATGACAGCTAGTCTCTATAAATGCTCACTCACAGAGTGCCTGTGACTCACACTGCCCTCGAATAGTCTTCATGAGAGATGGCTCAGGGAGAAAACATTGCATCTTACCAGAACACAGAAATTCCAACCACCATCTGCTTTTCTACATATGCAATAGAGCCTTTGGATTCAGATTGAAGGAGTGTGGAGTCAGGTAGACATCAGCTTTTAGCTCAGTTGTGTAGTAAGGAAAATAGGCCTTACTGCACATCTGAACTAAACTTAGGGTCTCCCTGCCTCACCCAGGCAGCTGCCACCCATCTTTTCAAATCCACCTCTGGTCTGCCAGTCGGCTTCACTTGGATCTGTAGGAAAGTGGCTTAGCCTTGTCTGCGGTCGCCTATTGCCCAAATTGTTGAGTACAGGTGTAATTACTCTTAATAACCTTTGCTAAATACAAGCCAGGGAGCTTATTCTCTAAGAAGGCCTAGCTAGCATCTTCAAGTAATGATGAGATGTTTTAACAATGGCAATTAATATTAATAAAATCTTGCAGCCAGGTCTCTGTCATGTTGATGTGCTTTTTAAGAATAGCTTCAGAATTACTCAGACATCCACTTTATTTATTATCTTCAGTTTAAATCTAATTAAAATAAAAAAAAGCTTTCATAAAGAAGTTAAAAGACAGAAAAGCAGAAAAGAAAAACAGAACTTATTTTTCTTAGAGCACAAACTTTGAAATCAACGCTGTTTCACCCTTGCCAATAATCACCATATAACAATAACAACTTAGGCATTGAAGATATATTGAGGCTCTTGCTGTCCTAAAGGTCACAGGCACACATGAAAGATCTCCTTGCCAATGTTAAGTGCTGTCCAAGAAAAACGCACAGAGAATTTCTCACCTTTCAGACACGCTGCAGACAAATGAGTGCGGCCTTTCACTGAGGCTTCATGATTGCAATCAGATTCCTTCCCTAGAACCYTTCAGAAGGCAACATGAAAAAGTCAAATTAAATCATTAATTCGGTAGCATCTTTGCCATTCATCAAGCTGAAATTTCTAGTGAAAAAAAGTTGAAAACAATCCAAAAAGAGATGTCTGTACAGAAGTGAGTCCTTTCCATGTGTTAATCTATTCTGCTCAGTTCTTATGTCTTACCTGAAGCATGCCTCTGCACATTTCTCAGAAATGCATTAAACAACACATGCAGAACCTTCTGCTCCAGCGCTAACTGCTTTGACTTCCACAGAAACACCAGCCAAGAAGACATCACAGAAGTACCTAACCTCATCTTGAAAGCAAGAGAGGGAGAATTATGAGAACAAGTTTAAAAGAAGAGAAAAAGAGAAACAGAGAGATTTTATTGCTCAGGGGGAAAAGAAAGAGAGACATAATTGAACTGCACAGAATTCTCCACATCACGGGTAATGGTGCCTGGGTTACCTCTCTTTATCTGTGCAACAGAGATTAGCAAACGGAGTCATAAAGGGAAATTAAAGTCAAATAAATTCCGGGCCAGCAYTTGGTAACCACTTCTTCCCTACCATTTAGAAAAAGGAACATCAGGACAAATGATGTGGCACAGCATAAGGTAGCAGCCAACAGTGAAAGAGCCACGCTGTCATAAACGTCTAACTAACAGTTTGGGGACAGACTGAGCCCTTTCCACAGAGCGCCTTTGTGGAAGACGGATGTCAGACCAATTCCTTGAGAAGTAAGAGACTATTTAGTTTTAATGCTGGGAGCCTCAAGCCCTTTGCACTTTAGAAATTGAGGTCTTGGGTAATGTAGACATCTTAAATGACTCTGGAGATGTAAGATTGATATCATCTCCTATTGTGTCTTCCTGTTGTCCATGTCCCAGAGGTTCCCATTTTCCCCAGTGAGATGGGAAAATGCAAAATATGTGTGTGCCAAAAACATCATAACCCACAGCAGGCAATACTGCAAATCATTTCAGATCTGTTGAAGGCACCTTTCTGCTCTGTTTCAAAGTGATTGTTGTCCAGTTCTAATGCTTTTCCTTGGCTTTCTTTAAATAATCTTTACTGACCTGCAGAAAAGTATTGCACCACTGCTGGTCTATAAAATATTCAAGGAGCTTTCTGAAGGCAAGATGATKTCTATATTGAGGTATCTTCATTCTTTTCTTGGAGTGACAAATTAAATCAGCATTCACCTTCCTTCCCCTTGTCTGGATGGATAGTAAATGATGAAGAGGAAGGCCGAGATGACCCTGGCTGTCACAGGCTGTCATCTAGTGAGAGAGCTGGRCAGCCCACCCCAATCTGTCTGGTGCCTGTTACTTTGATGGGAACCTAGGCCTTGTATCTCCCTGACAATMCCCATGTCTTGCAGCATTGTGGGCAGCTGAGCATGAAGCTGACTGCACTCCTCAGAACCAAGGTGGTCATACGCATAGCTATAATTGGATTTTCTCCAGAGTGCAAAGAGCCTGGGTAGGTTTGAACTGGGCAATGAAATTGGATATGCAAGAAACAAGTGGGACAACTTGGAGGAATGAATCCTAGCGGGTAATAGAGATGGACAGAGATCAGAGATAGAAATGAGCCTGCCTATGTTCTTCTCCATTCACCCTGTGAAGGAAATGCGTTCCCCRCTGTGTATTCCTCCACTCTCTCATGCCCTGCTACATATTCTCTCTTGACTTATTTGATGCTATTTGAAACCAAGCGCTTGGTTTACCCTTCTCAAGTGGAGCTGATCTCTCCCAGCATGACTGTGCAGGAGGCACGGTGGGATACTGGATATGGAAACCTGGCCTTAGTACCACTTTCAGATGACAGTGGATCAGAGAACTAGACTTGGGAGCAAATTAATATAGGGCTAGACTTCAGTCAAAGGGTTTGCTGCTGTCATGCTCCTCTCAAGATGTGAGAGAGAATTAATGTGAGAGGCTGGGATTGGCAAAGAGCACTGTGATGTCTGCCTGTAATCCCCACAGTGCAGCTGGACCCAGGATACAGATGAAGACAGGGTACAGATTCACTCCAGAGCTTGCTAGTGTCCCAGAGAGCACGGGGAAGCTCACTTATCAATTAATTGTCTCATTCAAAATTCGCCATTGTGGATAAACATGAAGTGTTTATCCACAGGGATGAAGTGTTTCCTTTAGGAAGGAGAACAGAATCTACTCATTTCCAGGCAACAGAAATTGGCATCATGTGCAACAGTGACAGGTTATCTAGCAGCAAGGAACTGTCAGGTGTCTTGAAAAAAAATATGTCACTGAATCTCAGAGAGCCAGCCTTTGCTTGTTGACTGCACATGGTCTGCTACGACAAGTCATGAACTTCCATGCTCTCCGATTTCAGTGGGGTTGATAAGGGCTTAAGTGGGGAACAACCTGTCAGCTGGGTGAACTTCTGGTGGCCACTATTAACCTTCACTTCTTTTGTCCACAAAGCTCCTCCCTTGTTGTGGTGAACTGGTGTGCTTAAGACTGATGCATAATCACTGACCAGGATTTGGGAGTGGTTAATGCTCACTTGGAACAACACCTCTCTGAGGTAGAGGTTCTGTGGGACAACAGGCAAAGGAAGGGTTTGCTCCCTCTTTTCAAAATGAGAGAGAGGTTTGGAGCCTGCAGCATAAACACAGCTGAGGTTTCTGAAAATAGACAATATTTTTCAAATGCAGCCTAGGGATGAGATCAAATCATTGTATACATCCGATTTCTTGAGAAGAGAAAACAAAACGAAACAAAAATAAAATAAAAAAGAGAAGCATAAATTGAAAGCAAAATAAAGACAGAAAAATGGAAAACTAAGCACTGAAGAAGACCATTTCAAATAATTATGCTCTGCAAGTATCACACTGAGCAGTAGCATATGCTAGAGGAGCCCTCGCTGGGGCCACAGGATAACCAGGCAGGAAGAAGGCTAGGCAAACTGTCAGCTTCAAAGTGGCACACTCCAGGCCACCTTCAGAGCTCCAGCTCTGGTGAGGTCACTGTAATGGTGCCAGCAATGAAAATATCCTCCTGCTTAAAACAAAAATCCCTTCCTTCAATTGCCAGTAACACCTTATAACAACCAGCAGGCAAGGGGCTAATATTATAACAGATATTTGGGTCAGGGACTGTCATTTACTACGGGCCAGCTATTCGAGCATACATCACTCAGTACCCCACTAAGATCCCTGATGGTAGCTCTGCTCCACAAAGACACCTGGAAGGTGGAGAAGTGGCATTTAAGTGCATAAGGGGAACAAGAGGTCTGTTCTCCATTTGTGTGGTGGTGATCATAACAGGAGCTGCAGCTTAATTTCTGGGGCTCAAGCTTCACTTTGCTTAGGCTGTAACTTTCCAGGGAGAAGTTTGGAGCCAACAAATAAGGAAGTTGCATATAGCTTGTTGAGACTGAATCTATTTGGAAGCTGGCAGCACACTCAGTTTTGGGAGCAAGACTGAATTAGGCTAATATGCTGGGTTTGGTCAGTTTTTTGTTCTTTAGGAAAGTCTGACAAATATTATACATTTATTTCTGGCATCCCTGTCCTTTTATTTCAAATGAAATCATTTTAAAAGATTTTTTTTTTTTTTAATGGGAACATCTTGTTCTTGCTCCACAAAGATAAATAAATACGTTTTAAAGAAAGCTATGAGAAGCAGCTATATGTTTTGTAGGGTGACTGTCTGAATTATGCTAAGCTATGTGACCATCACTGTAAATCCCATCTGGATATGTCTGTGAGAGGCAGGACTCTGCTGCTTCGGAGGTTTCTTCAGCCTGAGGAATTTCCCCTTTCATGTGCCTGTGAGCAGACTGCCATTGGGAAGTTATGTGCCTATAAATCTGCAGTCCGATGGTTTTCAGGATGAAGTTTGTGAATCCTTGGAGGCCCTCCATTATTTTGCTAATGGATCCATGAGTGGTAACTACAAAGATCAAGTCTGTTGTAACAGAGCTTACATCTGCTTGGCGGGGCCTATGTCTCCCCTGGGGAAAAATTTCGGGAGCCAAGAAACCGCAGAATGAGAAAACCATTGCAATAGGCAGGCACGGTGTCTTTACCCTTCGCACACTATAAAATATGATGAAGCCGTATGAACACAGATATATCTCAAACGCCCATGTTTACTAACTCAACCCAAACATACCCAGCCTATTTGCATATATTTATCTGATCTCGCTGGTTCTGTCAGCTTACAAAAAGCAGAGATAATGATGAGCCTCACTAGAGAGCTTGCGAAGTGCTCATAGAAATACTCAGCAGCAAAAAACAAAGTTTCCCTCAAGTATATTACAGATATGCACTGTAGGCTGTTAGTCTAGAGGTTCTGGGAATCCTTTTTGAGATGGTAGATGTCCTCGTACATGTCTTTTCCCAGCCTCCATCCTTCCCTGCCCTCAAAAGGAGAAAAATGTCATTCATACAGAATGCTCCTCAGCGATTCTGCTATTGATTACCCAGCAATTTCATTTCAATATCGACCAACTCCACGATGATAATTGATGGAAAATGCAAGTGATGGAAGAATGAAGATCAGTGCTGAACAGATCTTCCACTCAGATGGCAGGAAGCCCCTCTCTGCATCTCATCCATATCCCATTTAATATTTCAAAAATGAAAAACGTCTTATTTATTTATTTATTTGTGGGGTTTTTTTTTTCAGAAAAGCCTACTGCTGCTTCCAAGGTTCCAGTTTGCAGTTCAAGTCATTCGGCACATATGGGTTAGTTGGCTTGAGCTGAAAAGTCTTTCTCTGACAGAAGAGGAAGAAAACAAACAAAAAGGGATAGCAAGAAGAGAGAGGTTTGTACGTTCTATTGAAAATACAAAACCTGAGCAACTGAACCCTTTGCTTGGAGGGATTTTGTTCTGTAAATATAAATCTCTGCCTTAGACAACCCATAGCTGAAAGCGATCCATCAACTGGATTCCTGTAGCAGTCAATGTTCCTGTGTTTGTCCAGATTTCCAGTTTGGAGTTACACTATTAACTGATTTTTAGTATCCCAGAGAGCAAGGGAGATGTGATTTTATAGACCAAACACTATTCCTCTCTTGCTGGCTGGTGATGGACTTATATCTGCATCCCTTGGAGCATAAGGCATATAGCTCCCATGGGATGCGAGGCACAACACTGAAGTGTGGGCTACCAGCAGCTATGACAGGGAAACATGCATGCATACAAATGCAGGCCATGTCACAGGGTCAGTGGATCTATCAGGTTTTTTATGCCTGCCTCTGCTGTTCAATTAAGCTCACAAACAAGGGAGAACATCCATATATAAAAAGACAGGGGAGGAAAAAAAGAAAGAATCAAATAAAACCTAATTATCTTGTCAGGGCCAGCACTGAGATATTCTACGTCTCCTGATTGTACAAATGGTCCATGGGTGAAGAACTTTCAGGTTCTGCCCCAAAAGTGGCTGCCTGACAATGAGATGACATCTCTATTTTCCCTCTGTGGGAAGAATTTCAAAGATAAAGATAAGTTGTGCTACAAACTCACTGATGTCGAAAAGATGTGGCCTTGCACCCCTACTGATGCTATTCTGGTCCACCAATGTCTGTCCTGGCTGTGCAGTCCTTCTCTTGTTCCGTGAGCCAGCTCAGCTCTCTCCCCCAGCAGAAGGTTAACCCAGACCCTTAAAAGTGTAAGCAGTTGTCTGCAGSTTAGTGGGCACAGTCAACTGTGAGCACCCAGAGCCATAATGGAAGTGCCTGGAGCATGCAGTTGGAAGTGGAATGTGGCAGCAGGGCTCTTTGGCACTGGGATATAAGATTAGTTCACCTCAATCCATATGATATCACCCATAATTTTTTTACAGTTAAAAAAACTTCTCCTGCAGCAACTTCCTTATCACTTTTCATGCTCCCTATAGATTATGCAGCCGATTAACCCTGGCTTCTTCTTTTGTGTTGTCGTACACACTGGGGAAAACAGCTGTGTCATTTGGTAGCATTTCACACTAATGTTGACAATGACATTTGCAAGAGCCCGCAGACAGTGCTATTGTAGAGGTGGTTGCAAGCTTCCTTCCTAAGCCTGCATGCAGGGCTTAGTCCTGGAGACGTCTCTCGATGACTGGGGATTCAGAGATTTCTAAGAGGTTCCACAGAAAGGGATAGGGAATGCTGTTCTCTTGCTTGTTTGCCTGGACTCCATTGTTGAAACAAGGGATCTTCCTGAGGTCCTAGTAGCACTGTGTTTTTCCTGAAAAGTTTTCCAGCTGGATATCTCCTACCCCAGTAATGGCTATTACCAGATTGGGCCATACGATTGGGATAGATCTCATGTTTGAAGGATCTAAGGACCCCGCTTGGATGTAAGTTCATCTCAAAGCTAGAAATCACTCTGGTTGTAGGGAAATAATCAAATCATAAGTATTTATATGGTTGATTTCATAGATGTGCAGACACACACACACACACACATGCTTAGATTCTAACGGCTGCTGCAAGCAACTGCTCTGAAATGTCCCATAAATAGCAGCAGGGTAATTGCAATGTATATTCTAATAACTGCAGCTATAATAACACCCCCTCCTCCCCACTTTTCTCTTTAGGGGTGATCTGCCAAATGAGAAACAAAATTACTGTGTCTGTTCAGCAAATTCTTACTGACAAAATCTTTAAGAGTTGACAAGAGTAATATACTGAAAATTAGTTTAGAAGTGTTTCAAGTTTCAAAAAATCAATCAAAATCAAATTAAGTTCTGTAGACGCTGTCTGTAGAGTTTAAAGAAAATAGAGATCAGCTGAAGCAACATGGGATCCTGAGCTCAACTTCCGAGGAGGAGAATTACATCTTCTCTACCACCTCTTCTGGTCCAGGCAATTGGCCTCCCTGGAGCAGAAAGCTACAACTGATTGGAAGAGTTTGCTGATACTCTGGTTGATTTGGTAAGTGCAAGTGCTAATGGGTAGAAATCTCAGCCTGAATAGTTCACAAAATGTTATGTCCTAAATAGTTGGCATAAATATGGAGGACAGAGGTAAGAGTAATTTTTTGCCTTTGACTCCTTATAATTTCTCTCAAGATATTTGTGAAGAAATTTGTTCATCCCACTTCAGGAGAGGCAAAAAAGTTTTCAAATCTCATGAAGATTCTCTCAAAATGATAACAACAGTTTCTAAACCAAATCTATTGCAAAAGCAGGAGAAGAAAGTATGGGATAATCTAAAATAGAGGTAGCAAGAGACTTAAACCCTGTGAAGTATTGCTAGAATGAACTCTAGTTCCTTCTTCAGTGTGTGATCCAAAATAACCTAAGCTTTTTTGGACCTTGTGCCAAAAGGTGCCTGCAACTCATTGTCTTCTTGAGAACAGCATGAGAAAAATCACATGAGAGTTAGTCCTGTTTCTGAGTGATCAGAGACTTCTCAGGCAAGCAGAGTGCAGAGCTTGCCCAGAGATGTTGTCTTTTTTGCCCTTCGTCCATACGGTACCCTGACCTCATCTTGGCCCAACTGATCCTAGAGCTACTGACCTACAAATCCTCAGCCATCTGCTTTAAAGTTGAGCCTCAGCCCAGCTATTCCAGCTTGCTGCTTCAGCACTAGCTTCAGGGTGGATGGGGTTGCGTTAGATTTCCAATTATGTCTTTTTTAATTATATTCCACCTTGGGGTCCTAGAGGCCCTGGAAATATTCCCCCACTCTGCCTTTTCTCAAAACTGTGAGTCAACAGTTCAGTTATAGTCTCTTTATACAGGCATGAGAATTTGTTTCTTGGGCAAAGTTCCTTGATAAGACGATATGCTACATAAATGTCTCTAGCAAAACACATTTCACAGTGAATTTATCTCTGCACAACTTCTCCGCCTTATAGCACCTTATCATTCCAAGACGTCTCAAGGCACTTTCCAAAAGGTGTGCAATAATAATACTTCACAGTTATACACAGCCTTTCATGGGAATATCTCAGAGTGCTGTATGGAGAGAAGCGCTCAGCTCCGTCAAACAGTTGGCAGTGGCTGAGACAAGGGAAGTGGAAATGAACTGCCCAAATGAACTGGGAAAGTGTGGGGTTTGTGATGGAGCCCAGGACCTCACTAAGGCCCCCCCTGTATTCCGCATGTCCACACAGGTTCATTGCTCCCCACACTAGCTCAGGGACCAGCCACATAGTCTGCAGAGCAGAGATACATCTTGTCCTCTGGACATGTCAGGATGGGGACTGTTCTTCAGTGTCTCTCCCATTTATCTCATACAAGGCACGTAGGTATTACACAGAGAACAAAGTACCCCCAGACTGCACGAGGGAGATGTGCATGTGCTTTACATCCATTCCTAAAATGAAGATGCCTGTGCTGAGGCATGCAGCATGCYGGCTTGCAGAAGAGCTGAGTAAAGCGCCTGTTTTCTAAATGCAACAGGCTTCTCTAGCCRTGACACAGTCTCTACAGGAGTGGGATTTCCTTGGAAAACTATCCAAAAGTGCAAAGCAGAGAGGTCCCTTCCTGACTGTTCAGAGACACTTTTAGGTAAGAGGCTTAGTTCTTCAGCAATGACCATAAACCTCAGATCATAAATATACTTCAGACTGCATTTTTCCCTCTCTTAAGATACTCTCTTCACTCCCTGTGCATCACTTGAGATGTACAAGATCCCATCTCTTCACCTTCTTCCTCCTTCCAGGTGAAAACTTTTTTTCCTTTTGTGCATTTGTTTTCTTGGAGTTGAACAAAATTTAGAAGATTATTACAGGAGAGACAGGCATCCTCTCTGTCCTATATGCATCATAGTGTTGGATTTCCAATGTCCTGGATTTGGTGGTGAACCACAGCACTTAATGCTTCTGCCTTCCTCCATGCTGTTCACTACGACCATAGATAAAGGTGATGCCCACAACTACTCAGCCTCATCCAAAGAATCTTCTCTTCCTCATGTTGGAAGCTGCTGTGATATCAGGGCTGTTTATGGCCTCAGAGGAGCCTACTCCTCTAAGTACGTATGGGAGTCACCATTAGCTTTATTAGTAGTCTCCTCCACTGTAGTGAGAGATGGGCCACACACCTTGTGTTTTGGTTTCCCCTCTGGCTGGATGACAACTACTTGAAAAGCAGGAAAGCTATGAATAACAATGAGCATTTGCCTTCCCAAGGGTGAACTTCCAGCCAAATAATCAGGCCTCTTCCAATATGTGATGGGAAGCAAGCCAAGACCAATGCACTGGGGYCTGCTATTTTTAAGGGTGTCTTATGACTAGTCAGCAGACTCCTAAATAACTCATCTTTCAGAGGAACAGTGGTCTGGATTTCCAACCCTTAATTATCCCAATTCCCACTCCTGGCATTTACTACTCCCAGCCACACATCCATCCCACCAAGTTTCCATGTATCCCATCAGCATGGCGTCCTTGGCTCCAACCCTGCCTGTCACCTTCCTCCACGTTTTATCATGTTCAGCAACCTCTCCTCTCCCTCCTCCCTCCCAGCTCAGCTTATATCATCAAAAAATCACTTTGGCACCTCCACTGTCAGCAAGAGGCTGTTTATCTGCTATATCATTGGAAAGATCTCTAAAGCCAGGCTTGGAAAACAGCCCTTCTTTTTATTTGATGCAGGATCATCTGAAAGGAGGATAAGAAGCGATGAGAATATGTTTTCCTTGTACGGATCAATATGACTTTAACCTTCCTTCACAGCAGGGCCTGCGTCCCGCCTTTTTCATTGGTGTGCAGCTCCTTCCCTCCCTCCTTTCTCTCCCTTYCCACACTCACTGCTCTCCCAGTATATGGTTCTCCTGAACCCCACCAGTGCTGTGGGGCAGGATTTCTGCCTCACGGAGTAGGTCCCTTCAGTCTATGGAAAGGTGGCCTGGTCAGTCAATTTGCTGGCTTGATCACCTCCAGATTCATCTCCTCCTTGCTCTGCTCTCTTCTACAGCTCCGGTGTTTTACACTACACAAAACTCAGCTTCCAGCTGGTGAGAACCACTAAATGAACCTCTGTATGTGCTCCCAGACTGACCCACTGAGGAGGGCTTTCTAAAGAGCACCAGCAAGGAGATGGTGCATTATCCTTCTTTTTCTTTTCTTCTCTTCTCTTCTGTGGGGCAGAAACAATAGTGTCCTTCTCTTGTGCACCCTTCACCTCAGCGTGTGGCAGATTTACTTTTCCTCAGCTTCCTGGCAGCTGCTGCAGGAAGCAGCTCCCAGCTGCCATGTTGAGCAGGAACCTCCGGCCTCATTCATTCCCCTCTTGCTGCATTTCTTTCCAGTGGGATGAGCAATAGAGAGGACACTTGAATAGGTCCTACAGTGCAGCTCTGAAGAACCAAGGGCAAGCCTGGAGCAGCAGGTTCACTCCGCAACGACAGTTTTCTTCAGGATAACAGGTCTCTGTAAACATTTTATACATAGGTAAATTGAGCAGTGCTTGGTGGAAAGACACACACATGGTCGCACAAGAAGGAAGCTGGGGGTCCCTCCAGTCATTTGCCTCCAATTCATATGTTACAGTATGTTAGAGAGGTCAAAAAAAAAAAAAGAAAAAAGAACAGCAAAGAAAAAATAAAGAAGGAAAAGATTGAGTCCTTTATCAGATTAACAATCAGCAGCAAACCCCAACCCACTCTTCTGCTATTGATACTCAGGGATATGGAAGCACTTCTTTCTTGTCAGAGACACACACAGACAGGAGGGAGGAGACAGGTTGTTACTCTAATAGCAATAAAGACGCCCACCACTGTGCTAAATGATATATTTATATGTACGTATGTAATGAAAGACTCTCTGTGCTCCCAAAGTGCTGACAGTCTGAAGGAGAAATGGAAATGCTTTCTCCAAGGTCACTGAGTAGCAGGGAACAGCATCCAGGTTTCAGAAAGTGCAGGGAAAGGATTTACCCACTGTCCCTCTCCACCTCCTCCATTCAGATGCAATGTGCTTAGCGGGCCTCTAAGACCCTGAGTTAACTAATCCAGGTTCACAGGGTTGACATTTATTCATACAAATAGGCTGGGAGTGTGACCAATTCATATTACAATCTAGTCCTTCATCCTCCATGCATGTCCTTCTTCCTGCAAGAAAGGAGCTGCAGAAGCTTTCTTGCAAAGTCTAAAAAAAAAACAAAAAAAAAAAAAGAAAGAGAGAGAGAGAAAGAGAGAAAGACCAAGAGCTGAAAGGCAGTTTAAAATCTCACATAAAAAAAAAATACAAAAAAAAAAAGGCGCTGATGTGTTCTGCCCACGTCCAGCCAAACACCAGGTGCTGTCAGAGATTAGACGCTTTTGCAGATAAAAGCAGGTAATGGGGCCTTACTAGATAAGGACAATAAGAGCAGAATAAAAGGGAGGGGGGAAAAAGAAGACAGAGGTGAAAAAGAGGTGAAAGGACAGAAAGCAGCATGGGATAGCAGTAGATCAGAGAGCCAGATTGCCAGATTCACCAGCAGGGCTGGGGGAAGCAGAGCTTCAGTCACATCTGCTGCCCTGGAGCAGATGCTCACTAGCCTTAGCAATGACTTTGCCTCCACCACGGCTGGCTGTTCTGTGCCCCAGGCCAGCATTTCTCTGGTGTGGGGATGGCAGGGGATGCTGTGAGCATCCACAGCAAATTCAGGAATGCCACAGTCTTGACAAGTAAGGTGAACATGTGTCTTAACATGTTTACATGCAGGGTTGCCCTTCCCAAATGGCAGAGCATAATGGCCACACTGAATTGCCATAAGCAATGGTTTCTGAAAGCCAAAGAGGGTTTTTAGGGAGACTGAAGAGCCTGTGCTATAGCTATTTGTCTGGGAGATATCCATCTTCTTACCTCTCAGAAGCAGCCATCATTCAAGGACACAATTCCACACTGAATGCAGCAGTTTCATCAAGGATGACTCTGGCCTTATAAGTCAAGCATGACCTCAAGTGTTTCTCGCTCTCTTCAAACTCTCCTTCTGCACCCACATGTTCCTCTTCATAGTCACAGTTTGTTCTGCGCAGAATAAATGCTGCTTGTGTGCACAGATCAGCAAATGCTGTAAAACAGCTTTGAGTCTCTGAAATTGTGATTAGCACCTAAGGGCAGATGAAATGCCTGAGGGGAATTTGCCATCCTGAAGGCACATATTGCAAGACTGCTGTCCTTCAGAGAGGTCTTCATTCATCTGGGTTTGACATGCTCTATGTAAAGTAGTAACAGCATCTTTGATACACCACCTGGCTGTGCCACAGGCTGTCTGTGGTGATGAATCACCCCCATCTCTGTCCTGTCCTATGCCAAAAGGGTCTCTGCAGGAACAGGCTGAACTTTGCATTCCTCCCCAGGAGGTACTTTTGCAGAGCAATGTCCTAGCCTTGCCCTAGCGTAGTTTACTAGCATCCCACCACTCCAAACAGAGGCTTGGAAAAGAAGTGCCAGCCTTGGCTAGACCTGCCTCCCCCATGGCCACATGTGAAGAAGGGACAAGAAGGCTCTCCAGTGTCCCCAGGAGCACCATGCTGTTGGAAGCTTCCAAGCACACTCCTTCATGAACTTTTCTGCCCAAGGAGCATGGCTCCTGTGTGAACTCCTCTGAATAAAAATGAGTGAGACAGACTAAAATAAAGCACAAACCTGCCACATCATCCTCTCTTTCCCCATCTCCCACCTCCAAAGCTTCCCTGAGTTGCCAGCACTGTGGAATAAATCAGGACCTTCATGCACCTTTCATTAAAGGTGGCCCAGATATATAACAAATGGGCTTTCAGCCTCCTCACTGCATATGATGTATCAGCACAAGCGGCTCATTTAACTGTCATTAATTATACTTTGAAAGGGAAAGGGGCATATTCAGGTGGGCCGTTTTTCTCTTTGTTTCAAATCCCGGGCATCTAGCTGGGATGCAGAAACTCGTCTGCATTCTGCAAGCACRGTAATAAACCCTGAGCTTTACCCACAGAAAAGTGTTGATAGTCCCTGAGACTATTGGACCAAGGAGAAGGCAAAGGTTTAACTCCTTTGTTACTCAGACTGCCAATTCCTCTTCCTTGGCAGTTATCATAATATTCCAATTCAGTTAAATACTTGCCCCACTTTTTCTTCTGCAGCAGAGTGTCTTGAAGTTGCACTGAAAGATGCRACAAATTAGCAAAAAACATGAGTAACTGGCCTGAAAAGTCTCAAGGCCTAATCCATACACAGCGATGTCTTATCCCCTTGGACTTTGGAGAGCCAGCATCTCATGCTGTTCCCCCAGCACAGTGCAGCATCATATTGTAAACAGTACATCACACACAGTTTGCTGTTGCTGGGAAGGGTGATCTGTCCCTAATAGAGAAATATCCGCTGCTTTCTATGATTTATCTCCTTTATGGGAAGCCTGATAATTCCCAAATCTACTATTCTTCCTCATAAATGTGGAGTTCTCCTTACTTACCAGCCTCCTTGTTGACAACTTAATATCAAGGGTTCTTCAGAAGATATTGAAAACCTGGAAAGATCTTGAAAATCTGGAGTCTAGCAGTAAGCTGAATGCTGCACCAGCAGCCACAGYAGAAAAAGTATCTCATAGGTAGCTTAAAACCCAGCCCTGTTCATTCACAGTCAATAAATCTTGCCTTGAAGGTTTTAAGGGGATGATATTTAAGTCAGTGAGWACCCCAATAGTTTCTAGCTTTCTTTACCAAAATTTTGGTGTCAAGAAAGGCCCCAAAATTCTGATTTGAAGGGCTCTTTGCACAATTTTTTCTCTGCCCGGTGATGCCAAACACTGATGCCTCAGCAGGGAGGCAAATTTCATGTTTTCTCCCCACCATGTTTTTGCACTGAATGAACTTGGATCTCAGGGCAATTAAAGTCCTTGCACCACAGCTGGAGTCATTAGCAAAAGGGAGGAGGAGAGAAGGAAGACTTCAAGGCTGATGATTAACTGTTCAAATCTACCAAGTCTATCAACACCATTCTGAATCCATCAGGACTACATGCACAGTTGGAGTTACAGTCCAGATTTTAAGTGACTTTCCCCTTTCCATGTTCAATATCGGCTGCTCTCTAGTCACAAAAGATGGAGACCATCAGCATGTGTAGTGTTTGACAAGAGCCCCAGGTTACTGATTCACAGCTCTACTTCCTCTAAGTTTTCTGGAGGAAAAACGGAGCTGCTTTGCATAAGGCAGGCATATGTTGTAGCTTTGGCACAAGGAGAGCCAGTTGGCATTTCCTTGCCAGACTTTTCCCACCCTCCTCTGATGCCATCTGCCTCTGCGAAACACTGAAACTCCCATCTGTCAATTTTACTGTAAACACACAATTACCCAGGCTGCCGGGGAGGAGAAGCAATCCAGCCCATCCAAGCAGGCATGCAGGGAAAGGGCCAAATCAGGACGTGTGCATCTCTGACTTTGCCACCAGGGAGTATGGTGGTGGGAACCGTGTCTTCTCATTCTCACAGCATTTTTCCAGCTCTCTTCTCTCATTGAGCCTCTCCTTCCAGCAACGGACAGACCAAGAACCCTGCCAAGTGCTTCACCAGCACCCTAGTTCTCCAGCTCTGGGGTGCCCGGAGCGCAGTAATCCGGCTGCTTGCAGTGCCCAGATCCATCCTTCAGTTGTGATCGTTCCATTTTCATCCCTGTCACGCCAGAGAGGGCGGGTGGACTCACACATTCAGGTTGCAGGAAATCTCAGCACTGCAAACTCCCCAACAGCAGGTCCACCCAAAAGTAAGATCAGCACCAGACAAAAAGGTGGTGTGAGAACTGGGCAGCAAGAGCAGACTGCAAAGAATTAGGGATTAGGGTCTAATCTTGGGGTGGCTCTTTTTTTTTTTTTTTTTTTATTTTTTAATTTCTTTTTTTTCCATTAAATCTCAGGCCCTCTGTGGTGTGTCCGGCTCAGAAATTGACTCCACCACCTGCTTGGTTTAACGGAGAGGAGAGAGGGGGGCTGCGAGGCACTGGGGAGGCTGGCAGATGGCATGTGTTCCTGCAGATAACACAGGGTGAGTTCAAAGGTTACTAATTGGGTTTCTGCTTGCCTTTCGTATTCAATGCGAACCAAAATGAGAACATGCGGTTCAACACACACGTTGTCCTTGTTCCCCGAGGACGTTCCCCTCCATCCCGTTCCACCACCTGCTCCTTTCACATTCACACCAGAAAGTTTGAATTGCAGAGATATTTACCATTCATTCATAAACCAAAGAAAGAAAGGGGATGTGGGGATAGGAAAGAGGCAAAGGAAGGAGCAGTTAACACGTTTCTGAAGCAGGA
Organism: Nothoprocta perdicaria; assembly: GCF_003342845.1. Classification (NCBI taxonomy): domain Eukaryota; kingdom Metazoa; phylum Chordata; class Aves; order Tinamiformes; family Tinamidae; genus Nothoprocta; species Nothoprocta perdicaria. The sequence continues at coordinate 6,657,656 of NW_020455865.1, forward strand.
CAGCCTCTGAGGCCTGCAACTAGCCCCTCTGCATAAGCAGGACTATTAGCAAGCAGTCACCTCGTACAGACACCCCACACAGCACTACACATATCCCTTGGGTTGTGCCTCCAATGCACTTGTCTTCTCATCTCCCGGGCACTCTTCCCTCCATGGCATGGCACAAGGGCATCATGTAGAGTTGACTCAGGAGCTGCAAAGGGGAGCCCAAGAGCAGCACGTTGGGGCAGTCCCTCATCTCCAGCTCTGCAACAGAATTGCTGCTGATGGACTGATTTGAGGAAAACACCCCTAAAGCCTTTGATTCATGAAATCCAAGCCTAACTGTAAGTGGGAAAGTAGCAGCACACTGGTGTGTCCCTAGACATGCTTCAGCCATGAGCTCAGGAGGAAAGCTTGCACCCAATGAGATCTCATCTTGCAGAATTGTTACCTGAATAGATGTATGGACAACGCATTTCCTTTGGGGAAGCATTCATTTTTCTGCAGTCTCCTCAGTCCACCAGGTGTCTTAAATATATTTTGTGATGAAATGCAATCTCACAGTCAGGAGCAGGGAGAGAGAATCAAGAGCAGAGAATAGGAAGTACGCACATATACTTGAAAGGAGGAAGAAAAAATGAAGTTAACTAAGCAAAACAGAACCTTATTTGAAAGGAGAAAAAAGTCTCCTTTTGCAAAGTTTTTTTTTCTTTTGCAAATATTGCTTTTTTCTCCCCTCCCACATTTTCTGACAAGCTGCAATCAGCATTCAATATTGTCACTCAACATCCAATTGCACAGAGGATAGGTATCCACAGAGRAATAAATGAAATAAATAAATACATCCGGCCATGTATCACAGGGCTTTAGCTGGGAGCTGAGCTCTTTTGAAAATCTGGTCAATCACAGTGACATTGATTTCAGGACAATTACTCCTGATTTACAYGGGTGTAAATGAATGGAATGGCATTAAACTGCTGACTGGGGAGTCCACACACAGGCAGAGCTCATCAGAAAGCTGAGTTTCCATTCTGTGAAAGATTGAGATCAGCTTCCCCATCCAAATCAAGACAAAAATGGCCTACTTTTCTTAGAATGGAACTAAAAAAAAAGGGGGGGGGGGAAGAATAAGCCATTTGGGTTCAATAAAAACTTTGTTTTTGAATGCCTGACATTTATCGCTTGACTCTTTAAAATGTTATTCATATAGAATGAAAGTATATAGGCCAACTTTCCAAAGCATCATCATGAAATGTTTGAGTTTCTGCTTTCTCTTTGCCCAGCTAAATGCTAATTGGAGTCTAGGAGGGCAGATTTCTTTTTTTTTTTTTTTTTCAGAATAGTCAAGCTCCCTCCCCAGTGCCCATTGCCCCATATTTTCCACTGCACAGAGTTTCCAGCTAATCCTGGACCTCACGTCTCCCCTGGGGAAGAGGCTGTGCCGGGGAGGGCTGTGCTAAGGGAGAGGGGGGCCAAGAGGCAAAGCTCACAGACAGGAGAGGCAGCCCTGCAGAGGACCAAAGCCCCCCTGCTTCCCACCCTGCTTTTTTGCTGTGATTGTTTAGGGAGAGGAGAGGAGGGGAAGAGGTTGAAACTCCTCACTGGTCCCTCCCCTAGTTTTTCAAATATTTTATACCTGGACGCATGCCCCCACCATAAATCACTGTTGCTCAGGATAAATGGAGGCCCGTAAGTGCCACCAACACTAATGACAACATTCATCAAACACTGAACGGCTCCATATTGCACCAGTCTCCGGCATGCCTGCGGCCATACGGGCTGAGTTTGCTCCAGCAGCCTCTGCCTCCCTTTACCGGGTGCTTCTGGCAGCAGGTCCTAGCCTCCTGCAGCCCCTTTGGGGCACCAAGTTGAAGGAGATGTCAGGATGGGGACATGTTTGATGTCCCAGGGGACCCTGAAGCACCACCTAGTAGCTGTCTCCCCTCCAGAGCTGGGTTCACTGTAGGATCCCAAGAGCGATGTCTCCACCTCGCAGAAGAAACATTTCCATCAAAACCTTCCCCTACCCACAACTTGGGGCATATTCTCTAAAAAAATCACATTACGGAGAAAGGGGCTTGCTGGTAATCCTGTGCTGTTGTGAAGTGAAATACATTAGCTTAATTGTCAAGGAAAGCAGGGCAAAGCTTTGCAAAGGAGGTCTGAGCTGACACATCCTGCTCTGCAGTAGCTTGACTGACTGGCATTGAATCTGGTCCTTATCATGCTAGGCACTAAAGTGCTCACATAGGACAGGACAGTTTAGCAAAATAAAGTTTCCGTAACTCTATATCAGGACTGAAGCACTAAGAATAAACTTAAGTCCAATTTAGGACAAAATCTTACCCCACAAAAGTAATAACTGAAAAAAAAAAAAAAAAAGGAGGTGAAGGCAGGGATAATAGTAAGGATAATAAGAGAAAGCCTCCCCAGGTAAGGCTATAGGGATTTTCTTGGATGTTAAATGCAGTAGGTGCTGCTTGTATGACACATCCAAAGAGTAACACTAAATTCATGGGATTCTGTGTTTTACAGACTAGGCTGAATGATCAAATAGGTCRGTTTGTGGTTGCTTACATTCATGGAGAAATACGTTTAAAATGAAATTTTGACAGGTGGGGTGGGGGAAGCAGAATTTTTTCACATTCCAATGTAAATATTCTCAGGGTGGAATTAATGGTCAAAACACTGCAGACATATCAGAAACCTTATAGGATAAAGGAAACTAGGTTTAATGTCCACTGCACGATTCACAGCAGAAATGTAAAACTGGGTCTCTCCTACAYCCCCACATGAGCTGATTTCTTGCTAGACCAAACTCTTTCCCACTGAAAGGTCTGAAAGAACAAGGTCTTATTGCAGCTCAAGATAAAAATGAGCACTGCAGCCTTCTCATTTCCTGGCTTTGAGCTCTAAGAACAAGGTGAGCAAGTGATTTCCTCCATTTCCTAATTTAGTTAAGGCACGAAAGCTCTGTTCAATTTAAAGACAGAAGATATGTCTACGTCCAAAAATGACATTGCTTCCATTAGAAAAAGGAAAAGAAGTACAAATGAAATAGTCCTGAGGAGAGCGAGGGATTTTGTTGCTTGCTTGATCACTTGTTTTCCTAAAACTGATCAGAAAGTTAATTTTGTATTTCAGGTGAAACAATTGTACTTGAAGATGTCTTATTAAAATTATCTCGCAGCTTTCCTATGGCTATGGAATATGGCATTCCTCCCTGAGGGAGCAATATCAGTATATATTTAGTGAGAATGTGCCTTTGCCCTAGTGAAGCTCAGGATCAGATTTGAACAGTGCTCTGAAACCCTCAAAATACGCATGAGCAAGAACACGCACTCAAATGGAAATAATCAAAAGTTTATTGAAATATGAAACCACAAACAGAAATGGCCCTTTGCAGCAATTATGCCAGAGACACTAATTTCCAAATTTTTATAAGCAACTAAAAAGATGATTTCTTGTAATTTTATAATATATTTTCTTTGGGAAAGCCCAGTTCAGATGCAGCATCTGTTTTGTTTTACCTCCTCCCTCCAAACACCAGTGCAGAAAACCTGCTTGTTTCTTACTTGATTTCTTAATTAGGGGACAAAAAAAAAGCAGCTGATACTCCTAATGTCATGGTGGTGGACATAAGGCACCCTTTTTGCCAAATTTACTTTAATACCATCTCTTCAAACTGCAGGGCCTTTAGAGTCATCAAAACCAGGAAAAGATTAGGAACAGTGCTATTGATCTCAAGTAGCATGATTTCCTCACAAACCTGAGTAGTTAATGGCACAAGGGGAGGGAATGCAGGAGAGAAGAACAAAAGGGACACAGGCGGCAAAGGTGGGAAAACAGGACTTTCTAATCGAGGGAAGGGATCTGCTGCAGCAGCTATCGCTTGGCCACAGACGAGGGGTGTTTCTGGAGCAGGAGCAGTGTGGGGCACTGAAACCCATTCCCCAGCATGGGGACAAAAGCCTGAGGCCTGATGGGACAAGGTTAGGGATTAGGCACTGCACTTTGCCAAGCGTTGGGCAGAATCATCAAAGAGATCATGTCTGTACAGAAAAGATTGCAGCTTAAATAGGCCAAGAAGAGCAAGAGAAACAAAGACGGGGAGGAGACAGTAAAGGACGTTCTGGGATGATGCACCTCACTGGCAGAGCTTGAAAAGAGGTCCAGAAATCCTAATGCAGCAGCAACTGCAGCTTCCACTGGGAAGGATGTTTAACAGCCCCCCATTGCCTGAGGATCAGACCCAAAAGTTGAGCAGTGGGGAATATAGGCTTCTATGTTCATGCATTAATGCCTGGGCCACACTGCTTTTCCAAGCAGGAGATTTGGGTCTAAAAAAAGAAGAAATTAAAAAAAAAAAGAAAAAAAAAGAAAGCTTGTGGGATACATGTGCTCTTTCATCAGAACTGCTCCTCAGGGAGGTTAGCGAGGAGAGAGATGCATAAGGGATCTCTAAGACTGGGGCCAGCTGTACTACACAGATAGTTTTTTAAAATATATATAGGTGCCTACCATGTACCTTCATCTTATTAGACTGAGCTAAGCCAAGCTAAGTTCTCCAGACAGTTAATTTCATAATTTCCTTATTTCATGGGTGAATTTCATGCGTAGAATTAATAATATGAGTGTGCTTTGTAGGTCCAGCACCGAAAGAGATCTGGATGAAGAGCACCTTCTTCCATGAAAAATTTCAAGATTTTTTCTTACTTTTTTTTTCCAAAGGAAAAAATTAATTCCTTCATCTCAGAAGGTCAAACACTTTATTAAAAAGTCAGGAAAATAAATTCTTTGAGAAAGAATTTTTTTATGGCCCACTTTGAGAAAAGTTTAAAAGTTTTCAAGAACACTCCTTTCCTGCCTCTGCGTCATCTGCTGGAGACACAGAGTCTGCCTGTTCCCACAACCACTGTCTGCAGAAATCTCTATGTGGGGTTTGGGCTTGCTGACTTGGAATGAGTCGCTACAGCTTACAACTACCATAGACTCTTCGTGGCTCTCACCTACATACCTGCAGCTGGCTTCCCTCAACTAAAACTGAATGTATATTAGCACTAAGTCAAGAAACTAAAAACGAAGTCAGAAAAGTCAACATTTTCAGATCAAAGATCTGGTCCATACCTTCTCAATACAAGTGTAAGGTTGATAATATATACGGAGTCAAAATAATAGTCATGTACAAAAAATAAAAAAAAATAAAAAAAAATAAAAAAAAATAAAAAAAAATAAAAAAAAAAGGAGAAGTTGTTCTCTCTGGTCAACTGGTTTTCTCAATGTAATGCAATGTTCTCAGTAGAAATGAAAATCCTGTATTTCAACTAAAATAATTAAGAATTCAGCTGTAAGATATTTTATACTGCCACACTGAATTAACTCTGAGTGGGAGAGGCAAAATATGGGAGAACATCTGTTGTGTAACTAAATCCATGGAATTTCAACAAGAATTTTGTAAAAGCCAAATCCTGAGCTACTGTTCCTGACCAAAAAACTTCCCAYCTAGTGCCTTCCCTGAGTAACCCAGACTCTCTTGTCCCCACATATCCTGATTTTATCAAGCTCTCTAAAACAGACAAATCACTTTGGAAGTTTGCATTCCTGATGTGCTGTGCAGAGCTGGCCCTGCAAGCATACAGAGGGAGAGAAAGAGCAGGACAATAGTCAAGGACCATGTTATTTTCTCAAACCAGCTTTTCAGATATTTAGGAAGAATAAACAGTGTACTGATTAAGGTACAGATAGTTGCAAGCTATTTTCCCTTGCATAGGAATCCTACTCCCATTTCACCCACCTCGACTTGCATCCTTATTATCTGCTTGAAGCAATTATGAAGTGAAATGACTGTCGAGCTGGGATAAAAAATACAGCCAACTACATTCAGTATAAATTTCAAACAAGCAGCCTTTCAAACCCGATAACATTTCAGGGGCCATTAATCACACACTGCTGGCTGCTACAGTAGGTGACTACAGGTTAATAAAAGGCGGGGGTGAAATCAGACRTGAAATGTGATGAGAAGCAAAAAATCCTTCCCCTCCTCAAGTAGCAGGAGCTGGGCAGCTTTGGCAGGACACGTGGGCAGTTTTACCCTCTCCTGTGCCCCTCTGAGTGCACAAAGTAGTGCTGAGCACCTGTGGACTGGCCTGTCACCAGGCCCGGGACACTCATCACTCCTTCCCCTCTGCTCTTGCGYATCTCCATATGAAGAAGGAGATGTTCTCCCAAGCCCTGAGGTTCCTCCTCCAGCTCCACAGGTATTTCATATGGCCAGTTTCATATTTGTCTACATCTTATCATGGTCATATCTCCCAGTCTGAACCACGCTCACTTTCCTCAAATTGCACTACATACAACTCAGCTTGGCCTCTGCTCCCTGCCTCCAACTCCTCAGGTAGACCTGCAGCCTCCTTCCCAGGCCTGTCCTATGCTACACACCTCCTCAACACTTTGCTGGCACTTCAGTACTCATTTTGCAGGAAATATACATATATATGTATGTGTGTGTGTGTACATATATATATGTGTGTGTGTGTGTACATACACAGATACATATATATACATCCACGCAAAGAAAGACCTTTCTGCCCTCAGGCCACTGGAAGGAAGAACATTTTGGGGAAACATGGAGTACACGATGCATCCTGCTCCTGGCTACCACAGCTCACGACAAATGCAGATATTTATTCCATTTCAAGCAGCTATTTATCTTATTTTTCAGTCCTACGGGAAAAGTTCACCAGAGGAAAGTCACAGATTTTCTGCAAGGAGGGTAACCCGAGCAGGTGTCGTCCCTGTCCCCAGGCCAGTGCTGTCTCTCCGGCCAGCCTGCAGAAGAAGCACGACAGAGATGACAGACAGACATAGGGGACACGATGCTCCAAGTGTGTCAACTCTCATTTGCTTCACTGAGAACTGAAGAGAGAAAYTGAGAGAAAAAATATAACAGTGGGAGGAAAAAAAAAAAACACAGATAATAAAAGAATAAGTGCAAGTGAGTGAAAGAGCACATGCGGGAGAGACAGCACTTCTGAACAGCATGGACTCTAATCTTGTTACTGACTTCAGTTCAGGAGGCTGATATACCCCTGAGGACAGGTTGACATTTTGATGCTCCTAGTTAGGGAAAACATGAACTGGGGGAAGCTGCATTAACAAGCAAATAAATTTATGGTCGGCTGGCACCAAAATGAATCTCGCTGTTTGTCGGCAGCATTTGCTGGGTGATATATGAACCGGGAGAGCGCTCAGCAAAGCATCCCTCCCTTCTCCCTGTTGAAGCCAATGCTCTGTGCTCAGGCAGAGGGAAGGTCATGAGTTTTCCAGTGCTCCCATCATGTAGAAGAGATGGACGGTCCTTACAAAAGCAACACASCTTAGATTGATTTGGCAAATGCCAAAACAACTGTGATTTCAAGCAGACTCACATCATGCATTAGGGAATGAAAATAAAAATCTCTCAGCATCTGGGAAAGGCTAATGCTTAAAGGAGCATCCTAGGAGGCAGGATGAGGTGCTGCGGTCCTTCTGCTCTTAGGTTTCCTGCTGACTTTGGGAGAGTCACTTATCCTCATCCTGCCTCTGTTTTCTTACTTACACAACGCCTGCATGCTCCTCGTAAAAGGCTGAGAAGTGTTTAAGTGCTTTGAAATCTCTCCACGGAGAGGCCTCGACAGGCAGGAACATCTCTGAGAGAAGGAAATCAGCTTGTTGGGGGGAGACCAGCGTTTGAAAGCACTGGTTTGTAAATCACTGTTTCTCCGCTGAGGTAGGTCGCTGTATCCTGAGAAATGAAACTTCACAGGGTCTCACATCTCTGCACAGTAGATTGGAAGAAAAAAAAAAAAAACTGTGAAACCTGGACTTTTCCCACTGCCCTCCAGCAAAGGAAACCTTTTGCTCTGAAAGCTTCCTCCAAGGTACCTTTTAGAGAACAGGGGTGCCAATCACAGGGTTTTGCCTTGCTCTTTTAGGATCCAGATCAAAACTCACTCAAGACTAAACTCTTTCTACAGACATCTGTGCATTTTTCTTCATACTTTTTATTTTCCATTTAGGAATGTGATTGAATTAAACCTTCCAACCCCTCCACCTGGGAGAAAGAGAGGAACAGTAAGTACTGAACTGTGTTCTGAAAGCTTCACAGAGAGAAACTAGTAGCAATTTAGTGGTATATATTAGTTCAGAGAAAAGAGTCGKATTCTCTTCCCCCATGCATTGATGCTAGTCAGAGATAACTCCATAGAAGTGAGTGCAGCCCCATAAGCAAAGGCAAGAGCCAGGCCAGTCCCTGTCCTTCCAACCTTCATAGACATTGCTAAATAGCTTCTGTTTTCCAGCTGAACTGAAGTGAGAATTTCTTGAAATAATCATAAAGATTAATCACGGTTTGCACTTCCTGAGCATTTTTCTTCTTGGGAACTTGCGGCTCTTTAGAAACCTGAATTAATTAAGCCTCATAACCCGCCTCCCAAGGTAGGTCAAGGACAGTTAGGGGCCGTTTCTGCCTCCTGCAGAAGTAATTGGAACATGTGAGCAGCTCAGAGCCGCCCAGCCCTCCAGGATACACTGAAATGCRAAGGATGTGGCATCAAGTGGAGGTGGCCAAGAACTCCAGGGAACAGCAACGCATCATGAGCAGAGTCTGGATGAMCCTGAGAGTCACAACCTTATTCCAGCAAAAGGAGCCTTGGACTATAGTAGGAAATGAATTACTTCTCCTCTGAGAAATGCCTGAAGTAATAATATTAATAATAATATTTATTTGTTTCTGGTGTGGAATATAGTGGTACCTTTTTAAGTTTCTCCTGGCACTTAAGGGGGTGATTCAGTGTACTGTTGTGAAAGCTTCAGAGTCATTTCCTCTCCTTTCTTGTTAAGACAAAGGACTTGAAACAGATTCTCTTATGTATCAGATGAATATCCTAAACAAAAGTTTATTGGCCATTTTGGTCCCTCTTTCTGTCTCCTCCTTTTCCATAGCTTTAACCCTAGACATGACATTTTTTTTTTCTAAGTCACGGAATCAAGTAGACWCTCCAGGAGTGTTGGCCCTTGGGGCTTGCATTTCACAAGGACGCAGAGGCATGGATCCAGCTCAGCCATCTCCCCTAGTCACTCACCATGTTACTTGCCCTGGGAGAGCTGGTCAGTCAGTAAAAGACAGTAGCTTATTATATAAATGTTCAAGTTCAGTTGTAATTTGCAAGAAGCCTAAAAATGGGCAGTAGAAACCTGGAATCTCACTCGTACTGTTGGCTGAGCAGGAGCTTAAGAAAGAGCAATATAAATCTGAGGCATGCAAGTGAAGAGTTATCRGGGACTGATTCACTGCAGGAAGTCTTCTTTGTGCCACAGCAGCTCAGCAAACTCCAGTCTCTCTCCTCAGCCCAGACAGCATCTCCTCCCTCTTTATCCTACCCCTTCATTTGCAGCTCACGACAAATGAATCCTGGGCAATTTTATTCAATATGAATTCATTTTCCCCGCGTGCTGAGAACCCAGGGAATGGCTGCGGTGTTAAATTCCAAGCTTCTCCATATCAAAGCCCTGGTGAGTTCAACTGGGTCACCATCACTCTGAGTGCAAGGAGAAGTACGGGAGAGAGACAGAGCCGAGTGAGGAGCGAGGAGGAGGAGRATGGCAGCGCCAGCGACGTCCCTGCACAGACGCCGGGGTGGCTGCAGTGGTGACGGCCGCCAACGCTCCCCGCCATCCTGCTCCAGGGAGCCAGCACCAGCTGGCAGCAGCAGCCCCGTTACAAATTARCTGCACTGTAAGGTGAAAAGAAGATCACTGATTGAAAAAATAAAAGAAAATCCCTCCTCCTGCATCCCGAGACACTCACAGGGCCACTCTGTAGAATTACAACCGTAAAAAAAAGTGATTTTTTTTCAACCATACAGAGAAGCCAAGGTTACAGGTGGATGCATAAAGAAATCGGCATGTTCAGCCTACACAAGCTCAGCTGGAGAGATGCTGACAAGCAGGCAGAGTGCATCCTCATCCCAAAACAGCCACACAGTAGGAGCATGCTGCTCCCCACGTGTGTAGCAGAGGTGAAATCCCTGAGTTCTCTCTTGCACATATGCACATATGCACATATGCTCACACGTGCTCTGGCCTCTCTCACTTCATGCACAGCCCTGCAGATGTGTCCCAGGATGGCTGGCATGGCCAGGGCCGGCTGCAGGGTGACACCAGGAACGAACCCCTCTCTGGGAGCTGCCTTCCCTGATGTATTTGCATCCTGTAAGGAATGACTATTACTTTCTTCAGGCACAAGAAGCTTCCCTGCTAAAATTAAGCTTAAGGTTATTAGGCCTTCATCTGGTTAATTTTCAAGGTTCTTTGTATCTCCTATCAGCAGCACCAGTGCCTCAAATATCCTTCAAAGTCCTGCTCCCTGGGAAGTCTCAGGCAGCCCTTTCCATGCCTGATCTGCATGTCTCTTATCTGCATGTCTCAGAGCAACCTGCTTGCCTAAGGGCATCGCTGCCCCTGCCCTGCCTCACATCCCTGGAGGCAGCAGCCAGAGCTCACCCCCAACCCTCTCCCCTCTATCACTGATAAAAGCTCCTGGGATGTATGAGACATTCAGCTAGGACCACTTTATCTCATATTGCTGTCCTTTAGGGCAAGAGCTGAAAAAAATGGACCCACAGAACAAGCTAGACTTAGAATATCCCACCGACATTTAATCAGTTAAGCCAGAATGAAGCAGCTGAACAATTAAACTATTTGTATATATATGCATTTATATGCAAATGTTTACATATTTTACCTCAATTTATATGTGAAATTATACATTGCAGTTCATCCTGATCTGAAGATTAAATATTCATTCTGTTCTTTCCATCACAAATGAAAATCTAAGCACAGCTGGGTCAAAAGTTTCTCTGCCAATGACATTTCAGACAGTAGATGCTATTCAGTGAATGCAAAGTGGATTGTAGGAGTATGATAATTCCGTTTATAYTTTATTGCTTTTAAAAAAATAACAAAATGATACAGTTCTACTTTGCCACTTAGTTGGCTTTTTTTAAGGCTCTTACAACATCATCATTTGTAAAAGTCTCAAAAAGTCAAGACAGAAGTGTCAAAGTGAGCCTATCTGTTACCAAAGCCAAAGAAGTTCAGTGCTAGTAATAATCATTCTAAATGCAAACATTTCTTTCCAGATTATTCTTTTTTTTTTTTTTTTTTTCCCCAGGAAAACAAAAAAGTTTAATCCTACTTTGGAACGAAATACACCCCTGGAATTTCACAGGACATAAAATCTGATTTCTGTTCTATTCTACTTGCTAACTTCCCCCATGCTGATGCAAATTTACCCTACACATTTCAAAACACTAGTCCCAAGTGCCACTCACTTCCATTCCTGGGAATATTCTGCTCCATACAGACCTTGTGCTGTGAGGAAAACATTAACATTTCTGCCAAAATGCACTCAAGACTGCATTCTCTCCAGAAATTCAGGCTCTATATTTAGTTGTAATGCMATTTCTGTTGCAAGGGGTCTAGCAAAGCTCTTGCAGGTCTTCTCCCATCTAAGGTTGSACAGGGGGTATTTAAAAGCTCCGCAAAATGAAAAGACAAACGTGCTGCATCACTTCGGTGCTCCAGGAACTCCCTGCACAGGGATGYGGGCAGAATTAGGGGTGGGGAAAAAGGTGAAATGATGTTGGGGGTTGCAGCTTATTTCTAGATATTTTTGTGGCTTAGAAGATGGATTTTGTCTTCAGTAAATAGCCATGATTTTCCATAATATAACCAGATTCACCTGAAATATTCTGAGGTGTTTTTTCCCTAGTAGCACCGGTGCTTTGGTCCAGGCAGCGATGCCTGTACTCCCTGCACATGTCCTGAGGAGGGCTGGAAAACCTCAGAGAGGGGGTGACTGCCGGGGCTGTGGATGGCCCTGGCTCCCGCTTTGCCGGTCTCTCACAGTCCCTGCAGCATCCCCATCCCCATCCCCATCCCCATCCCCATCCCATCGCGGCGCGCGCAGCCCGCTTGGCACCGCGACGTCTCCCGTGGAGTTCGGACGCCACCTGCCGCGAGAGGGGCTCGGGCAGCGCCTGGCAGCGGCTGCCTGACACCCCCCACGCCTCGCCCCGGCCCTAAAACCACCTCCAGGGCCCTCGGAAATACATACACTTGGAAAGAGATGCATATTTATCACAGTGTGAAAGGCTGGGCTGCCGACCTGTGCGAAACCCGCAAGGAAACGTGCAGCGGAGCAGCTGGGAAGAGCAGATGGAGATGCACTAAGATCTGATCCCAATGCCCCTTGTCTCCAAAGGCAAAGCTGCATCCGACCTGAGGGGTGGAAAAATCTCATTTGGTCACTGCTCTCGTGCCCACGCTCCAGGGCGCACTGCTGAGCGGTGCTGGTGGCGCTGCCCCTGCTCCGTATGGGTATTTCTAAGTGCTCACAGGAAAACAAGGACTTTCAAGTTCTTGTGGAAACGACTTGATGTACCGTTTCTCCATATTTTCTATGCCGAAGCAGTTCACACACTCCTATAAGCTTATTGCAAAACCAGAGGATACAAAAGCATTTGTCACTGCTTCATTTCCCACCCTGACTTGCCCTGGCCAGTAACACAAGGGAGCATGGCCTTGAGCTCCTCCTGCCCCGCTATGAGGAGCACCACAAACCAGGGTGGTCCCAGGTCCCAGGAGAGATGGGAATGGCTGCAATAGCAGAGCCTTGGAAGCTGCTCAGCCCTTGGAGCATCAGCTGAGGTTAAAAATACATCTGGAGCAAGGTTTGAGCAAGCTTTCCTGGCTTGAACCATGAAGAACAAGAGCCCCTTTGAAAAGCACTGATTGAAATGGTTTGAGGTCAGCTTGTTTCAGCAGCGCTGCTGCTCAGGGAAGACTCGACATTCCCCAGATCTTCTGATTTTGTCAAGGGCCAGGGGAAAGCAGCAAAACACAAGAAACTTGCATGTTCTCTTAGATGATCGAGGCAGTGGGGATTTTCACTTCCATTGGCATGAGACACCTTCCAGGGTCAGGCCCTCAGTCACAGGCAGCCACGGGCCACCCTGGCAAGGGGATGGCAGCCAGTCATGGCCTCTCTGTAGCCGTCCCTTTTGGGTACGTCCAACTGCAGCACACTGCAATGGGCTGGTGTTGATCCCTGCTAGCAATCTATCATCTCCACCCCCTTGAGGCTCATTATCCAACAGAGGTGGCAAYCAGAGTCAAGCAGCATGAAGACAGCTCCTCCATAGGAAAGCAACTGAGGTTTGCCATCAGCAGCTGGCCCAAAATCAGCGGCACTCATCATTGTGAAATGGGTAGCCAAGCTATACCCTATTCTAGACATTTAACGCTGCTGGACAGTGCAGAGAAAGGGCAGCAGAATGATCCATRTCTCCAGCTGGCACTTTCAGGTAGGGAGGTGCAGAGTGGGGATGATGATGAGGTTAACTGTGTTTCAGTCATTTTCTGTACACGTTGCTTTTTGATAAGGACACTGACTGATGGACCAGGCAAAGCCTTGCTCTTTGAAGGGGACACAGGAGAAAATACATTAGGAGAGTTGAAAGTTGTGCAACTATTCCTGGCTTTGCTTCATCCATGGAAGTGGCAGGTGGAGGCAGGAGCAAAGCCACCAGCCCTTCCCAGGTCTCCTGCTCCAGCTAGGAGGGGTCTGGTGTTCAGGAGCTGAATTCTTGAGATAACCCAGCTCTACCTGCCATGCAGTGATGAGAAGGACAAACATTTGCTGCTGGAAAAAGACAGCACAGATCTGGGAGTTGTGGATTATCTGGAAGATGAGGGAGTCCTTTCCCACTTAGCCATTGCTTTCTTGTATTGAACACACCATTCACTTGACAGCTCCCAGAGGCTGGTCATGAACCTCTGAACAAGAAGCCCTCTCTTCTCGGGTGCTACTACTTCTGATGAAGCTAGGAAAAATTCTGTGGATTAAAAAGATGAATTTCAACCCTAAATTTTGTCTACAATTTTTTTATTTGGAAAACCACGGGGGAAAAATCACTGCATTCAGAACACACCTTGGAAAAATATTTCTTTTGATAAGAGAAGCCAGTTTGTTCTTCAYGATTAGTTTTGAAGGGGAAAACAACCGTAGCCCAACCTACACTGAAACTAGACCAGCTTTATGCACAACCTCTGTAAAGCGGGGATAATAAACACTCCTTTATCCGGCAGGCACGTTAGTGAGGCTTCATTAACTCCGAGGCTCAATTAAAGTCTGTAAAAGGGTTGGAGCTGCTTGACCGAAAGGCTCCATGAAAATTAATTTAGTGTWTTTATATGAGCTCGACACCAGGGCAGCAGTGAGGGGCAGAGTGGGTGCGTCAAGGCTGGCAATGGGGCAAAGTGATGGGACTGACAGCTTATCAGGAGGCACCTCATTGCCTGTGGGCACTGTCTGACCACAGCAAGCAAGGGGAGAGCTGTTTTTTAAACCCGAGCTTGCATCTGGTTTGCAGCTTGCAGCTGCAGGCTGAAAGCAGCACGCTGGTCTCTTCACAGCTGTAATGTTTGCCTAGTTTGGGAGCCTGATGAGAGAGTTTAAAGTAGGAGGGGAGTTTTAATTGCACATTTTACGATCGCTAAGAGTCCCCCTGGGCCAAATGGGCTGCCTGCTGTACAGACAGAGCCACGCTGAGGCTGAGCCGCGCAGGGGAATGTGAAACCTTGCAAAGGGACCCTCAGATAAATGTTGCCCCAGGGTTTTGGTGGCAGATTTACCAGGCTGTTTAGATCTCTGGTGTAATTCAGTGACTTGGAGATAAACTCAAGTCCATCTCAAGGAATTGTTTCCACAAAATGGGGCCTGTCAGGAGCAGGGTTATGTTGACAGACTGGCAGTCCCTGCRGTACCAGTTCTTGGCATCCCCCGGCTGCAGCCTGTATTTACACAGCTTCCTGCACGGAGCACCATTTATCTGAGCATGCATTGCTCTCTCGCAAAGCCTAGGAGGTTCAGTAGGAGATGTGGGATAGCAGCAGTATCCACAGTTTTTCCCGGAAGGAGCAGAGAGGAAATGGGAATGGGAATGGCATGGGAAACAGAAGAGCTCTGAGCTCAGTCTATTTCCTCAGTTTCCACCCCTTTTACCAATATCCCTCTGACTCCGTCAGGAAGGCCAAAAGTCTGGCAGCACACATGAAGTCTACTAAAGCAAAGGAAAAGKGGAGAGAAAGAAGGGAAAATGAAAGCATGGAAGGAAATCCAAAGGGAAAGGAAAGATGGGCACCAGTGAAATGCTCTACTCTGAATTTAAATAAACTCCCATCTCTGTTCTGCTGCTTCCTGACAGTTCTGTCTGCAGGTTTCAGTTCAGCACAGGCTCCTTGGTAAACAAATACGAGAGTTTTATGCAACACAATAATTGTTTAGTATTAAATAATTCTCTCCATTTGTACACTTCAAGCCTCAGATGCCTGGCAGAGG
>NW_020455865.1:6673229-6728792 GCF_003342845.1 Nothoprocta perdicaria
ACAAATACGAGAGTTTTATGCAACACAATAATTGTTTAGTATTAAATAATTCTCTCCATTTGTACACTTCAAGCCTCAGATGCCTGGCAGAGGCACTCACATCTCAGTCGGGAAGGGAGGAAAGCATCGGGATACGGCAGAGCCCAGCAGARGAGCTCTCGGACGCGTCCAGGACAGCAGGGCTGCAGCTGGGCTGATCTCAGTGCTTGGAGGTCAGCAGCTCAGCCAGTTTCCCCCATGGCCACATTTTTCTCACCTCACTGCCCCTGTATCTCACCTGTACTTCATCAGTTTATCACTGGGGATATGATTCCGCCCTTCTCCAACATCACCACCCCTACCTCTTGCAGCAAGGGGGTCTGGCCTGGGGCACTGGTAGAAGGGTGGAAGTGGAGAACGCACTGCAATCCCCCAGATATTTCCCTCTGCTAATGTGTTTCCACAGGCTTAGGAAAAGTAGCCAAGGTTTTCCAGTCTCCAGCCTAAGTTCTGTGGTGCCGCAACCGTTTTGCAGCACTTGGCCATCCCTGATGGAAAAAAAGTTGCTCCATGCATTTTCCCAAAGGCCAGCCAGCACATTAGCTGCAGAGCCAAGAAGTCTCTGCTTGTAGCTCGCRGCTCAGAGCAGCAGACGGAGACAGCAACTCTCAAGATTTCAGCACTGTCTTAATAGAAGACACTGCAGTAAGGGAAATATTATATTAAATCTCTATATTTATATGTGTAACAAAAGTGGTATCAGCAAAATCCTACAGCATCAAAGCAAATCACTTACCTATTTTTAGCTATGTGATTTAGTCACAGGCTCTGAGGAAATAAGGTCAGATGCTTCGCTATGTATCCCTTTTCTCTCCGTCTCTCACTCTTTTTTTTTTTTTTCTTTCCTCCTTATTAAAATTCTCCACCCTGCAGCAGAGCTTTACGACACGGAGACTTTGTGAGAGCTTTACCATCTGCAGGGTCAAGCTGCAGCCCTGTCCCAGTAGGAGTCGGTCCTGCTGTCAGCACATCCAGGTTAGAGACAGCAAAGGCACAAGAGTCAGAAATTGAACTTGCATCCCAGTCTCCATCCCTGGACCACTGGGGACCCCAGAATACCTTGAAGGGAGTCCGATGGGAAAGGGGTGACCCTACGCCTTGCAGCAAGGCCAGCAGGACCAGCCATAGCAATGCCCAGGGCTGCCTCCTTCTCGCTCCAGCCTTCTGGCTCAACCTCTCCCTGCCTCAGCTTCTCAAATCAGGCTCTTTTACCTGGTTCAATAGCAAAATGAGGAGCTACAAGCAATGACCAAAAAAAAAAAAAAAAAAAAAAAAGTTTAATTTCAAAATTAAAGTGGCTCCTGCCACCTTCTTTTCATCAACTGTAAGCGAGATTTTATTTGTTCCAGTGTCACTTCAGCTGCTCCTAGGGAAAGGTCTGGCCTGGTAAGCAATAATATATTCTTCTCGTGATGCAGGGACCTTTGAATTTAGCACAGCACAAAATAATCTTCTTCTTTTTTTTTTTTTTTTGTAGTTTAATAGCTTGCTATTATTCATAACTGCTACACTAATCACTGTCTAATATATTTTGATATTTTATCTGTAGAACATTGTCCATGATTTATAGCCTTATTGTCCTATGGATACAGCTACTGACTCAAGAAATTCCCATTTTTGCTTTGTGATTTGTAGCAATATACATGCAGTAATTAAAATAGCCTCAAACCTGACTTCCCTGCTATGTGAATTAAACCTTTCTATTAAGGACAACACCCCCTCTCCCCCMAAAAAATCATAAAATTTCTTTTTTCATGGGTCTGATATCTACTRTATTTTTTCTTTTTAATAATATAAAATAAAAACAAACAACTTTGAAATGAGAAATATTTCCAAATCAAAATATGTTTTTAATTCTGAGACTCTTAAAATAGATGTGATTAATCCTAAGAAGCATTTTATTTCAGTTCTTCTAAGTAAACAGATCATTGCAGCTTTGCAGGAATATTGTCAACATTGCAAAGATAATGTTAGTGTCAATGCAATGATACTTTCATTGGAAACAATGCTATTTCAGAACATTAGCAACAATTGCTGAAGGAATTTTTAGCAAAAGAAATTCCTTAAATACTCTTTCCAATTTGAGACATATGGAATATAGCCTCTGTCTCATAAAACAAGCTGCTAACCATCCAGCCACGTACAGATATTTTCTCAAAACTCGAGCTGGTTTTCTGTATTCTTTGTTTATCACTTGGAGAATATATTTGGTGTGTTTAAATTATGCTGTTTTGGTTGCTGGGGCAGAGGTGAGGTTATTGTTGAAATTTTAATCAATACTTTTGATGCTTTTTAGCCAGTGAGTTTTCTGACCCACTGATTCTACATTTGTTTTAAAGCTTGCCRTTGAATAACAACAAAAGAAGTCCTATTATTTTCATGAATAACTGCAAGGTACTAATTATGTTCCTGTAAATTAATGGTCTATTTACTGCCTTAACCTATCTTAACAAAGATTTTGTTTGGGGATATATTACTAATGAAAAAGCCTTGACATCTTAACACTCTCCTGGGTAAATCCTTAGAATAGATTCCAAATGCAATTAAAGAAAGGCTTTTTTTTTTTTTTTTTTTTTTAAACTAACTACTGTTTTAGCAGAAAAATAGACACATTCTCCGCTCTGAATGATTATTTGCAAATTCAGAGAATTTCCATTAACTTCATGCTTCTTGCCACAAAATTTGTCCGCTGCAGATGGACAGCAATGGAGAAATCATTGAGGAATAGTACAGGTTGTGGGTTTGGAGGGTTTTTAATTCTGTGCAAGATTAGAAGCAAGTTAAATCACTAGAGGGGGCAGTAGAGCAGGAAACATTGGGACAGCTGGAGGGAAAAATTCTGCCCTGGGGTGGGAAACACTCAAAGAAATTACGACCCATAGAGGGAGCAGCATGAGGCGTTTCTTAGGGGTGATAGTATTCAAGAAGCAGCCATGCTTCCTGTCATCTCCACACCACTGACCACTGGAGGCCACCAGCCTTTTGGGTAGAAGACTGACTTTGAGCCAGTCCAGATGCATACTCAAGAACCACTGCTTTTCTCTGTATCCAGAGCCATGTGTGACTACAGGTGGTTGAAGAAAGCCAAAGAAGTTTGTAAGCTGCAAAGCATCCCATACTCTCCTCCCGAGGAGAATAAGGTGGACCAATGTACAGCTGTCAGCAGGGATTGCTCCAAGCAGAAGGTGCAGCTCTGGGAAGTCTCTAGAATCTCCCAGTAAAATCTCCAAAATTAATTTCTAGTGACTTTGTTGCCAGCTCTCATGATCTTTCTGAGTCTTGTGATGTGGAAAGAAGGGAATTTTCTTGCAGTTTCTAACCACTGAAAATTGTTGGCATGGGAAAACCAACACCAAAATTTCCTTTAGCAAACTGAAAGAAACTGTGGTTTATAGTTCAATAAGCCTAATGCTGTTTTCAGGCTTGGGGAGGATCTGATTCTTAAATTCATGTTGCTAGGAAGTTGACATTTTGTTCTCTGAGATGTTCAGAGCCTTCCCTGTGAATTCGCCCAGCTGCACTGGGGTTGGTATACTGGGGCTTGGGACCACCTGCATGTGATCCAGCACTGTCTGGATGCACTTTGCTCAAAGATGAGGCTTTGCAGACACATCTGGGATTCACTGCCTCAAGATGCCTCAAGAGCATCTCTCCAGTCCTAACTTGCCTTTTGTTTTCACCATATTTATGGACACAGGAAGCTTTTATTTTGGAGGGAAGACAAGGGAGGTAGGCAACGGATGGACATAGTCCATAAGTTTATTATATGATCCTGCTGAGATGCACAGGAGGCAGATGTGCACGTATGCCCTTACCCCCAGAGCCTGCTAGGAGCAGAATCTTGGCCCTTTTGGGTCCCCATCATCCCAATATAAACACACTGATGGTCTTTATTCCCTTGGCCTTTGGGCCTCTTGGCCTTTGTATTAAAAAGAACAGTTTTGCAATGCATGGACAGATGAAGAGCACCGTAACCCTTCCAAGGAAGGAGAAGGGACAAGGCAATTGCTGCCTCACTGCCACCAGCTGGCATACAGGCAGCTGAATTAATCCGTAGTTTCATGCCTGCTGATCCCTCTGATTGGGCTTTTGCAACTAAAACAATCTTGTGCCCAAGTGTTTATAAAAGGGCAGGCTCCCAGCTTTTTATGATGTCTGAATTTAAGGGCATTAATTTAGCCTATTGCTACCACTCCATCTTTATCTGCTAACAAAGTCTTTGTCTACTCTGCGGATTTAAGAGGGTCACAAGATGACTGCAGCCCCATGACCCCTCCTTCCTCCGCCCCAGATCCGTCTCTCCAGCGTGCACGGGCTCCACTGGATTGCAGCGTTTTGCCATGCTGCATCTCTCCCTTTGTAATGTGCATCGATTTACCCCTCTCAGCCTCCTCATTTTTCTCCCCACCATCCTCCAAGAGAACAAGCAGCATTGGATATGCCAGAGCTTCTCATGTCACCACAAAGATTTAGCATGCCATGGAAAACAAGAGAACACATCTTGGAGCTGGAAAGCAAGAGTGACAGGGTTGAAACTCTTTTTGAGGAGCAAAGGCAGGAAAAGGGAATTACAAGGGGAAGCTTCATGCCAACACCCGGAAATAAAGCAARGAGGAAAGCCCAGCACCCAGCTCTTGCTTTGATAGCTAGGAAAGGCAGGGAGCTTCCTCCAGCAAACATTTTTCCAGGGCAGAGCGCCCAGTCCTGTGCCCAGAGGAGCTGCTTTCAGATATTTTGTTTCCTCACAGCTCCTTAGCCGCAGCTCTCCTGCATTTGTGATCCTCAAGCCAAGCAAAGCCACCGCCAGCTCGATGGCAAGTGCTCCCCACCACAGCAGCTCTGAGAAATGCACAGCCAGGGTCCCATGGAGGGACAGAAACAAGAACCCTGTAAACATTTCTAAAGGGAAAACCTAGGGAGGGATGTGATGATTCCTTGAGCAGACACCGCTCTAAGGATCAGAAAATATGTGCTCAACCAGTCTTGATGAAGAAGTTGTCCTGAGTTCACCAGGTGCTCTCTGAGCAGCTCTGGCTTTTGTTGTTTCCATCACATTCAGMGAAGATACGGGGCTACAGAGGCACAGGCGCAGCCCCCCGCTCTCCACCAAGCATCTCGCTCCTCGCCACAGCAGCATCCTCACTGGCCCTGGGAGAGGATGGGCATCTTGGGGGTCCTGCTGCCTCCAGCTCCCTGCTCCCCAACCCCTCTGCCTTCCCTCTCCTGTGTGTAGAGCAGTTCTGGGCCACCCCAAGGCACAAATCCTGCGCACGACACATGCTGCCAAACCCTGCACCTTCAGCTGTTTTTTCTATTGGATTTTTACCGAAGAGGGGCTATTTTCTTTAAAAGGACAGGCTCAGCCCTGAATAAGGCGTTAGAAATCTCCATGTTTAGTCACTCAGTTTCTCGTCTTTCTTCTCTTCGATTTTGCCTTGTTTTTATAGTTTTATTCCCCCCTGGTGATTTTACTGAGATTTAAATATGCACCAGCAGTTTGCAAGCTTTTCCCGAGGCCGCCCTAGGCAGTAYTGTATGTTCTCGCCTTCCCTTCCTCCTTCTAGCTTTAGCAGTTCCAACCCCAGCGGTAAAATACCTGGCCCTTAAACATCCAGCCTGTTGCTATTGATTGCAATGAATCGTCTCAGGTTGACTAGTCACATTGAACAAAACGGAGTCTTTAAAATACAAAATGCCGAGCATGGGCGCTGGGAGAGCAGCAGGCTGATGGGCTCGCAGCCTGGCCCAGGGTGGTCACCTTGCCCCTGGGCACCCATTGCTCTAAGGGCAGGGTGGCCATTGCTAATCCCATGTCCAGTCTTGCACACCATGTTCACCCTGCACGATAGATGCGGTTGGCTATTTCCAGCAGGTAGGTCATAAATTCCCCATTTATTGCCTTTTATTATGTTGTTTCATCAGCTCTTAAAGCTGGAACAGCAACTGATTGATAGCTGCTTTAAATCTCCTTTGTTTTCTGACTATATTTCTTTATTTGGGGGAGTTCAACTTTTTTTCAGCCATCCACCATCTCATTCCCATCGTGACTTAAATCTTGTCTCTTTCCCTTCATAACACAAATTTTATATATCCCCCTCCTCCATAGAAGCCTGCAGTGGGATAGAAAAATTGTTTGTGATTGGGAAACAACAGTGAGAGAGCATACATGGAAAAAGATACAGTGCTTATGTTTTGCTAGGAGATACACATAAATTGAATTCAAATCTACAGGGGCAAAGTGGAGAGAAGAGAACAGGCAGCCTGCTAGCCAAGGAATGATTTACTGCTGTGGAAGCAGGAGAGAAAAATTCACAATTAAAATACTAAATGATTATTTTACCCTATATTTCAGRTATTCCTTTCCAATTATATTGCCTCCTTTTGCAATGAGCAACCTACCTAAAAGAAGGTAAGGCAGCAAACACACCTCCAGGGGCAAAACGGAAATATGTCAGCAGATGTTTATGGAGATACCAGAGGAAAGGTAGGGTGTAAGTCCCAGGATCTCAGATCASCCCTCTGCAGCCCCAGCACAAAGCCCCAGTTTAAGCAAGGGCCGCTAGCTGCCTGTGAGTCGCACCAAGAGCAACAGCAGCCCCTGGGTTTGCTCCGTGGGTTCGGGAGGCAGGSATGTGACTGATGGCAGAGCTGGGGAATCTCAAGCATCTACTTCCTAAAGCCTGCATTTTTTCCAAGAGTTGATCAAAATCTTATTATGGAGGTCAGAACAGCTATCTATTGGCAAAATAGAGTTTTCCCATGAAAACATCTCATAAGGATATGTCCACAGTGTTGAAATTTATAGTGGGGAAAAAAAAAATCAGAGTAAATTATGTCAACCGTGTTTGCTCCAGTTCTCATTTTGATTACCTTCATTTTGACACGTATTTTAATATATTCATATTTTCATGCTTTGACCTTATCAGAAGGAAATGCTTCATTCCATCTAAATGAAGGGATTACAAATGGGCTAGACGAAACTCTTGGCTGTTCTGAATCTGAACAGTTCACAATTTCCATTCCACAGCGAAGTTCCAAATTCCTGACCTGCATCCCCATTCAAAGCMAACTCCCCCAAAACAAAAAGGTCTGGAATCAACATTGATTAAAAGCCCAGGACCACTCTCCAAACTGTGGCTCTTTCAGTCTGGTTTCCTACCTCCATCAAGACTTKAAAAAAACAGGAAATACTCATACTGGATTCAGACTGCTCACAGTCTCATCTGTAAACTTCTTGCTTTAATGGTGTTTTTAAGCACTTRGAAATCCAGTTGCAGGCTCTCCAGAGCAGTTTGATCCCACAGCCCTTGGCACATATTTCAAGACTCTTCTCTGACTGCAGGTGAGAGCTGTTAGCAGCCCATTAGCTGTAAGCAGCCTCATCTCATGGGTTTAAGAAAAACACCGAATACCAAAAACCTGTGGTAAAATGAAAAAATAAATAGTCACAGGATTTTGCATCCTCCCCCAGTAAGACTTTTAGAGCTACAGCTGTACTCTGTGAAACAAGTCATCCGGGCAGCAAGGCAACTCACACACCATAAGGGAGGCCAGCAAAATGTACCTTCAGGCTTCAAGGGTTGTGTTTTTGCAGACAGTGCAAAGGGATTTAGATCAGGAAATCCCAAAGACCAAATGCAAAATAATTAAATCATGTGAGCGTGCCAAGCAGAGAAAACAAAACAAAAAAGAAACAACTGCAGTCACTTCAATGTATTCAACAAATCGAACAACTCTTCCAAAATGAGAATTAACTGCMTTATCTTCTTCTTAAATTAGCATTAGTGTGAGGAAACAAGATTTTTTTTTTGACACGAGACTCATAGTTTTACAATATATGCAGGTGGATCCCATATCTTGACTGGCTCCACCTTTTCTGATTTATGTGACAATTTGTTCTGCTGGGAACTGTGACAAAACCTCAGCATCTCTGRTGGATGGGATATTATCAGCAAACCTCTGAAGTAGCGAATTCTTACCCAGGAGCTTCTGAAGCAAGGAGTGCACCTATTGCCCAATGTCTTTGTTTCAGCACTCCATTACTATATTTTTAAAGCAGTCCCAGATAAAGGCCAGGTGTACACTTACAGGTTTGGCCAGCATGAGCCATACCAGTTAAAAGAGTGAATTGCCTTTTTTATTTTATTTAATTTTTATGACTTAGATGCTCCAATAAAACTCTTTGCCAGGTTTCTATAGTTTGCGTGCTGAACTGAGAGCTAATTGAAGTGGCAAAAGCTTTTTTTTTTCTTTTCTTTTCTTTTCTTTTCTTTTTTTTTTTTTTTTTCCCAGGAGTGTGTAGAGGTAGGAACAGAGTGTGTAGAGGTAAGAAAAGTTTTGTAGGATAGCTGTCCAGGCAAACCTTTGAACTTTCTCCAGAGGTAGAATTAGATTTTGTAAAACTGTCATTCTTGTCTTCAGAGAGACATGGACTAAGATGCTCTCTCTTGTCCATTGCAAAGAAAAATCCAGGCATTTCTGAAATGCAGCATTCAAAGGAGTTTAACAGAAGATCCAAACAAATGAGTACTGAAAGAGAGCTAACAAAAAAGTGGGATATGAACTAAGATAAAACTGGGTCCAAATAGGAATTAGGGTAGCCCAGAACATCATTGAGTTTCAGGCCAGAACTGTCCAGCTGAGCCTTATATGTTCACTTCTGAACATGAGTGAAAATGCAAGGTAAATGACAGATTCAGCCCCATCTTCCCATCAGAGCTACAAATTATAAAATTATTGTTCTCAGCCCAGGAAAGCTCTGCTGAGTTTTCCTTGGGTTGAACTGAGCAAGCATGCTTCTARTCATAGTGCTTCAGTGTTTTTTTGTTTGTTTAAACATGAAATCAAAGACCTTCATTCTAGTTCTTGCTCTAGCCTCATTTACACYTTAAAACAAGAATTGCACTGACAAGGATGCGTGGGGCTTAGGCCAGCAGGTCCCAAATCATGGACTGTTGCACCACAATCTTCCCCAACTCCTCCCCAGCATAACACCATCCTTGCAGAGCACTAACAAATAAGCAGTCCCAGGAGGGTTTTTTTCCTTCGGTTTGCTTTGTTTCGGTTTGCAGTCAGCAGCAGCAACAGGAAGGCACTCTGGAAGTCCTTATTGTAAAATATACATAGAAAGGAGTTCATGTGTCAGTAGAAATTACATCTCTGTCAAGGGGGAAATTCCCCTAGTGCAGGTGCAAACCTGTTTCTCTCAGGCAGTATTACAGACTGYTTGTGCACCCTCAGACCAAATGACTTGCCTGCTTATGCCTCAGTTTCCTCAGCTGTTTCTGGAAGGGTAGCAATATTCTCCTATTGCACAAATTTCTTTTTATCTGGGAGGTGGTACAGATATGGGACCAGAAGTCCTGCAAGAACCAGGGACTTGGATTCGGGAATATTGCTGCTTCTCATTAGCAAACTATTTATTAATAACCACTTACACGACAATCAGATATTGTCTATACCAGCAATTGTTCACAAATGATGACAATGCCTGACAAATCCTCTCTCTTAATTCAAGTGCCAGACTGGTGACTCGTTTTCTTACTATTTCTGCCTTTAATAGCTGCAGCTCTGATTAGATTGCTGGGAGTAGCCCATGTTCAGCAATTTAATGGGTACCAGCCCAGACAGACTAATGGATCTGGAGACCAGGAAAGAGCAGGAAGGTGAGCTGAGAGGAGAATATTGAAGCTTTTAAGACAGAAAAGTAACAGCTAGACATGGGGTAGCTGACTCGCGGAGCCTCGATGGAGACAGATTTCCTCGCTGATTGTCTTCAGCCATACGTCATACTGCGACATGCCCATGAAAACAGTCATTTCTAGAAACAGCTGGGAAAATTTGAAACATAATTGGGAAGGGATCCTGGGACTAATGGTCAGATATGCAGCCAGGTGGACTACCATGGAGCCAGAGGTCACAAGCTTTTCCCTTTTTCATTCCTGATATGAATAGTGCCACCTATGAGATATGAGCTCCTCTGAGACACCAAAAGTTCTTGCTCCATCCAGCACCAGCACTCTCTGCCTCTGACAGTCCCAGAGAAGGGAGAAGCTCTTAAGGAAAGAGATCTACCTAGGAGACAGAGGTCCTGGACTCAGTGCAGTGATGCACTGGAGTAAAACCATATGTTGTCACCAACAGAAGATTTACCAGAGCCTGAGCTATAGATGACAAGCTTTAAAGTCTACTTTAAAGTCTACTTTAAGATGTATTTCCAGCTACCCTCTTTGGGTTCTGGAAGAAAGCTATCTGAAGTACCTCCCTCAGAAGAAAGAGAGTGAAAAATAAAAGATTTGCTAGAAATGTCTCGTGTTCATTCAGCAAAACCCTTAGGGTCCTTGTTTCGCTTTTCAATAAAATAAAATCCTGATTACATATAAGAGGAAGAAGATGGAAATTAGGGACAAGGTGTGTTCTTTTGCAGAAATGTTTAGAGAATAATATTTACTATGTCCAAACTGACTTTAAATGTGAAGTGGATGACCCTTTCCCTCTCTTCTCAGATAATAGGTATTCTGGAAAGGGTCTGAATTAGCAGGAAAATGAACACATAACACCKAGAAATCATTTGAAATCATGTAAACTGCTAGTACCCAACAGAGAATGATGTACCTCATGGACTTCTCATTGCTGTGAGGTATGGGAAAAGGGGGAAAAGACTGGAAGGAACCCGAGGGATCCTATTATTAAACAAAAGGTTTCCTTAAACTCCACACTAATAGATGTCCTCTTGCAGGCTGGAAACAAGCTGCTATAATTTGGTTTTGTTCCGCCAGCCATAAATAATAGTTCTTATGGGACTTGTGAAGAAGGTAAAGATGGCGTTTGGCAGAAAAATTGCAGCAAAGACAAGGATGCAATAGAGACCTCAAGTAAGGCATTCAGAAGGCAAGGCAGAGACAAATTGCCAATTTATCTCAACTTTCCCTTGGGGCCTTCTTTCCTCCTCTACCAAATCTAGAAAATGAGCAAGCTGGAAATCAATAGCTCAGCACAGTCACAGACAGGACGAGAAGAGCAGCAGATGGCCAGAACTGCAGATCAGGGAAGCAAAACCTTGTGTGGAAACAAGATTCAAGGGGGAGGAAGAGAGGGACATACTAAACATCATGAGAAATGTCATCCTCTTGACAGCACCTGAATGACTAGGAGATTTCTCTGAATTMTACAGGGGGTGGTGTATTATCCTCTGGTTGCAARAAACCAACACAGGGGAGGGAAATGATTTACTCCTATCACAAAGGAAAGAAGAACATAGGTGTCTTGGAGCTCTGCTCAAGGCCTAATCCTCCCACACTGCTCCATATGCCAGTTTTAAAAGTCCTGTTTCAGTTATGGACTAGAAGGTACAGGATAAGCGATGCCAAGAAGATGTTAGCCCAGGTCAGGTYCAAGGCAAGTGATTTCTCATGCTGCAGCTCCATTGCAATGGCCTCTGGTCACAAAACAAATATAAAGGATCCATTGTCACCGCAATCTTTGGATTTTCATCCTTATCTCACTGTTTACCACACTCCTCAATTATGCCGACATGTTTGTTTGCAGGGCTACGCTAAAGAACAGGAAAAAGGCCTGGATTCAAAAATTTGATCTCAACCTAAATTAAAACTGCCTAGAAATATGCTTCTCCCATATCACATACACAAAAGGGATGGGCATAAATATTCCAGACATTAAGAAATTGCATCAGACCACGGTCATTTTGCTGACTAGTGGGGAGYTGGGGTCTTCCTTGGTAGTAGTAGTAAATCCCATAGCAAGTTTACATCTTGTTATGTAGAAGAAAAGCTCAGGTGTTTTCATTCCCTCTCAGGTTTGCTGCTGGACTTCATCTGCATGTATGAGCAGTATATTTTGAGTTGAGCTGTCACCTCTTTTCCTATAGACCTGACCCTCAGAGGTTGACGCTCTGCAACAATGTTTTGCACATTCTCATTKTGTTTACTTAAACTAAATTGCATCTTATCATTGGTAAATTTAAAAGATAGTCAGTAAAAACTCTGAAGAAGAGCCATGATAGAATTCAATTTCTGTCGACTCCAACCTGGCAAGGATTTACAGCTGTGCTCATTCTGACACAATGCACTTTATTCGTTTTTTTCTTATAGTGCAGCCTGAATGCAGTTGTGTCAGAGCCACATTAGAGGGAGTAAAGCAGAAGCTAAAGAAGAGGAAAGGATTTTATAGATACAATAAGATTTATGAAGAGAGACATTTCTACGGAGCTGGAAGCAAGGGAATTTCCAAAAGCAGTAGAGTATTTCTGCTCTTCCACAGATGTCTTCAGTGGCAAGAGGGATGCCCTTAAGGCACTTTTTTATCATAAAACAGAAAGCAAACCAGAAAGTGGGTTTGTGTTGCAGTGACCTCACAGGAGGTGAGCGGGGTCCAGCACCTTCACATGCCTTAATTCTCTGCACTATCCACTGTCTGTTTTCCTGTGATAAAGTTACATGCTAACTTGAAGTATTATGAGTAGAAAGGCCTGGAAGCGTTTGGTGGACAACCATGACCTCGCTTGGCTCAAGTTATGAGTCTCAACAACAGTAATGTTGCTGCTCCGGAAGATTTGTGCCTGGGGGAGTGGGAAGCACTTACCAGTCTATCAGTCACTGGTTATCATCTTAGCCATTACCATGAGGTGGCCAAAGAAGAAACAAGAGCTGAGAGTGCCACCTCCTGCAGAGTATCACAACACAGCCAAAAGTGTGCCTTTTTTTTTTTCTTCTTCTTCTTTTGGCTTCTGTCTTGTAAACCTCTGTTTTAACTGAGGTTAAATCTTCATTGCAGACAAAGCCTGTGCAAAGTCTGCAATGTCACGGCACTTCTTGCACATAGTTCAATTTCCTGTAAAGTCAAGATGCTGATATTTACCTATGAGATCTATAAAGGCTGTGGGGACTCTCAGATGTAAGGATTCTGCAGTAAAAGAGGACTGCTAGCAACTGTACATGAGAGCTGCTATMCCCCACTGTAAGGCAGAGCACCCTCACAAAACCTCAGTGCAATAGGTCATCAGAATACCCACACACTTGAACAACATTTGTGAAACTATATGGAAATCCCAGGTAGCAAAATTTCCTYATATACTTAAATACTGTTTGGGGTCCTTCGCCCTACCCCACAAACCTACTGACATGACTCCAAGACAGAAGATTCCTGCACTCCTGTAAGTTCCTTCTTGCCACCCTGTTCCCTCAGCCACCAGCACTACAGCTCCACTTGCTCCACTCGCAATTAACTGGAAGATCTCCCACTGATTCCTGATTAGGTGCTTTTGATTAGGGCTTAATGACTTCACTCAGTCCCTAATTCACAGGGACAATCTCTGAAATGCTGTGGACTGCTCAAACAGAATTACATTTTCTCCCACCCCGGAGCCACCACTTAAGCTCTGTGTGCATAAGCGTTGCCACTCCTGGCCCTACAKAACCCTCCTTCTCCAGCACTTCTCCCTTCTGCAGTAGCATGCAACATGGCAGCAAGGGAATCTGAACTGTGACTGCTGATTGCTAGGGAAGTTGCTGGAGGAAAGCTCGAGCAGTGAAGAGCAGTGTCAGTGCATGTTAGGGTCTGGACATCTCTCCTTTGACTGGCATTTKCAGATCCAGGATTTACAGCTGAGCTAAAGTCCCAGTACATAGTCCTAAGGCTCGGAGAGTTTTGGCTTGCTCTTCCTTCCTGACATCTTTCTTCCATCTCTTGTTCTGTGATGGAAGAAAGTAGGTAGGTGGAGGTGAGAAATTTTGCCCTGGCAGAGAACAGAGATAAATCTGTATATAACATGTCTGACCCATACAACAGTTACTGGAAGCCCTGCTACTTTCTGCTTTGGGGGTCCAGAATTTGGATCTCAGCATGACCTTAGAGGCTGAGATGAAGGTCATGTCATCCTGCCTGCCTGCCTTGTCACCCRCCAAGAAGAGGTTGTAAGCACAGGTTTCAGAGGCTGCCTTGCCCTTTGAAGATCTGAGAGTACATTTATCTTCCAGAGCCATGCATTAATCTATCAACTACAGGTGAAGATAAGGGGATAAAAAGAGGCTGGAAGGGGGAGGGGAAAAATAAAATAAGATGAAATAGTGGAACCACTTTCATCAGTGAAAGAGGTTCATGGACTCATTCACAGTGCCTTGGGCACAATGTCCCATCAAGCAGCGGCCTTATCACAGGTCCTCTCTGCACCAGGCTTGCCCTGACAGTGCGAGGTGACAGCTCACACAGTGGCCAGATCCCCTCACCGTGCCCCAAGCTCCACAGCTGATCTCTTTAATCGCCACATCTTAGTGACAGGGCAAGAAAGTAACTCATCTCCCAGCAAGACAAATCCAAAGCAGGTTGTTTATTTTCTCTGCGGGCAGCTTGGTCTCTGTGCCTGGGAAGACTCATGCAGGGCTAGGACTTGGAGAATTAGCAGAAGCTGCTCCAGAAATAGCCCCTTCCTTCTGTGGGAAGCTGCAGTATTTAATAGAAAATATGTCTGGCTTTTAATGGTCCCAGCCTGCCAAGGAGCACTGCACAACTCATCTTATTCCCAAAGGATAAAAAATGCCTCATTTTGAAGGAAGGTGCATCATGCTTGATAGAAGGGGAAGAGAGACCCTATTGGGCCCTACCTTGAGGATAGAGATTTCCCTCAAAACCCTGCAAAGGAAGAAAGGAGAAGGGTTCTTCCACTGTGAAGCCTGGTGGTGATTTCGTGAGCAGAATGACCTGGAGAGGATGCATTTGGGGCTTTTCCCTGGACTACACCATAATAGAATAACGGTAATACGTGTACAAGCAAGAACTGAACACAGCTAGGCATCTCCAGTCTGGCCTGGACTTCCAGCCTAATAGGCTACTTAGCCCCACTACAGCCAAAGACGAAGGACAAACTGGTGAAAGGGTAGGTGAGGACAAATTGCAACAGAACTAATAAACGGCTTTGAATGAGATGGGGAATTAACTCAGGTCCACATTAAAGGGCAAGGAAATGAATGCTGAGATGAAGGCGCCTACAATTTCAAATGTATCAAGCAGATAAATAAAGTTAAAAGAATGACTTTCAATTACATTTGAAAGAGAAAAGCAGAGAGAGCTGGGGGGAATGGCAAAAAAGCACCAAGTCCACAAGTTCTGGAGCACCGTGTTTGTCTTTGGGGTCCTCCTATCTTGCCTGCCTGAGTTAGCTGAGGCCAACCATCAGCATTGGGAGAACTGTGGGTCCCGGGAAGATCAAACGAACATGTTTTCAATACTTCAATTAAGGTTCATTCTGTTCAGCTTTAAAAAGTGATTTAGCCCTGCTAAGATGCACCCGATCAGACGCACTGATAGATGGTGTGTCTCATTTGGAAGCCAAACACATATGTTTCCATCATTAAGAGTCCCTTCCCATTAATGAGAATAATATTGTTGGCTTATAATGTTGCTTTCATTTAACAACTGGAGAAAAATGAAATGCTTTCTTTTGTGCTTGGTCTCGTGCCAGGAACWGCCTGTAAATTCCAGATAAGAGTTCTTAGCGCAAACTTCTGATAAGCAAATTATTGGGTAAACTTTAAACTTTGGCAAAGGAAGAGGTGAGGAAGAAAGGAGAAATAATTTGTGATCTCTTCACTGGTGTCAGTTTACCAGGCTGAATCTCACTAAACCTAGCTGCCATGCTGCCTAGATCCTCTTCCCAATATCTGTCTATATTGGGAAATTAACCTTTTCCATAGCTTAGGCTAGGGCTTCATTTCTTCAAGGACTGTCCTTTCTCCCCTCTACTATTTCCTTGTTTTCCCAGACACCACTCTTCTTCCTACTCCTAGCTTAGCTCTTCTCTTAAGGGGAAACTAATTCTCCATCAAATTTTAGGAGTTCTTTCATCCCATTTTTAAATAATTTGATCTAGATCCTTCACAAATTCAGTCAGAGGTAAAAAATGCTGTATTAACTCTAGTTCTATCTTCCTCCTAGAGACGCTGAGTCCAGTCATGATCAGGATGAGATGCCAGGAAGACAACTTGGAGGAAATGAAAGCTGGAGAAAAGAGCCCTCTGCATGCTCAGCCTCAATAAAAGCTC
This sequence comes from Nothoprocta perdicaria, assembly GCF_003342845.1. Classification (NCBI taxonomy): domain Eukaryota; kingdom Metazoa; phylum Chordata; class Aves; order Tinamiformes; family Tinamidae; genus Nothoprocta; species Nothoprocta perdicaria. The sequence goes on from NW_020455865.1 coordinate 6,689,324, forward strand.
AAGCTGATCCACAAGATTCAGGAAATTCTGTGAAGTCTTAAATTTGGAAAAGGAGCATAATAAAGAAATAAGTCAGTCTCTACTATCACTTTAAGCCCTTCATCCAGAGGACATTTGCTTTAGGAGTGATGTATTTCCTTTGTCTTTACCACCACTTGACCTGACTCGTTAACTTAGGGATATTTCACCCAGCTCTCCTCTATAACTAAATATTATTCTCATTCCACACCTGGAAAACCAATGCCCAAGCGAGATTACATGAACAGCTCATGATCATGGAGCAAATTAAGGACAGAAGAAGAGCAGAGATTAAAGCATCAAGTCATCTCTCCATCTAACACTGAATCCTTGGAGTGGCTCCTAGCCAAGACATTCTGTGCTTTAGACTTTCAGGAATGAAGTGGTGATACAGTCAGCTGGTCAGCAAGAAAATATTTGTGGTCTTCCTATTGCTGAAGAAGTGATTGTGTCAGTATATCCTCATGACCTTCTGATGGAGAAAAGGAGAGGAAGATATTAGAACAGAATGRCAGACTCTGTTCCTTTTTTCTTTCATGTACTGGCATTTTCCTTCATTAGTTGCTGTCTGAGCCAAGCAAAGCAGCCTTGATAAAGCAAGGGCCAAACGTGCTCAGCTCAAACTGAAATGCCACTGTGATTCAGAGGCTAGAAGGAGTTTGAATAATTTGCACAACATTGTTGCTTCTGGACTTGTTCTGAGAGGGAACAGCAAAATATTCTGACAAAGATCATCCACAACAAATTTTCTCCTTGTACCAGAGTAGGTGACTTGGGAATCCCAGAGAACGTTTTGATATCATCAGCAGCACCGACTCAGAAGTCTCACAGTTTTGAGCACTGTTCAGGACCCAAACTCAAAATTTCAGAAAGGCTCAAATTCTTGTCACGTTTGGGTCTAGTTCTTTGAAATTTATGTTCTTTGTGCCAAACTCGAAATTAATACTGCCCAAAAACTTTTTGTCCTGTGTGCTGCCCAACGACACGTACATGTGTGCAAGGAATTTGCCATTTCTGGAACAGCAAGAGCCAAGCAGAAATATCTTATTAAGATATTTAGTTTGAATAAGCCTGATTCATCTCAATTGAAACGCTTCACAGAAAGARCATTTCTTGAGCTCAAACTTGATGAATTTCTTCTGCCAGGAAAAAAAAATGAGACTAAGACAACCTGTTTTAACTTTTTATTCAAAGTGACTTTGTTTTGAAATTTAAGCTGATTATAATAAAAACATTTTTAAAATGAAAAAGAGGTCACACATGAAACACTTTGATTTCATCAAAATGAGGTATTTCAGACAAGTTTTTTATTTTTTGTCAGTTCACACAAGTCTTAGAGATTTTGACTTTTCATCCAGGACAAGGAAATTTAAGCCTCCATATTTCCTTTCTAGGATGAGAAATCATTTATTGCTCATTTCTAATAGAAAAACAGAACCAGCCTTTCTACTTCTAGTTCTGCTTTGAACCGAGACTGGGAGTTAACTAGAGTGATCCAAAGTTGTTAAAAAACAAGAGAAGGCTTTCATATTTCAGACTTCAATCTTTCTCTACTCCCAGCGGCCAAAGAAAATGCCATTAGCCTTGGAGCTACTTTTGGTAAATAAAGAAAAGGGGAAAAAGAAAAAAAGGCAGGCGAGAGAATACTCTTTATCCTTTATTTTTCTCTCATATATATATTATAAACCATTTTCTCAAAGGCAAAAAAGTGTCTCACTTCAGTCCACAGAGTCAAGGGAGTCTGAGTTTTCAAAGTCATGTTTTGAAAGGGACTGGTGGCTTTAAAGCCCATCTCAAATGTAATTTCCTAATACGGGGCAGTTCACTACCGTCTGTGTGAATGCTGCAGTGCTCCCTGCAGAGATCCCTTCAGCTCTTCTTATTATGATTGTGTGAGATTCTGAGGAAAAACAGCACAACTCTGTGCAGGCTGGGAATCTCAGGCACTATTTGCACATCAATACCCAGAAGGAGGGGACAAATACTTCCTTATCAGATCTCCCAGGCTTTCAGCCTCTTACTGTTTAGCTGAAAACATTCCTGGGAGTAGGGGGCTGCTCTAGGGAAGTGGATGGATCTTSGGGTCTTCACTGCTGTCCCTTGCTGAAGGGAGCAGGGATTTCAGAAACTCAGCAGTGGCTTTAGCTTTTATAAAGCCAGAGCTGCTGCTGATATTTTTACTTACAGCTTTGCTGTCAAGACCACAGTGACAGAATTGGGAGCTCTAAGGAAACTGCTATTGTATGGAAGCTTATTTTGAAACAGGATATTTTAAGCAGAGTAAGTTGTAARCAAAGTTAGGTGAAGAGACCAAGTTCAGGTCTCTGAATTACCTATAAATGTGCAGATTGCTGCACATACTTAAGGTGATTTTTCACTTTACACTCTACTATCTCCCTGCCCCAAGGCAGGACCAGTTACAACTTTTCCGATGAGTTTTCTCTAACCTCATCTTTTATTGTAACAGGAGTACCTTTTCCTCAAAACTGACACCCGCCCAACCAATGAGGGGGAAAAAAAAGTACAAAACAGCAACTGAAGTAGACTGCTAAGAATGCCACTTCTATTTCAGGATAAGTGTGTCCCAAAGGAACAGCATCAGTTGAACTACAGAAGTTCAGCTGCAGCATTGACATGGGTATTGTTTCCATTGAAACCACGGGTACTGCTGTTTTTTGTGCACTGGAGGGCTGGACCTCCACTCAACCCAAAAATGACTGTTATGAGCACYTGCAACTCCCTCTTCGGGTCTGTGCTTCTCCTTACTTGAAAACCTTTGAACTTCAGCTTACCCCKTAAGAGTACTTTGATGCTTGCATGATTTGGTGTGTCCAGTTGCTTGTTCTTCAAGAATAAATTCTAATGAGGTTTTTAATCCATTTTAAATTTCTACCAAACATACTATCTRTTTAAATATTACTCAGGGGAGCATATTTCTCATGTGTAGGTATATTTTCCATAACCATTCTGCTAAATCATCTGATATCTAATGTCTGCCTTAATATGAAGTGAAATATACCTCCAGGAAGAGTGGGAGCACAATTAGGACCTAAAAGGCATCRTGAATCTGGACACTGCATTCCTGACAAATTACACACATATATTTGCAACTTAAAGATTTCTGATGTTTCTCCACTCTACCTTTGAAGAGTCATCTTTCTGCCAAAATAAGTAATTTAGTGTCCGTGCTGAAGGCATACAAAATTGCACAATGTGGGACTTCTGACTGAGTGTTGCTAAGAAATAAGAAAACAACAAAAAGTGTTCTCTCCACTGATAAATTGTCCTCTGAATAATTATTAAGTGTAGGAAATTTCATTTTAAATTAAGTTTGTTTCCCAGGGTGCCAAAAGAAAAGTGAAAGTTCTCAGATTCTGAGCATGTTCCTCTATTTGCATTTTCTATAAAGTTCACACTAAATAAAAAAAGATACTGTACCCAAGTTTCCAGTGTCTTCAAGGTCGTAGAAGACAACACTATCTTTCCTAAAGCACATGTGGGCTCACATCGCAGTGATAGCTATGTCCAGAGTTCCTCTCTTCAAGGGCTGCAGACATGCRTTCAAAATAATTTTATACAGTGGTGATTTTGGAAAAAGTGTGTGTGTGCTGGAAAGCAAAGTTTATTGCATGGGATGTTGGATTGCTCTTCTGGGAGAAGCCCTCATCTACATATTAAGAGAAGGCCACAGCCCACGCTTGTGGTGCCATGATGCACGTAGGAAAGGGGAGGGAGCAAAGGCCTGTGTGCTCTGTTGGGAGAAGTCCCTAGAAGTGCCCCACAAGAGAAACATAACAAGCTAGTTTGAATGTTTCCAAGTGAATATCTCCCAGAGTGAGGCATCTGCTTCCACCTGTTCCTGCTGAGTTCTTTAAAATGCTGGCAATGCTGTTCTCAGTTTTGAAGTCACTGATTGTTTTGCAGTCAAGCTGAGCAGGGCCTGAGATTTCACCCTTTCCGCATGAGCAAGCCATTGCAGTGGCAAGGAGGAACACACAAGACAGAAACCACAGAACATATTTGCTCCATTGTGCAGGAAGTCAGTCACGCTAAGGCAGTTTTGCTGGTTAAACTGTATTCACTTTCAAAGAGCTACCTCCAAAGCTTCAGGCCTGGCAGTAATACCAGAACCTGTTTCAGGTGAAGGCTGCAGCCCAGGTTTGTTTTTACTTTGAGATGGAAACAAATGAAAAACTCAGGAAACATATGACAGTTACTTTTACAGGCAGAAAGACACTTATACATTTCCTATGAACTTTATGGCAAAGGTTGCACTAAAAATCATGCTAGTCTTAGTGGTAGACCCTGCTCACATCCTAGAAGACATTCTCTGCCTTCAAGGACTCATCTGCTCACAATTTCTGAGCAGTTGGGAAAATCCCACTGATATGGATGTTTAGGAGAAGGAAGAAGCTGTGCTTACCAGAGAGAAAACTGGATAAGACAGCCAAGTAAAGTACTACCTAAGTACACTCCAATGACCTTCCCCTAGAAAGTCTGCTCTTAAAATGCAGTAACATAAACATTGAAATCAATAATAAAAAATGTCAGCATATCAATATCGCAATACCATGTGAAGCACAATGGCAGGAGGAGGTGAAAAACCTGTTCTCTCTCTTGCTTGTTTCTTGACATCTCATTCTCCAGCGGCTCTTACAACAGGACTGTGCCTGTCCACAAGGTATTTCATTTCCCTTCAGCCCATTCCTTGAGCTGCCAGGACATTCAGTCTCTGCCCCTCTGATACAAGCACCCATCTGCTGGCATCTGGGTCATTCTATGAGGAGGGCATTGACGCATCAAAGACCCACTGTAGTAAGAGGAAGATCAATTTATGTGCTTGCACAAAGAACGTAAGATACTTAGAAATTTTACTCCTCTTTCTGCTACCCAACACAGTCAGCATGGCAGGGAAGCAAGTTTTATGGTATTAAGGAATAAAAGAGGTTACATTTATACAACAAGAGCAAGGGCCTTGCTAGCATAGCTAATTTGCTGTATCAGGATGTGGTTTCACAAGCTGATTCTTTGAGCAGGCTCTGCCACAGCCAAATAGGGATAATGCCCCATAGAAACCCACTACCCCACACTGCTTTCAGTAGGTCTGGATGGTACTTGGGACTTACGGCTTTTGCAATGTTTCTTGATGAAAAAAAAAAAAAAAAAAGAGTGAATTGGAGCAGCTCCAGAAAAAGGAGATAAAGATGATTAAGGGTTTAGAAGGATTGACCTACGAGGAAAGATTAAAGGAACTAATTATGTACAGCACAGATAAAGGATGAATAAAGAGGTGATTTAATAATGGCCTGCAAATACTCGAAAGGTGTCAACAGTAAGGAAGGGGGAGGAATATTTAGAGTCCTTCACTGTGGAACATGAGTGGTAGAATGAACAGGGAACATGGGACATCAGCACAACTTAATGCACAAGAAAGTATATTTCTCTAGGGAGAAGCAAGTGAGTTAGGAGCACAGATCCTCCAAAACTTCTTTTGTCTTCAAAGCCTGAGTGATCTAAGAATGTACTTTCAAAGGTATTTAGGTATTTAAAGGTGCAGGGGAGTCCTTTAATAGGATTTTCAGAAACATCTAAGCAAGTTAGACACCAGATTTCAATGGGAGTTAGACACTTAAATAGTTTAATCAGTTACACCAGGCACTCTTATCTTTGCATAAAACAACTTGAATGTCTAGCTCCAGGACTCATKAGAAATTCCCACCTGAATAAGATTAGAACTGAATCCAGAGGTGCTGGAGCTCTGTAAAAGCGGACTGGATGATGTGTGGGAGGACATTTTGCAAGAAACCATCTTGACTTTTCAGGCACTGTGCATTGTCCATTGACCTGCACAGTCAATCTGAAAGTCAATGAGATTTTGACTCCCAAACCTATTAAAATAAAAATTTAAAAATGCCTTTGGCACTTAAGCACTTGGTCAGTGCTTAGTCTTTTGGTCCTTTGGTCCTTGGTCAGTTAAGTGGGTCTTTTCTGCAGAGCTACTGTAGGTTATCAGTGCCTGAGATGAACAGAGTCACAGTGAAAAGGTCTGCCCAAAGCAGCATGTTCTCCCTTGTCTTTTGCTTGAATGTGTCATAAAGTCTCCAATGAAGTTTGTGCCATATTTCATTGTGCTGCAGTTAGGTCATCTGTTGACTTTGTGGGTGCAGAGGACATTCTTCCCCTATTAAGTTGTAGAAATAYTTAGCTGTCCTTTTGGATAGAAAGTATGTGTGCTAGGAAGACAATAAAGGACAAGCAGCTCTAGCAATGTAAATTGAAAGTCAATAAATTGTCAGGATGAAAGCTTCACCAGAGTTTTTATTTGTAAGTCAGTTGTCTAGAAGCACAATGAAACCTACAGGAAGGAAGTGGCAAGTATGGCTTCAAAGAGGTTTACTTTACTGATTTTCCAGTGCCTCATGCAGATTTTTTGCAAGACTTCAAGACCAATTTATCCCTAAGGAGCACAGCCTTAGGAATATTGCCTATGATGCCCACCTGATGGGWGTCTCCTGTCTAACCAACAAGACTAATGCCAGAAAATTCATCATTGTGCTCAAGGCTAGCCACTTGGCTTACCTAAGCCTTCTTTGAGAGAAAAGTCCCCAAGGGGCTACTACATTCCCACCAAAACCCTCCAGCCTCTTTGTGGGAACACTAGCACCTTCACTATGAACAATTATGGTGAACTTCACGTTTCTGCCCCAAGCCTGGAACCAAGAACATTGTGAAGCARATTCACTTTCTTACTGCTGCCAAATGCATGTGTAAATACTTAAAACAAGGGGGGAAAAAAAAGAGAATTACCAAAGTGCAAGCTGTCRCAGCTACTGCAGCTGCAAGTTTAGATCATATATTAGAATTTTGAACACAGTAAGAATAGAAGGCAAAGGGAGAGGAGAGATATTGTTTGTTCTTGTTATCACCTCAAAGGATTTTTCAGGGCAAACATTCCAGAGAGTTTTTCATTAAAACACAAACTAGCAGTTTGGACTGCCATGTACATTGTATTGGACTGCCATGTTTGGATATGTATATTTATGTGTATATGTTTATATGTATATATGTGTGTGTGTATTTCCAAGTATTGCTTTAAAGGGGGGAGATATTTAAGGTGCTACTTTAACCCTTCCACACCACTTGAGTGCATTTGAAATGATATCAAAGAGGAAAGTTAAATACAGAGATAAATGCATAAATGGGCAGAGTTGCTATGGAAATGTAAAAGGATGGAAATTGAAAGTCAATACAGGACTAACTTACTGTTCAATTTTAAAAATAGTCTTTCTATACATAAATGGAACTTTTTTTCAAATCTCTGTTGGCTTGTATTATACAAAGTGGTAAGTGGTTTTGTGGAGAGTACATCTATTTAATGCTGTACACTGAATCTGCAAACTGTATGGTCAATGGTACACACTAAGTGGGACCTGCTCTCAGGTTAATGCTAATCTCCATCTTGGCTACAGAGCTTGGATTATAAATGTCACCAATGAAAAGCACAGGTATGTGACTCAAAGCCTTCAGGATATAACGACAAATCATTTGCAGAGATTCCAGGTCAGCTCTGTTTATTTTTTTTTAACTCAGTTTCCCAAGGAAGCAAGGCTTACGTGATTGTGCTAGCTGGCCCACAGGTGCTGCATAATAGCTTTCTAAACCTGCCAGCCTGCAATCAGTTTTGATGGAAGAATAGAGGTCTCAGAGGAATTAAGTTCTAACAAGCTTTATAAGGAAGGAGATTCTCAAATTAGCACTTCCTCCCATCGTCCTTCCACTTTCAATCCCACTCTCAGACTGCAATACAAGCTCAGCCACTCTATTAGACACCAGAAACCCCACATGGGAGACAGCCACAGGAAAGCTGGCTTTCTATGTTCTGCTGCTTGCAAAACGACTCATTTTATTAAGATAAATGTAATACACTACTCTGGTTTCCTTCAGAGAGAGAGTGTGAATTATGTTTGAACAGTGTAAAACTCTATTCATGAGCAGCATATCAAGTGGAAAGTGGGGCTTTGATTCTGACCATGCACACGTATCCTCTCTCTCCACTGCCAGACAATGCGGGGCTTATTGGTAGATTCATTCGCCTACAAAATGCCTGGGTCGCTGCACCCTACTCATGTCTCAACATGCAACCAGGGCACATGGCTTAATACAAGTCTCATGCTGAAATTTCTGACAATAGGATAGATTTGCTGACGTAAGTACAACTAACCTAGGAAAAATGTAGCAGATGCAGAAGTTGTTCAAATTTAGCTTTCCAGGCAAAAAGCTGGAATAAGTTTCAGACTTGGCAAAATGACTTTGCCAATTCCTTTTCTGATCCACTTTTCCCAAATCTAACCCCATCTTCTTCTAAAATACAGACAACAAAATACTCTCCATGGAATCTGCAAGAAATCCATGACGCCAGCAGGGTTCTTGCCAGTCCCATCTCCCAGCCCAACAGAAAAAGACCTTTAAAAATAGTTACATGCTGCTGGGTGGGATTTTCTTCTCCAGGTGCCGTGCAATATAGAGCGAGATGAGATTCTAATCATAGCTCCTTCGCAGAGGGAAAGGTTCAAAGTTTAGCTCTGCAGCAGCAGCTTCATTTTCACAGCAATATAGTTATATTCTCTGGGTGTCAGGGGTACACATATTGCTGTCATTTCCCTGCGCTATGTTTGGACATCACATGTGAAGAGCAGCAATGAAGCACGCAACTGTCACCAGTCCCTCCCACTAAGCCAGAGGAAAGCAATGCATTTCATAGCCCAGTGAATCTGCTCTGAGCTCTGCCAGCAACAGCAAGCAGTGAGCTCTCTGCTGCCTCTTCCCTTGTAGGGGCCAATGCTTAGTGGTCTGATCTCCCTTCCTATTAGAGGGCTTGGGCAGAAAGGGCTCTGTATCCAAACAGAAGCAGGGCAGAGAAATGAGAATAGATGCTTAAGATTGCATTTCCCCTACACACACACTTCACACCAGGTATAACACACTCATTTATGGGACTCTGCACTCAGCTTGACCAAGGCATGTGACCTTTTTATTTTTTGTTTTGTTATTTTCTCCATCTGGCTACCTCACCGGCATGTCAGCAGCTATTCACTCTAAGAGGGCTCTGCATCTTTTGCCAACTCCCTTCAGAAAAGGCACAATGTCTAGGAGGAAAATATCCCTGTTAGAATGCAAATGGAGCAGCCTGGGGATCCCAAGCCTTGGGGGGATTTCTGACAAGGTCTTCCTTCTAGTCCAGTGAATATGTCCACCATCTGCCAGAGTTCACACAACTGAAATCTATGTGGGAATTGAATCTCCACAACACAGCACAAACAATAGCACCCCTACTTTTATTTTCCACATTACTTGGCACCATCCATACTGAACTGTGCTCCCCAGCTTCCACAGCTTATATGGACAGGGTCATGGTTACTCTGAAATGGTATTTATTTCCCTATTTCTCCATTGCCTTCTCTCAGAAGTTTGAATCTAGCCACAGAGAATGTCCTGGAGGGGCACCAAGCTTATCATTTTTGGTAAGTGAGTATTTTCTAAACAGATGTCCAAGCCAGGAGACCATACTAAGGATTCTACTTGCTGCCTGCAAATCCTGAGGAAGCTTGAGAAGGGATACCAAGAACCCCCACTGCAGCTGTTTTGCTTCTTGGTCGTACTTCTTTGATGTTGAGTCCCTTCCTATGTCCCACACTTTATGAAGGTGGTTCATTTTTAGCCTTTGTTATAATATTAAGATAGCTATATTCTGTGCTTTACTTTGAGGAGGCAGAAGAAGACAGCTGGAATCAGCTTGGGTGGAAGAGCGCTTGTGCTTCAGCCCAGCATGACCCAGGGAAGGCTGTGAGTATTTGGGGCTGCATGGACCCATTCAGTTCAACCATGGCCTGTCTATCTGGGTACCCAGTCTGGAGCATCCCTGTAGCTCAAGTCCTAGCAAATCTGTGTGGGCTAATATGTGCCTGCTCAGCGTACCCTGCAAAATCCTGTGAAAAAGATTGTTGGGATCATGGCAATAGAAAAGACATTCGTCACCTGGGCTAGAGCAGACGCCACATTGTCTTTGAATGGAATTTTTTCAGAAATGAACACAGACTCCCTCAGCATGATTTTACTCACATATTCATGTTGCCCACACCTTGCTCTCAGCCAGAAAACCAAAGATGACAGCAAAGTCACCTCGGTGTGACCATGTTGCTGTGACATACCCTCAAGGACATGCCTCAGCGTACACAGATGTTTCATAAGATGTACGTCAGGGCTGGAAAATACTGTCTCAGGGCTGTTCTGTGGTTACCAGTAGCAAAACTATTAAGCCCCCTTGCAGCCCCATACGCATTCACCTCGTGCATTTAATCCTGACAGCCCTAGAATTCTCTCAGAAAAGAAAACCCTTGTTTCCCCTCCCCCCAAGCTACCAAATCTTGTTAAATGTCATTAAAAGCAGAACCCATAGTAACATCAGTCCTTGTTGAAGGTTGAAACCACCTTGACAGTAATCCTGGTGTGGCATCAGAAAAAAAAAAAAAAAAAAAAAAAAGAAAAGAAAGAAAAGGGAGATACTTCCTCTCAGTTTTCTGTCAGCTCCACTTTGTATCAAAATCTCCTTTGTATGTCACAGAGTTATTAAAGTTGTGGATTGCGACTTGCAGTGTGCGTGTGTGCGTGAGTGTGCGTGTGCATATCAGAAACTGGGTCACCCAGAGAGCACTCCGTGAAAACTCTGCCCTGACAAATCCAGGCTGCCAAGACTCAAAGACACCTCTTATAATATTTTTCTGCCTCCCATCATGCTTTGAAAAGAGCACATAATGCTACTTCTTTTTTCCTTCATTTTTGTATCTTTTATTCAGAGCTTCCTGAGGTAAATAACCTCTGGCAGGCAAATCTAAGGGGATGCTCCTATCTTGCTCACCATCTCCTTGCCCTGGAATCATGATATGCTTCTTTTTCATGAAGCTGTTTATAAAATATTCCCTTTTTCTGAGAGAAGTAGCTATCAAACAGAGAAATCTTCTCCTCTGAGGTGTGGCTCAGGCTCCCATTCCAGTGTCCTCCTGTGCCCAAACCTGGCTGGGCCAGGGCAGGTGAGGGAGCAGGCAAGGAAGGAGAAAGCGAGGAACAAACAGGGTCATGGGGATGGCCTGTGCAGGGTGTTTCAATCCAGTGCTAGTGAGTCTCTGACAGGGCTACGAGGTGACCCACAATGGAGCACGTCCAGTTCTCCCCTCAGCACTGCAGAGCTCATGGACTCCCGCCCTTGGGCCTTGTTAGGCCTCAGGCACCCTCAGGGAGGCTGAAAAATGCAGCTCAGTTTCTATCTGAGGTGGAGGGGCAACTCCTTGGAACCAACTGCCTCCTCTACTGCTTTCTGCCTGGGGAAGGGAGGTGCCAAACCARCAGAGCACAGAGAGGTCTCTGGGCGAGACCTGCTTTGCTGGGCGGCTGCAGAGGAAGTGAAATTTGCTGAGCACAGGCCGGCCAGAAAGCCAAGGGCTGCAGTCTTAGAGAGGGGGAGCACTGGGGCTTTCTCTTACCAGAACCTTATTTTAATACTTCGGGTGTCACTGAAGGGATGCCAGGAAGAAATATTTTTGCAGGGAGCATTTTTTTCCAGGATGATACAGTTGTACAGGGTGATCTGGGGGACAAATCCTCCTCTTTTCACTTCCACTGTTAGTGCACATATTTCTCTTAAAGAAAATGAGATTTACCTGAGCGCAAGCAAGGYCGATATTAACATGTATCTGGTGGAAAAGGCTCTGGTGTCAGAGCTGTAGGAAGAAAGCTGTAGATGGGGTCCAGAAGCTTCAGGATGAGGAAGATGGAGGAGAGGAACAGAACGTGCTGCTTTCAGAGGCTCTTATCAAGACTCCACCTAATTTCCGGGTTTTGCATCCAAGCCAGGCAGGGATCGCAGCACGCGCTCCTCACAGAGTGCAGTGCTCTGAGAGGGAAGCAGCGGTGACAGTGCGGGGGGAAGCAGTTCCTCTGACAGAAGAGAAACTGAGGTGACACCAGTGCAGCGAGAGGATTAAGGTTGCAGAGACCCTGTGAGAGCTCAGAGCCAGGCCTTTGGCTCATGGGGTCTCCTTTCCTGTCCTCCATTCCAGTGGGTACCACCAGCAAATGCAGCACAGCATCAGGGAAGAAAGAAGAGTGGCTCTCAGGGCACTGTTTCCCAACCTCAAGGCCACAGGCTGTTACACTGACAGGTTTGGGTTGATAGGAGAAGAAATGCTCATTCAGGGGCCTCTGATGGTTACACGAAACCAAACAGCCAGGCTGTTTTGGGAGGGGGGACACATGGGCTCATAGGTTCCTCAAGCCTGCTCCCTTGTCCTCTGACTAATTTATTCAGCAGTGGGTTTGGGGGATCTTGGAAGAATGAGTTGTCAGATAGTTGGAAGCAAGTGATGGCAGGGGAATTACTGCTAATCCTTCATTCAGGCCCAAACACTCCAAAAGGATTTAAAGACTGTTTTAAAAAATGTTAAAAGAAGGACAGCCCTCCCTCCCTTCTTTCTTACATTTTAGCATGTGTTGGTTACTGGCCTGGCACTATAAGAGAGTACAGAGAAACTTTGAGGAAAGGGGAATGTTTAAAGAGAGAGAAAAAGAGATAAAAGATAAAGCAGATTAGATCTGGAGAGAGCCTATCTTACCCACCCTTACCCACCATGAGAGTGTAGGCTCCAAATAAATCTGTTTGCCTGACAATACCCCATTGTTATTTATGTAGTACTTGAGATCTGATGATAGTGAAAGTAGTGCTACTAGCCTGGAGGAAGAAGTTACACGAGTGGGGAGACTGCAGTTGTGCTCTCATTCAAGTGGCCTGGTAGCATTTGGCATCCTAGTGATAGGAGTATTATGGATCTAAGCCTCAGAGGAGAGAACGATCCTCAGTCTCAGTGAAGGCTCTGTCTTTAATAAGTAGCTTTAAAGCAGTGTTGGCAGGAGGCTTTGAGAAGTKTGTCTTTTTCTCCAATGAGTCTTTCCATGGTGCCTACCATGACATTCTACACTTGACCTCATTATCACATTTGAATATCACCATTTTCAATGTAAAATTTCATCTGTATGGAGGATAAAAGGTCATTGCAGRGTGCTGCTGGGTGATTGTCAACATCTACCTAAAGCTTTTGGGGAAACTGCCCATCACTTTATCTTAGAGAGAGGTGCTCAGCCAGGTCAAGCGGAGATGGGTTGTGTGCTGCTGTTCTGTGTCATGGTAAAACCTGTCATGGATGTGGAATTTCCATTTTTTTGAAAGTTCTTCTTTTCAGCATGGTACAGAATTGAAGAATCTTGAGTTTCCCATCAAAAAAAGAGACATTTTTTAATTTGGGTAAATGGAAAGATTCTACATTCTCATTTTGTTATGGTAGGTTATTCAGATTATAGAAATTGAAAGAAATGTTAATATGAAAAGTTATTTTGAAAAATAAACAACATCAGCCTAAAACAAGTTTTTAAATTGACATTATATAACAATTTAACTTTTGAAATACTTTTTTTCCAGTTTCCTCCAAAATATTGACACAGTCATTGTTTCCATGGGAAGTTTCTTTTGAAGATCTCAATCTGACACAACAGTAAAACAGAAAACGTGCTATGACTACTTGTGTTCCATAAATTCACTACAGTACCTCATTAAATTATATAAACCACCTACAAAATAGAATTTCCCAAAGGACAAATACTCATCTAAAAAACCTTCGATTGGTTCCTTTCAAGTATTAGTCATTCTAAAAAAAAAAAAATGCTTTTTCTTCTTTTGTTGATTTTTTAAGTCTATGCTAATACTTGGGAAGTCAAAGACCATTCTTGCCAGGCCATTCCTGCAGCTAGCCAGATCCAGGCAGACATAAATGGAAATGGCTGTTGCTTTCTGTTGTTRTATCTCTGCTACAGTGTGGAGAACACCGATGCCATCACACTAATGGGAGTGTTGCTCAGTTGTGAGCCCACACTGCAAAGCACATAGGTGTGATGATGTCCGTAAACCAGGATGTCCCTTCTCTGGGAAATCAGCCCACGAACATAAGCTTTGGTCAGTAGCTTCTCAAGCAAGCCAGCAAATGACCTACAGGAACAAAACTTGGACATTTCTCATGCACAGGCTTCTTGTTTTGCCTGAGCACTGGAGAAAGTGCACAGGAGTGGAGAAGAGACAAATCTTTGGTGCAAGTAAGACTGCACATAGATAAAAACTGGACATATCCAAGTTATGGACAAGGCTAAACATCTTGTATGCCTTTGGAGCTTCATCTCCATCTGTTTTTATGACCTGAGCAGCATAGACATTTTCATAACTGGAACACGTTCAATAATTTACATGAGAGATGAATGCAGGCCTGCATGGACATTTAGTTGACTGCTCATTTATTCACTCAAATGAGTAAATAATACCAAAGCTACCCATAGCACAGAGCACATATTCAAACAAAAAGCCATGCCAAACTATTATAAGAAATGAGAATATTGTGAGTTTTACTTTCAAAATTTGCTCCTATATCTATGGCAAATATATAAATATGACTTAATACACAGTATTTTTCCTTGATCTGGTACTGTTTGGATTTGAGTAGATGATTTGSTATTTATTTTAAAGGAGAAATAAAGTTGTTTAAATACTTGCAAAAGCAAGTCTAACTTTTCCCTGCTAGAGAAAGAGTGAGCATATAATTAGTCACACAGCCTTTTCCCTCCTAGACTCATGCACCAGAAGGTATTTTTGGTGGTAGCCTGAGCACTGCCACGTCAGACTACTGGGTCCCTTGGGGTGTGCAGACAGGAGGACTGGAGCAGCTCACCCCAGCAGCACCTGCAGCTGCAGAGAAGGACATTGCAGTGCCTCCTGTCCCTCCAGGGATGTTCACATCACCAGACAGACTGTCTCTTTCAAGCTCACTATGTCTCATTCCAAATCCTCTTCTCCTTCTGATGAGCACCACTGCCAACTCCCTTGTGTGCTCTGCTGCCCTCTGAACCCGTGTCCTCTGAGCCTCGTCCTCCAACCTATTTCTCCAACCAGACYATCTCTCCTCTCCCACGCCTTCTGGAAGCTGTGTTGGCTTTTGTGCTTGCTGTGCTTGTGCAGTAAGAAAACCCAGGRCAGATCACACATCTGTCTCTACAGAGACTCTAAGCGTCTTTGAGGAGGAAGAGGATGAGAAGTGGCTGGTTTCTGTTAATTGGTGCAGGTGGCAACCTCTTCTCAGCATCACCACAGTTATCTTCAAAAGYTGCTCTGATATGCAACAAACACCCGCTTGTTAAACAATACTGTCCTAAACCTTTATTTTACTGCCCTGAACCACTTTCAGGTTTTCTGAAACCCCTTATTATAATCAAGAATTATAGGATGCTGTGATTTGTGCCAGAAATACATATACCGGAAATTACTTGTAGAGGAACCACAGAAAGAAAAATTAAGAGAAATGCAGCTTCACTGCTGTCAAATGCAGGAGCAGTAACTCCCACCCCATTTAATTTTCCCTCTTTCATTTCCCAATTTAACATGTAGCTGCAGAAATCCAGGCTAATATTTGCTTTGTCCTCTGCACTCTCCTTTAGCCTCGATGCGAGGAAGCTTGAGCTGTGCCCTTGTTTACTGCTCCTCCGTGTCCTCCCAGTGCAGCACCTCCTCCCCTGGCTCCCTGTGGCCTCTAGCCCGGGTGAGGAGGCAGGTTGGCTTGGCAAGATGTGGTGCTTAAGGCCTGTCAATCAYGGCAGAKGCAAGGAACAGCACTCTGGAAATTACTGCAACAGCACTTGGCCAATGCAAGACAAACTGGCTGCATAAGCAAATGCAGCATTGAGCTTAGTTTTATTAAAACTTTGTTACATGGGCTTTTCCTGGTATGAAAGAGTTTAGAGAGGGTTATAGGTTTTTTGGTAGTTCTGTCCTCATGCAATACTGACACAACATGTAGAGAGGCAATTGTGATTCAGCTTTTGCCAGCCCAAACCATGAAACTAGTTCTTCTTTTGCAAATCGTATCTAATGTTCATCTCACTTAGCATTGGCTTCCATGAGGATGTTGCTAACTGATGCATAGAGGAATAGGATGAATCAGTCCCTTTCTTCTGAATAAATATGAGATCTGATTCACCACTCAACTGCTTCTGTTTTACATCTGTAGAATGTTACCGATTATAAAAGGATTTGCAAATTTGAAACTAGAGTAATTCAATGATTAATCCCAACCAAAGCCTTCATAAATAGAGAACAACACTCCAGTATTCAGTGTTGGAGCYATCGTTGGACTTCTCTGTAAAATGGTGTAATGCCATTTAGACTTTCCCTGTCCTTATTCAGGGCAGTGCTAGGATACACTTACTTAAGCTACTGCAAACTGTTCTCTTTCTCTCCSTGCTATAAAATATCGAACGCATTCTCAATAAAACAAAACCAAAACTCTCCTGCCCAAAGAACAATCTGTTTAATGTCAATTTGAATCCRGAAAATGCTGAGGAAACACATTCCACCCGGCCCTATCCACCCCGACATGACGTGATGAGCAAAGGAAGAGGAGCTCGGAGCCTCATTGCTATATAAACCATATAAAGCCCATTTCATCTCATGGCCTGGAGGCTGCTATAAGCATCCTCCCATAGTGAGCTGACCTATACATTGAGGCTGAGCCACACAGTGAAAAAGGTTATTCTAGAGCTATCTGGCTATAAATGTCAAAACACCCTGCCCAGATTCAAACTTGCTCATATAAGGCAGTTGCATACAGTATAACAAGAAACACTGGAAGAGGAAGAGCAGTTGAAGCATAAATAAATAAACAAACAATCAAACAAATAAATAAATAAATAAAGCTTCACTTTAGAGGTGCTGAGTATTTCTGCAGCTTCTTCTGGTACTGCTAATTTTTTGATTCTTCCAAAAGATCTCAAGTCAGTCCCCCAGGAGCTGTGTGATATGGGTATAAATAAAAGTTCCTGGTCAGGGAAGTATTTGGGAGTTTCAATATCTGGTCTTGGTCTAAATCAAACTGAAATAAACATTCAGGGGAAATCTCCTACCAACCACAACCTCCCACACACCAATGACATAAGTGCTGAGCTTCACTGATTAGCTGCCAGTCTGTGACTGTAGGCAACTCGTTTTCCTCTGCAGGGCTTTTCCCCTGAATCATGGTTCCTGAGGAGACTGGCCCAAGACTTCTGTGATCCAAATCCTGTTTCTTTTTCCTACCATGTACAGACCCAAGAATCCTATACCTTCTCTTTCCATGGTAGATCCTGAGGTCCACTTAAAGAAACACACCAAGCTCCTCTGTGGAGCTCTGA
This sequence comes from Nothoprocta perdicaria, assembly GCF_003342845.1. Lineage (NCBI taxonomy): Eukaryota > Metazoa > Chordata > Aves > Tinamiformes > Tinamidae > Nothoprocta > Nothoprocta perdicaria. Next base: position 6,706,652 of record NW_020455865.1, read on the forward strand.
GCTCCAAAGCAGCACATCAAGCTCCACTGAATAAATTGTCCATGATCTAAAACAAGTTTCAGAAGTAGATAAGTGAGATAAGAGAGCAGTCCATCCACCCATTTTCACATCTATTCAGTGATAAACCAGACCTACATGGATTGCTAGACCACCTTCCTTTGAGGCAGTTTTACACACAAAGATGGAGCTCAGACTGGCTTCCACATATACAGCTCTTTAAGCTGTAGTAACTCCTTAGCTTGCAGGTTCCTTTTAGGAAGGGCAAATAGCAAGGTAGATGTTCATATAATGCTTTTCCTTTGCCTTGGTCCACTTCCTCCACCTCCATCTCTGAACAACCACAGAACTTCTAGGCACTAGCCATCAGCCAAGGCTAGAATGGCTGGGAAGAGTAGAAAACAGGACAAAAGTGATGCCACTTCATCTTTACATAAACTTAACCTCTTCATGATTYCTTGTTTTGCCTTCTAGTAAGGCGCCTGTCAGCTGCCTCCAGAAGATATGCCTGCTTATTTCCCTGTTTTTCCACTCCAGATATGTATTCCTCCTCAGGTATCGGGATAGCCCCAGCCTTTGCCTCAGCAAGGCCTTATCTACATCTTCCAGGACAATCATGATGATTCCAGCCTTCCCTTCAACAAGTTGCCAGGACTGGGCAATGTCAAACTCAAAGCTACACCACTTGCTCTCCAGAAAGTCAGAAGAAATGACTGCAATAACATTTCTGCTACTCAAGAAACCTTCTTGGATGATATTAGTAACAATGGGAACCCCTGGTAAGAAATCTCGGTAGTAAAGACAGAGCTGGAAGGGAGGTTTTCCTCCTTCTAGGGGCTCCACCAGCTCTTTTATCACCCATTCTTGGTCTTTGCTGGAATGGATAACAAATGCATCATAAGTGTCTCCCCTTTCAGCAGAGTGTTTACACCCACTGAGCAGCACCAGTGAGTAGTATAGCTGGAAGTAGTACTTGTAAATCAGGAATAGAAACACWGCTACAGCGAGCAAAATACTCAATATGAATGCCACTGTGCTTGGTTTGAGATGGCAGGAGRACAGATCAAAACTAGACAGGCTCACATTCTTCACATGTGCAGGGATGTGGCACATCATTAGCTCCTTGTTCCGCAGTATCTTCTGCTTTTCCTTGATCCATTTCAGAAAGTTTAGGTGTGTGCAAGAGCAATCAAACAGGTTGTAAGAGAGGTCTAACAAGACCAGACTACCAGGCACACTTTCCATAGCTGAATCCAACAGAACAGTCAGCTGGTTGTGGCTGAAATCCAGGACTGTAAGGGCCTGGAGAGGCTTGTAGACTAAAGGATCAAAGGTTAGCAGCTTATTGTTACTGATATTTAGCTCTTTTAATTCAGAGAGAGACGCAAATGTACTTTGATCCACATGTAGCAGTTTGCAACTTGAAATATCCAAGGTGTGGAGGCGAGTTAGGTTTTTTAAGTTGTTGGACAGCTTGTTGTTCTCAAAGGAGTTGCCTGCCATCTTAAGAACCTGCAAGGAGTGTAAGCCACAAAATGTACACTGGGATTTAACATGAGTTCGAGTGTAGGAAATATCAAGGTAAATGAGTTTCTGAAGCGAGAGAAAGACAGGATAGGTGCCAGGACCAATTAACTTTGTGTGCTGAAAGTCCAAGGTTAACAAATTCTTTATATTAGTGAAGTCTCCAGTGACACTGATGTCAGAATTGAAGCTTAGGTTCAAATATTTCAAATTTAGACATCCACGAAAAAGAAGGGAACAGCATCTGGTGAAGGAGAGACGATTCTCACTCAAATCCATGACCTCCAGGTTGGTTAGATGGTTAAAGTACTCCCGGAAGCTGTTGAGGTATTTGCTCTTGGTAATACGAAGCGCTCTAAGCTCCTTGAAAAGAGACAGCTTCACAGCAGGCACTTCCTTAAACTTGCATTTCTTGCACTCCAGGTATTTGACTTGAGACAGYAAAGGAACATTTGACACCTCTTCTAGATGGAGGTTCACCAACCGAATACTGGAGACATTGCCTATGCAGTCAAAAAGAGTGTCTGTGTTATTCTTAAATTGCCTGAAGCAGATCAAGACAAACTCCTGCATCTGCACGTGGCACAGTCCACTCAAGAGTCCACTCTGAAAGTTCTTCAGTCTCTCTCTGTCCCTGAATTCACCCACTATTAGTCTGTTGACCTGTAAGCCAGTCAGACCTTGAAGGCAAGAACGCATCACATTGATGGTCTCAAAAGAGGACCTTAATGCCAGCTCACCGAGGTGGATCTTTGCAAAGGACCCTGGCTGGATGTATTTTATATCATTCAAGGAAAGCACCAGCGTGAGGTTGAACATGTTTGCTTCCCTCAGGATATCAAGGTCTCCTTTGGAGATATATGTGATCTTATTGGAGAGTAAACTCAGGTGCCTGAGAGAGGTCAGATTAGCAAAATACTTGGGAAGCTTTAATGAAGCAATTTTATTGTGTCCCACATTCAGCTCCTGCAGGTTATGCAAGTGTCCAATGGGCAGGTCAATCAGAGAGGATATGTTATTTTCCACTAGCACAAGTCTTCGCAGAGAATTTAAGCCATAGAAAGATAATGGCCCCAGGTAATTGAAGAAATTGGCAGTTAGAATTAAAGTGGAGAGGTTATAAAGATCCTTAAATGAGTTATCTTCAATTGTACGGATGTGGCACCTGTTGGGCAGGAAAAGACGATAAATGTGCATGAAAAACTGTCCTTTTCAATATGTTCACAAACATTATTCCACTGTTGCACTAAGCAATAAAGAAATGTTCTCAGACTCCACCTCACTCTGGTGGTATATCTGGCTCTAGTACACTGGTCAGAGAAGAGCTCGTCCTCCTGAATCCAGCACCTACCTTGCAAGACAATGAACAGGTCTACAGGTCAACACTGTGATTTCCCAAGAGAAGGCAAAACTAATCTGCCACACAAAAGGTACTCTTGCATATGAGGACACCTTCCATCATCTCTTCCCACTCTGGACTTCAGCTGCAAAGCAAGAGACCATGGGCCATGGCGAAGGTTGAGATGCATGCAGGCAGCAGGACAGAGGCAAACATAGGTGGAACTCACACTTGATGCCTATCGTTGATGGCATACTAAATATAGTATATATATATATCGTTGTATATATCGTTGATGGCATACTAAATACAGTATTCTCTTGCATGCTTTCACCCTTCAGACCGTCACTTTGGTAACATTTACCCATCGCCCCGGCACCAGTGTGCTGCAGCAGTGGCAAAGCTCACAACTCATTCTACAGTTTTGCTGCTCATACCTGAGAGGGGATAGTTCTCAGGCCATGTTGGCTGGTAAGGAGATCAAAGACAGGAAGAAACACAGCTGGCCACCTAAAGATTGTTTTATGTGGAAAAAACCAATTTTTCAGAGCCAAACCTATTCTGGAAGGAACCCAGACAGTGCCTTACAGCAAACCTGCTCTGCCAGTCAACCACTTCATAACTGTAATTGTCATGGGGCTGAGTGACATTTTTCAGTGAAACAGTTTACCCGGAGAAACTGTCATCTCAAGTCAATGGAAATTATACATCAATTCAAATTTGCTAATAAGCTTTCCCCATCTCCTCCCCCAGATATGGGAAAAGAAGGGAAAGAGAAAATGATGATATTTTAAAACAACGTTTTAGAAAATGAATATACTTAGGCTTTTTTCTTTTTCTTTTTTTTTTTTTTTTTAACTAAGAGAAACAGCCCACCTAAAATGTTCCATGACAGAGTTTTTTTATAACAGTAAAAAGTTTTACATTTTTCTTCTTTGAAGAGAAGCAAAAGGTTGATTGTCCTCCTCCTTCCACCCCAACCCGCAAGGTCAGACCAACAGACGCCACTTTGCACACAATGCCCACACCCAATGGCTGCACTAAAAGCTGCACATCACTTGACTGTGGGTCTGTGCAGAGACAGATGCAGGAATAAAGTCAATAGCAGGAAAATGAACACCAAAGACCAACAGAAATCTAAGATAAGCAACCATTAAGGCACAGCTGGTGAAGGAAGATTAACCAGTATCCATGTAAAAGGGCTCATTACCTTGTAAGATCCAGAAGCTGTAGTTCTGGGACTGAGGAAAAGTAGTTTGGTCTCAGTGATTTCAAGTGGCTGAAACTGAGATCCAGGTTCTGGGTAGTATTTGGGACTTCAGTGAGAACTCCAGAGCTRTTCAGTCCTACGCATCTGAAAGTTATATTAGGGATGACCTGTAACAGTGACAGATCTGGTCACAGTTGATACCTGCACTTTACAAGCGTTCAGAAAATTGGACTTTCAGGGAAGCAGAGAATAGAATGAGCAACCTTGCAGCTCTTTGCTAAATAAGCTGCCCCAAGCTTCAGGAAATAATTTCAGGTCTCCTAAGCAACTCCCACACTTTAATAGGACCAGTCCTGTTCCACAGGAAAAGCTACATTTCTTGCTGATTAAGGGAGGTACAAAACCACAGGACTATATTCCTTGAGGCTATGGATGAACTGGCAGCGACCTTCGAGAGAGCCAGAAAAACAAACAAACAGGATGCCTGGGGTGTCCTGGATCAGCTCTCAGCTTTATTACATTGCTGACAAGCGAATAGTTCTAACAGAAAATACTCTGCTAGTAAAGGGTATCTGCAAAAGTTTGCAAAAGGCAGTTTATCAGTGCCCAAGTACTTGGGGTTCTGTACATACAAATGAGGCTAAAGCACTTTGCAGAAATAATAGTTAGGGTTTGCATTTCTTCCTGAAGAGAAATGTAATCTATTAGCTTAACTTTACTGTAGTAACTTCAGAGGTACAGCAAGATTTATGCGGCCAGTTCTGGTTCTCAGATTTTTTGAGACCAATATTCAGTTCAAATATCAATTGCCCTCATAACATCCTTGGAAAAAAACATGAGCTTTCATAATACTSTACACCTAACACTATACAGATTTGATCCACAAATCTCCCAAGCAAAGGGAAAAGTTACTGCAGTGAAACACACGGATTTTGTGCTCTTTTAGAGATCACGTACCTCCAAACAGGGATCAAGGAGGCAGCATACCAGCTGTGACAGGACAAACATCAGCCGTGGCAGCACCATGAGTGTCCACGGGGGAAAAGCTGCTCTCATGGGCATCTTCAGGAGTCCAAGCATTCAGGAGAAAGGACCATGGATATAACTTTAAGACGAGGAGCAGTAAACCTCCTGAACTGCCAAGCGTTTCACCACTCTTGCTTCTCACTGCTTGTCACCGAGAATTGCACAGAACTGCTAGGGAAGTGAAATTAGAAGCTGCCTAGCTTAGAAGGTTTCTAAGCACGCTCTGAATGAATTGCTCTTCTTGAAGCTATGTGTTAAAAAAAAAATACAAAAAAAAAAAAAAAAAGGAAGTAATGAGAGGTATAGTTTGGACTAGAAATTAAAGAGGAATATGGGTTGTATCAGTGTGTCACTTGACTCAATTGCCTCAGCTTAGCTCAGGGCAAACTGGCTAAATATGGAAGTTACTGTGAAATTCTAAGTCCACATTCAGGAAGGTCACTTTTCACCCRTATCTGAATGCACTGTGAGAATGGCTGACTTTTTATTCATTAGTCCCTCTGCCGCACTTTCAGATATACYACACTGGCAAGAAGTGCAGAAGTGTGAAGTTTGGGCAGGTGTTTTCTTGAGCTAGGTAGTAACAGTGTTATTTGTGGCCATGTTCTTATGAACATGCGTCTAGAATTTATCCATCTGGCTGCACCTCAGCATTGCAGTTTCTCCCATGAGGAACTAATTGAGATTGAGATTGCACATGGCAATGCATGAGTGGCAAACAGGAGCGGAATATTCATGGATCACTCACAGGTGCTGTCTCAGCCTGCACAGCACAGAAAACCTGCATCAGCCCCGAGTCCTGCCCTTGGCTGGGTGCTGGTGAGGAGAGYGTGTCGAAGAGGCACAAACACCCCAGCTGGGATTAGAGTTGCTGTGTGCCCTGGCTGTGCCTGAATCTGTGTTTAAAGCTTTGTTACAGGAGTTTGCAGAGGTGCATCTCTATACCTTCCCTAAGACATAGTGCAGATACAGCTATTGTTTCTGGAAGAGGCTTTGTAATATGCCAAATTTGATGATATCTCTTCAAATATGTGATATCTCTCTTCAAAATGTGAGCTCTCTAATAAAGTTCCATGGTTCCCTGCCTTTTTTTTTTTTTTTTTAGTGGATAGCTAAGCAGTGTTATTGGGGATCCACTATAGACTGCCAAATGTTTTTAACACACATAGATAGAAGATAAGCAAAAATCAGAGATGAGAATGGGATACTAGTTGAGAATAAGATGGAATATGGAACAGCTACTTATGAAAGTTTTAAAACTGCTATAAAATGTAAGCTACAAYACCAGGCTTACAGGGAAAAGTTTAAAATACCTGTGGAAGTGTGGACTTCTTTAGTGGGTCAGTGGAGGGACGGAAAACCTAAAATAAAAGATGATCTCCATGATGAAAAAAATGTCGCAGCACAATGGGAGCTAAAACTGACACACTGATATGCAGCCAGAGAGCACCTATTAAACCAGCAGACAAAAACTTTGTCAAAATTGGGCAAGTTCTGCAAAAAAGGGTTTCTGAAAAGACGYTAGTGATTGCAGGTATTTGCTTTTATAGATGGAATCAAAAGTGAAAGGAAACAATTGCTGACAGCTTCTGTGTCTGGATTAAGGAAATTGGCAGAGCATCCTGTCTGTGGAGAGGACAAATGAATGTGTCCTTTGGCATTCAATATGCAGAATGAAGCAATCCACATTTAATTTTTATCTAAAGCTGAGATGAGCCTGAAGTATGCACTAGAAATTACCATTTCAATGAAGACTCACTGAAGATGTTTGAGAGTTTAGGAGGATCACAAAATCTACCCAATAACCATGCCTAGGGGTCATGGAGAGTGCAGCTTGAAGGACATTCAAAGGACATTCAAATGCTGCATCCACTATAGGGGACAGTTTCATAGCTTATGTCATCACTGGTTCAAGGACAAACCGTATACTAACTGCAAGGAAGGGGGTACAAGCAGAAAACATGGAAGCTAATGCATGAAACCCAGCCACCAGTTTAGAAAGTCAGTGCCAGTTAACTTCATATTCTTCAGCTTGCACATAACAATGTGCAATGACTGGAGAGACTCATAATGTCTCTATAATTACTTCCTTCACTTTGCAAGAAACAAAAGTATTATTTGGAATCCTTTAAAGTGACAAGAATAATATCTAAAATGACACATGATTCATTGTGCTGGTAATTTACTGTTAGGATCATTAAAGATCTCTTAGAAAGGAGGTGTTACAGAAAATCTCAATATTTCTAAAATCATCTGTCTGGGAAAGCTTTGCTCTCCAGAACAATATCATAATATAAGTAACACAACAGCAAACAGCAGGTACTCAGCCTCTGTGATCTGAAGCAAAGTAGTCAGGCATTACCTGACATGATGAAGTATCTAATCTTTTCTTATATATAAAAAAAAAAAAAAAAAAAAGACCTCCTGCTGAAAACAAAACTTTGCAAAACTCTTGGATCATATAACTGGTAATATCTTCTAGGCATTCATTAAGGGAACTTGAAAGTATATGAACAGTAGATGAATTTTTAACATCTGCAAAATGAGCCAGTAACTTGCTAAGGAGACAAAAGTAGCAAGAGGATCACAGCATCCATCTAAGACTCTGATATATGAGATAGGTTGAGACAAATGGAGTTATCCTAACATGTCAGTGATGTGAATAAATAGGCCATTGTAAGTATGGTGATTTCAAGGCCACAGGTAACCCAGTATCACATGGAGATGAACTCCTATTGCCCCAAATTTTTAGAAGTACTTGAGAAGTTCAGGCACATCTCATATCATGCTGCACCAGATAACCAAGGATTGCTGTCATCTGAGTTGCAACACTGGCCATGCTTGCCCTCCTAGCTTGCACAATATCAGGCAGCAAACTTGGTTTAACAGTCACCTGTGGTGAATTAAGGTTGAATTGCTTTGTGTTGCAGCTCGGTTCTTGGCTCAGAACATGTAGCCAGTTTGCAAGTCCTCAAAATTCACTTGATACACAGTCACTTCTTATACTTGGCAAGTCAGTAATCTGCTCACATCTCAAAGGTTGTCTGAGTGGATAGGAAAAGAAAAAGGAAATGTCTCAAAAATTCAGCAGGCTGATGAATTTCCCCAGACATTCTGTTGGGAAAGACAATTTATTTAAACCACAAGAAAAGAATTAAAAAAAAAAAAAAAAAAAAAAAAAAAAGATGGCATTGAGAAAGTTTGCTTCAAAAGATACCACAAACACATTGTTTCCTTGGAATGGCTGGGGTCCACCTCATACAGCAGCCGTATGGTATTCCATGACTGGAGAGGAAGCCAAGAAACTAATATTGGAAAAGGTTCTTATGACAGGTTCTTAGTGCCTATAACATTTGCTTATGCTGCTTTCCCATATGTAACAGGTATAGTAATTTCACACTTGATCAGCCTGAAAAATGTAATGCCTTTGGTTTGGGGTCTTGTATGTCTGAAGATCAGAACCATGTTGAGAGTGAGAGAGAAACTCTGCAGTTAGTTGGGGGTGTTAGACAGCTTCACCACTGTCCRTCTGCGCAATGATGGGCTCTAGTTACAGATCATTTAACTGCTAGTTAAAAACAAGGAGTGCCAGCAATGCAGATTGCTTGTCATGCCTGTGATTGTGACAGGTAAGGGCATGGAGGTGGAAGCAGAGCCAGTCTTTCCATTAATGGTATAGACCAAGTAACCCAAATGGTGCCACCCAAAACAAAACATAGCCTAGCCTACCTAAGGTGTCTCCTATTGTAGTAAAATACAGGTATTGATCTACACAGGGGAACGAAACAAACCCAAAAGCTAATGTCCAAGTCAGTTTGATCAAAAGCATTCTACATCAGCATCTGTAATGTATGTCATCAGGTGGGATATTCCCCAAAGCCGAGGTCACATGAATACCCCAGAACCATGCAAAAGCTATYAGGGAAGAACTGTGTCAGGTAACCAGGGACAAATACACAGCTAGAGGAAGTGATTAATCAGTGTCAAGATAGCCACTAACTGTGGCGGCTACTCCATATGGACCGCGTCAGGTCAGTTAGGAGCCCTACATTTTACTGCAGCTGATGTTTAATCTAAATATTTGGGAGGATTTCACACAGATGGTGGAGGCATCTGGACCCACTTTCCAAGTGTTCATAGACAGTGAGTGAGGATGGATCTCCCTTCACTCCTGGATGGCTGGTCATGCCATTTTGCCACAGTTGAATCGCTGTCATACCCTGGCTGTGCAGTGCTGCCAGTGGTGCAAGGGTATTCACAGTGCTTGGCATGAATTGCACTGTGTTCAGAGRGGGTATAACTGCCTTTTCGCAGCCCTGAGGAGAGCGGATTTATCAGCTCAGATCGATACTAGCTTTTGCTATTCAATCAAGAGTACGACTCATTTTCCTTTTCTTTCCCCCTCCATTACATCCTTATTATGGTATCTCATAGCCTAATTTACATATGTTTTGTATTACTGTGGCTTTGTTCCTATCCTACTTATTCTACCTCCTTTCTCCCAGTTCTCTTGATAATGAGTCTGCTGTAGGGCAAGGATTTCTCCAGTCTATCAAAGAAGAAATGTGTTTAGGATCTGGGGGACAGCAGATCACAGACTTTCTATGGACCTGGATGCTGGAGGAGCTACCTGTTGCACTGTAAACCACACATAAGATGTGTTGCCTTTGGGACTCAGAGGCACTACTGAAGTATGGTTAAACACTAAATCCCTACTGCAGAGTTCCCACATTCCAGAATGGATTGGAACAAGAAACAGCTGTAATGAACTGTGGTCACTTAGAAAAATTACAGAACCTTGTTTTACAGGAAAACGCATCAGCCATTTCTCAAACATAAATCAAAATGTTGGGTAATAGACCTGCTTGCTGTAAGTACTGAGATCATTGCCAGAGTGAACGACCATTGCTAAGACTCTTTAGCCTCATTTTTATGCTCTCACTACTGTAATTTGATCCTGCATGACAGGAAGATGTTGCAACATCTGCCACAGAAAGTATGGAGCGGGTCCCTGCAAGTTGTGGTGCAGTTCTTGTACATGTTACCCAGACAGAAAATGTAAACCAKCTCTTGGACTTGGTTCATAGTATATTTTATACATCCCTTGGATGTTAATACTTTCAAGCCATTTTGCCCTATTAGGAGTCAAACTCCAGGAGTATTAGTCATCCAAATAGTTGAGAGTCCAATTCCACTGCTTACAAAGCACTTCCAAAACACCAGTCGAGAAAAATCCATATATTTGTGTGCATTTAAAGAAACTTTTTTTTTATTTTGGAATCAAGCAGAGCCTGTGTGGCTAATATGTGCTATGTAGATAAGAAAGACTTGTAAATGTGCAGAGCAAAACCTGAAGCCAGTGTTTAGCTGATATGGGAAAACTTACTGAAACTGTTATCCTCTTTTGCTCAGCTCAGTTCTGTTTGCATGTAAAAGAAYATTAGGTCATCTCCTTTCACCCTTCAAGTGACTTCATCAAGTTAGCTGAATAGCTGGGCATCCAGTTCTTCTGCCAGTCTCCTGGTACAGGCAGATTTGGGAAGTTTGAGTGTAGGAATTGTATATACCAACCAGAGCAAAAACATTTCAGCTGCAGTTGGGAAGAAGCTTGCCAAAAGAGAGTAACAGTAGAAGCTGCATGTAAGGCATTAATGCTTTGCAGATCATGAGATACAGGGGGTTACACAGCAACTTCAGGAGACAGAACTAAAATACTGGAAGTTACCCAGAAAAAGGAGTATCATGAAGAGCACAGGAAGTGCCCGAGAGCCTTGCAACAGGAAAATAGAGAGCAGAAGGAAATGGGAGGGAAGTTCTGTCTCCTGTCTCCAAATACTTCTGCTATTAGACATATGCAGTCTGATGTAAATTAAGCCGACCACTCTTAAGAGTATGTCTTCAAAGAGTTGCTCAGGAAGATCCTTCATCTCAAGGAGCACCCAGCTGAAGTGTCTGCAAAGGGTGTATCATATCAATATAGCCATCATTTTAATGTCACAACTTAGTTGTTGTTGTTGTTGTTTTTMTCTCTCCAGTYAGAGATAGCCTTTAAGCAGTGACTGAGATGGACATGGGATGATAACAGGATAGGAAGAAAATAACAATGAGAGAAGCAAAGAAGAGGATGTATAGCCTAACTGCATCCTAGATGGAGGCCATGACCTATGATCAAAGGGCTAGCTTCTGACCCAAAATACAGGGTATCAGAGGTAGACTTTGAATAGGAGCCAGTCACAGACACAGTGGAAGTCTGAAGGGACTTCTTTGCRTGCTAAAGATCTTCCATACCTAAGAAGACCTGGCAGGCTGGCTTGATGCTCATAACTGGCTGGAAGAAACATCCTGAGCTACGGAGAGCATGAACATGAAGAAAGCAGGTTTACATGTGGTTGTGAAGCCATGAAAAGATCTCAGAGACAATGCTGATGCAACTCTCACTTGTTCTACTACAAATCCCCCTCACACAACAGTGCCAACCAGAAACCATCCTTGAAATCAGAAACATTTTTATTCTCAAACGGAAAAAAAATAAAAACCCACTTTCTTAGTATTCTGTAACAGATGTAACATTTCCCAACAACTAGTAAAATGCTGAAATTCTTGAATGTTCAGCGCAGTCCTTTTCCAAACTGCTGGGTTTGATTCTCACTCCAAGCTGCTTAGGAGGAAGTTTCAAATCTCAACACACAATGCACTGCCACCCTCCTCCTTCACCTAGGGGCTGGGGACCAGGTTACCATCCCACTTTGGTGCGTTATACAAATAACCAACAAGCAAACGACAGCCTTCTCCAAAACAGTAGCAGGCCACCCAAGTATGACACACTTCATCCTCCACTATGGCATGCAGTGGTAAGAGCTGGAGTGCAACAGTGGAAAGAACAAGCCCTGAATCCCAGGGTTCATCTCCCATCCCACATGGAACAGGATGTTCCGCTCAAAACAACCTGGAACAAGGGTAAAGCCTAGCTGGGACAACCAGCAGTATCTGTAAGAGGACWGCAAGCAGTATCAGTGGTTCTCTGCCTGGAGGGCAGGCTTGCCAATCTCAGCAATCACCTCCTGCTTGATCATTTTCAGCAGCCACTTTCTCTCAGCAGTGACGTTGTGCTGAAACAGCTGCAGGCATAAGAGAGGTACAGGTTATTTCTTGCAATGCCCCTCATGCTATCCAGAATGCCCTGGATCCCATCTGACTGAGTCTGCTCTTCAGGACTTCTACTGTTAGAGCTAGGCAGGACCCAAGTCACCCAACAAGGACAGGTAAAACGCATGGAATGAGCCCGTGTCCGTGCTCAAGGTCTTTTCTGGGAAGAAAGCACTCCTTCTCTTGGCATGTCCCAACAGGAATCACCATGGGTAATGCTGTTGATAGCTACTATAGCTCACAGCTATCTGTGTCCTAGCTTTGTCCACTAAGATCGACTATGAAGAACACCTTATTTTGAAGAGAATGTGCTTACTACCTCTTTTCTCAAAGAGCGACCCGTATTATAATAATGTATTGGCGTAGCATTGTCATGGTTGCCAGGGTAACCAAAGCCTGCAATGTTGACCTCTTGGCACATATGGAGGGCTAAGTTCAAAGCAATGATTCCCATGGTGGCATATCTCTGGGAAGAGAAAAGAGAGAACAGCTGTTTAGCATTTCAAACTCCTACTTTTACAATAGTGACATCAGCAGCCAGCTGGGACCAGTAGCTTCCTCCACACTTCACTTATTAAAAAGAAAAAAAAGAAAGAAAAAAAAAAACCATAAAACAGGACAGATGCCTGCACAGTGTCCCCAGAACTCAAGCAAACAGCATCTTACAAGAAGGTGCTACAGAAAATAAGGGTCAAGGAGAATGTCACCTCCGGGATGTTACAATAAAGCATTCAGTGAAAACCAAAAGGTTTCAGATGGAAGGAACCCGCATGCTTTTTGCTAAGTGGCATCCATGATAGAGCCCATACAAGTTTTCTGCATCTATTTTTTACCATGTGCCTCTTTAGACGTATTCTCTACTGGAGACCTTCATGTGGTGCCTTATCTCTAATGCAGGCATTAAATGCCTGTCCCTGGCCTACATGTTACAAAAATGCTCTTTGTTCGTGTAAAGTTAACACATCCGTGTACAAACTCACATACTGCATTAAAAGCTGTGTGACTGAGCAGAACAGTAACCACACTCATGGAGCAGTTGAACACGCTCTTGGTCCCCCAAGCCTAGCTGAGCACTTAACACTCCCCACCTGGATTGCCCCACTTAGCACCTTTAAAGCATTTTAGCAGAGAAATATGCTTTTTAACAGCATTTCTACAGCAGTCAGGAGACTTGGCATATAGTCTCAGTCCAGGACAAGAGTTACTGCATGACCTTGGAAAAGGTTATTTTGCCACACCAGACTTTAGAGTTTCTCTCGGATTTGTTGCAGATTTGAAACATCGTGGTGGTGCCTGGCAGGCTTAAAGTTAATTAAAGATTGCACAGCACCATCACAAAGATTGTCAAGASCAAAGACAAAGTATCATTAGATTCATTAATGAAATAATCCTTCACCATGTAGTGAATGAGAAATCTTAYGTTCCAGAAGCAGTGGGCATAAAAGCAAGCCTTAGGCCAGAATTCTGTTAGACTTGAGTGTTTTAAGGAATGCCAACCAAAATTCCCCTCATTTTATACTAGCTAATTACCAGTAATGGTCTATAGACAGCAGCCTAGCAACATATGTGAACAGGCTTATATGACAAGGCTGCTTGTCACAATAGGGGACCAGGCTGTGTGATATCTAGAACTCCAGACATAAGTGCAACTCTATAAAGTGATTTGAAAGCAGAATGGCTAAGGGTCATGGGGCAGAATGACAAGAATGGTGCACTAAGCACAGACAACACTGCAGTGTTGGGACAAGCCAGAAAAATCTGGTTTTCGGTAGGAGCAGTCATCAAAACTTGCCATTTAAGTGCATTCACTATGGAAATAAAGTGCATTTATATGGAAAAGGACTCGCTAATCTAATCAGCAGGCTTGCTTTCTTTCCCCATATCTGCTGTCCAAGACTTCTCTCCACTCAAGCAGTGAGGTATTAGAGAAGACACCGAATACCGATAGTTGTCCTTTCGCATTCCAGGGTGATATCATACCATACTCGAAACTTTCAACTTCAGGAGTTTATACGTTGCTTCATAGATGACATAGGGGTTGAGAATACGCAGGTGAGAGACATTCCCATTCCATTCCTCAGGGGGCTGGTGCCAAAACCCCTCCTTTGTCTGTAGGGAAAGGCAGAGAGAAACATTCAAGGCATGTCCATGCACACAAGATAGTGACAGGATAAAGACTTAGCTGCAATCTATTGCTCTTGGTGGATGCTCAGAACAACATACAGTCTGGCAGAGCTAAGAAACTCCAGTTTTCTTCCACTTATGCCAGTGGAACTATCTGCAATGTGCCTGAGACTGGGGTGTATCTAATTAGTGAAAAATAAAGTGTCAGATGCACTGTGCAGCTCATTAAATATTTGAAGGATACATTACTATTGGAGCAACAGAACATATCATTCCAAATAACTTGGTTTCAGCTTTTCCTCATTAAAGACACCTCACCTTATTCCTTGTTTTCAGCAACACCTCCCTCAGCCAGGTGAAATCCAGCGGCTTGAATGGAACAAACACCATCAGGGTCTCTTTGTCATTGTTTTCCAGAGGGTTTGGAAAAGCTGATTCAGGGAAGAAGAGACGGATGCTAGTTCTCTCACCCACATCTTCCTTATGCWTTTTTACTGGAGCATCATTTAACCTGACAATCAAAGCCAGATGAGCAGGATTTGTCCCTTGAAGACTTTCAGTGCTACCCGTTTAAAACCATGAAAGCAGCTGTCTGCTGTCAAATGCAAGATGGGCCATGTGAACTCACATGAGGGCATGGATACACATTATGGTCCAACCTTATGACTTGATTCCACAGAACTGGATACCTCACATATGCAGGAATATTTCCTCCCCTTAATAAAAAGGCAGGCAGTGGTGTCAGAAAACTGCCATTTTTTTTCAGAAATGGAATTGAGACAAACAGAAATTAAACGACTTTCCCAAGTCAGAGGAAAACTGCATCTAAAGTTGCAATGCAGTCAAAAATGTGGCATTATCAGGCCTCAAATCAGTCCTGTAACATTGGGATTACCAGCGACTACTCTATGGAGTGGGACATTGTAACTGGCTATCCAGCCCCCAGGGAACATAACTGTGAATAGGTATGCTATAAATTTTGACTTCTGCAGTGACTTGCAATGAACTGCAAGAAAGTCACTGGATTATCTGAGCTGATGGATCCTTGTTGTTATGTTTGCCAGGCAAGAACAACACATGCATATTATCACCCCTCAGTTTCGGTCTAAATGTTAGGTTCTAATAAGAATTCAGTACCTTATAATAACATCATGAGAATCGATTTTTTTCCCTAAGTGTTGGCCATGGATGGAGTAACCATTGCCGACCACAATACAACTTTGGCACCGCAATCTGACAAAAAAAAGATTCCAAGAGATTAAATTTCCYTTAAGTGTCTCCATCAAGTTAGAGGAGTATCCTTGAGGGTGTGTTTGATGCCCTCAAGTAACTCCCTGGGCAGTATCAGAGCATAGAAGCTCTGACTAGTAGGATTCTGTCTCTGTCCCAGTCACCTAGAGGTGGGATTTATTATAATGAGCATAAGGCAATGGAGTCTCAACAACATGCTAATAAAGTTAATTGGAACCCCTAGTCAGCTAGAAGAGAGAGCAGACACAAGATAGGAAATGGAAGGAGAAAGTAAAGTGAGAACGTCCAGTAGATCAGTAGTTCTTTAACTTGGAGGAGGAACCTCTGTATGAGGCACTGGGAGAGGAGAGAGAACAAGAGGCCACAGAAAATTTTATTTAATTGTGCTTATGACAGGAAAAAAAAGAGGGTTTCCAAGCTCAGAAGTTTTCCAATAGCTACAGTAGACAGCTCAGTTCAGTTCTTGCTCTCTCTGAATGTAGGCAGGCAGGACATAGGCATAGATACAACTTTTCAGGTCCTGGATTGCCATATTTGTAATGGAGATAGAGCAAGAGAAAATGGATGGKACAGGGCAACATTGAGAACAGAGACCAGGGCATGACAGAATTTTAAGGGAGGAAGTGTGCTTCTAGCAGCTTCAGTTCATAATATGAGAACTTCCTGAAAGAGTATATTTAAAAGGGAGAGAGAAAAAGAGAAGCCCATTGAGAGAGAGAGGAGTGTCAGAAGGAACGAGAGGCAGAAAGGGTCATGAAATTGAGGAGTAAGGACTCCTCTGAGCTCTGAAAAGCTTCAGAAATCAAGCCTCTCAAACCACCTACCACTTCCTTCACACTTCTACTCCCTCAGGACCCATCCCCAGCCCAGTCTCCATACCGCTCAAAGAATTCAGGCAACTCCTGCTCTGGAAGAAGCTGCAATGTTGCAAAAGCAGAGAGAACTGAAAGATACGAAAGAGATGAAGAGTTATCTTCAAGGATTAAAGTCCCACCAGTTTGGGTCCCATCAGTACCAACAGAACTGTTCTCTTAGGCTCTGAAGAACCAAGTTTCACCTTTTCATAAAAGGCCAGGATGCTTTAGATGGGAGAGCATGTTCAAATACTGTTCTGGTTACAGGCATCCCCACCCAACACTATCAATACTGACCTCCTCAAGGGCATGCTCTGCCCACTCTTTGGGGCAGAGATACCATCTAGAGTAGCTTTTCTCCATTCATTTTGGATGAGCACAAATAATATGGCCCCCAAGAATAATGATTCAGTAACAAAAGGCCCTGACGCTGCCCTGTGGAGGAAGCACTGTGAATCTGACCAGTCTGAGGTGTATCTTAAATTGAAGAAGCTGGTTACCACCCTACTTTGTCAGAAGTTACCACATACAGTAGTTCCCCAATTGAATTTGCCCAGGCTATTTCAGTGTAAATAGGTTACTTCAGACCAGCACTATAAGCAGTTGAATTTGGTCTGCATTACCTCACACTGAAAASAGCAAGGGATCCAACCCAATCAGTTATTCTCTCACAGCTGGTGTTTGTTAACTTTTGCAATGGATCTTGCTCCATCCATAAGAGCATTTCTGTCAACCTTCCCCTTTCCATCCCACTTGGATGGAACTAAAAAAAGCTAAAAAGCTAAAAGTTGGAATTAAAGTACTATCTCCATCCTCCACTATCATCACGATGGACTATGCCTCAAAGGCATCCCAACCATTCAGCCTAGTCTTCCTCAATGAGCCTGGTGCCCAGATATATTTCCATCTCCTCTGCAGCACTCCAGGAAGAGACTCTTCAGGTGCCCAGTGTCCATGAACAACATTGCAGAACTGGCAGCAGAGTACTGCAATACCTGAGTTCCGTAGCCCAAAGGGAAGTCTATGGAACCACAGAACTTTTTCAAGATCACTTCTAAAAGGMCTGTCCATAAGCAAGTATAGGGATTTGCTGGTCAGGAAAGGCTTCCAGTGAGATTCAAACCTGCCAAGAGAGATTCAGAGTGCCAGTAGCTCAGGAAAGAGTGAAGCAGACACAAAAGTATCAGACACAAGGACTAAGACACTTGAAGCAGTCTGAATGATGAAGTGCTTTGGAAAGCTACTGAGCTATTCTGAAATATTTCCCAGAAATAACCCACAACTTAAAATTCTTACTGCTTTCTGTTTCTAACCTACATTCTGATGTTGTACAATTCCAGTTACACTTCCATCTTCATCTACTCATTCACTTCATAACAAAACCCACCCTTCACTGTGCACTGACCAGTTAAACGGTGCATCTCTTCCTCTTTGATTGTCCTGCAGATGACATTTTGCACATGCATCTGTATTGCACCATTCTGCTGACTTGCTTGTAWCAGAGCTAAGATGCTATTGTGCAATACTAGCTCAAACTAGCTGCTTCCTTTCCTGCATATCTGCGTATAAACCCCAGGCTGCCTGTCTCCACCCRTCAGCAGCCACTGGGAGCACAGTCATCTCTCATCAAAAACTCCCAGACAAAAAAAAAACATAATTGACAAACCTTCCAAGAAAAGGTTTTCTCCACACWAAGCGTCTCCTGCAAGCACCAAGGCGCTTCCTGTGAAAGACATAAAGCTCATTTCCAACCTTTGGAAGTAGTCCAGGATGCCACTATACAGGAGGTGTTTGAGTTCCTAACCATGTCTGTCCATGTACAGGCCCCCTCCAGAAAACATGCAAAGACAATCTAGCTAAGACATCACCAGTCTTATTGGTACTGTTTCATCCTGCAGTTTTGGTCTGCCCTACCCTGGAGTCACTGCTGGGTAGAACACAGTCCTCCAGGCCCCCAAGGATTCATGTCATTCTGGGGGAGTTGCTGCTTATCTAGATCTTAACTCTGTCTCCTTAGGAAAAGGACTGCCTCTTCTTTCCACAGTGACGAATTATTCCTCTTCCATGTGCCCCACCACTTGCCCAGACCACAGTAGCACTGAGGTAGGAAAAGGGAAGCAGAACACTTACTCTGCCTGGCTTTCAGCTGACTTCATCACATAGAATAGACTCTGCACGTACAGACCTGCTGAAGGCAATGGAGAGGCTGAAACAGACCACACAGTTGCACGGCAATATCACTACAGGTAGAGCCATCCCACTGCACAGCCCACCGGACCTCTCCCTCCAGGCAGCATCACTGGAGCCTCTCCAGCCATCAGACCTGAACACCATCCTGTGTCCCAACAGGTAAGGATAGCTTGCAGGCTGTAAGCCTTGCAGTGCCCCACAATCACTCATGTCAGTCTTTTTAGGATGTYACAAGAGACAGAGGACTGCGAGCATCTTCCAGCAGCCTCTGTTACACAAAGTGATCACTTATTGCACAAACAGGCAGCAAGATGCAGCAAGAGCTGGCAGAGTGCTGGGTACAAAAAAACAGAAGGCTGAGGACAGCACAGGCTAATGGCAGTAAGAAGAAAGGTACATGCAAGAGAAATATTCCAGGCCTGGCCAGGGCTGCTGCTTGGTCTGAAATCAAGAAGAGATCCATGCCTGACATAAGAACATGTTAAATCACTTCAATAGCTCAGATATTAGGTTGACCTAATTGTTCTTGACCTTGAGCAAGAACTGATTCAGAGGTTCAGTTCAGATTTCCCCGAGTGCTCTGTGCCACACACTGATGTATTTGGGTCTGTGGCTGCAGAAGGKAAAGGCTCCTCTACCTCTGGCACTAGCCTATCATTTTCTGGGCCAGACCCTGACCAGAAAGCAGGCATTTAAGAAATGGAAATTATAACCCCAGAGAGCTGAAGTGCTGCTTGTGTGCTCATGCAAAATGGAGGACAGGATGATACAGACTACCCAGTGTTAGTTTTGCTCTTTCTTTGGGGCATTTAAAAAATAGTAAAGAGATTGTTCTGATGCAAGATAAAGACTTTTGACTCTTCTCAGCAATGTCCGTACTGTACCATGAAGTCATTACGTTACTGTGCACCAYGGTCGCACTTTCTCTTTTCGTGAAAATGACAATGGTTGCATCCTGGTCATTAAGCAGCAGTGACTTTTTCTGTGACAAACAATCAGCCTTTCTAATGAGGGTATGAAATTAGAATTGGTTTTCTCTCTRGAGGGAGATCACAAGCAGTTACATATGCTCATACAGGTATCGTATCAGTGGGTCTGTGCTGCACCTTCTGCACACACCACACAAACTTTCATCAGGCCAGTTACTGCTGTGTTGCTACCCGCAACACAGGTAAACACCCACCTCTGGACCTTAATCCTGCAAAGAGCACAGCAGCATTTATCAGAAGGTGACTGCTAGACCTCCCACACACGCACAGAGGAATTTAATTTGTGTATCACATATACACACACAGAAGCAGATTAACCCCATTCTAGCCTCCCACAGCCCTGTGCACATAGACCATTGTGGATGTCAGCCTTGAACTGCTGTTTTCAAGTATGAACACTTTTCAAAGAAGTTCTACAAACATTGCCTTGTCATCCTTGCTACAGAGATAGCATTTGCAGGAAGATGGAGGGGAATCACCACTCAATTGTTTTACAGTTGTGTAAAACAGTAAAGAGATTTTTATACTATGAGGGAAAAAAAGTCACTTTTTGAATGCTTTTCTTATTTCCATACCCCCAAAGGCACACAAGATGACTTAATTTTCTTAAAATATACTCTAAACAAGCAGAGCTAAAGCCCTTCTGGAGAAGTTTGTTTTTATTAATGAAAAATGCAAGAGTCTGTGCCAGAAGCAGATCTACAGGTGAACAGGACGACTCCACACAGGAGACACTGCTTGTGGTGGGACTGTTTGCAGGATGGGCCTCAGTGTTTGGAAAACACAACCAATACAGAGATACACAGCTAAAACAGAGATACACAGCTAAAACAGAGATACACAGCTAAAACAGAGCAGGGGGACCCCAGCCTCTAGGCCAGTTGCTAATTCTTCCTGGAAATGAGGATGACAAGAGCCAGTCCTCAGGGCAATGGCATAGAGCCGAGGAGTCAACATGCCGTTCTTGTAACACCCGGCCCAGCTCGCACACACCAGGCACGCCTGTGTAAACCTGGGGACACAGGAGGGAAATGGTCCCTTCGCAACCACTTTTTTTTGTCGGGAACACATAAAAGTCCAAAAATGCCTTTTATCTAAGTTTTTAGGGGAACCTAGGGCTGTGCATGTCTAATTTATGGAAGCCTATCTCCTCCCTCCACTCTTGCATAGTTCCATTTTTGGAACCAGTCTCCAGTGGAGACACTGGGGCCTGGAGGAGCTTCTCTCTCTGTACACCTCCTAGGATGGCATGGATTGAAGCATGGGTTGAAGTTTTCTTACCCACAAACAGCAAGATCAACAGTTTTTGCCATTGGGAACAAGTCAAGGAGAGTTTCCCTACTAAGGTTCTGGCATTCATGCTGTCTTCATACACATTCTAGAAAAAAAAACAGCAGAGACAATTCATCAATCAAAACAGGGGTGATTAGGAGTTGTGCCTTAAGGCTTTGTCCAAACTTTTCTAAAAGACAGGTTGACCCATAGGCCTAGACTTCCAGACGTCACCCTCAGTCCATATAGGCCAGGTATTCACCACACGCCTTGCCAGCGCACTAAGACCCCCGTGCAAAGAGAACAGCCATGCTAAGTCAAGTTCTTCACTTATTTTGCCAGGTGTTMCAGACAGTTAAGGCACTGGATAAACTGGAACATCCCTCAGGAGACTGATGTCCAGGTGATCTTCTGCAGATCAGCCCAGGAAAGCTCCCCCCACGCTCCAAGCCCAAGTGGTGAGCTCTGAACCAACCACAGAGATAAGGATTGGTGCTCTAACCACAGCAACAGCATCTTCACTCATTAYTGGCAAGTGCCCAGCATCGGGCTCACTGCCACCTACCTATACAAGATGCTGTGGATGCAGCTAGCAACCCCAATAAGCACCAGAAGCATCTTTCACAGGAACATTCCCTTCCTAAGACCTTACAGTTTGTTCCTCTGACAACAAAAAAGACAGTCCCCAAAGTACTGCTTTGCCTGCAAAGAAATAAAGTCCAGTGATAAATCCTCACAAGCYTTGGAGTTTGTCATATTTAGGTGTTTGAGTTTGACTGACAGCCTTAATTATATAGGGACAGCTCTGCAGATCACATAGACAATTGCTGGCTCAGGATGGTAAAAAACAGGAATAATATCCTACTCCCTTGAAAGGATGGTGCAGAAAGTAAGAGCTCAGCTTACCCATCTGATGGCAATCATCTAATTATCCTCCATGAGCAGGGGATAGGAGTCCATGCTCAGGGGGAGAAAGCACTTTGCAGTGCTTTCAGTCTACCCCTTTCCCCCTGTCCTCTGGCCTGAAACTTTACCCTTGCAAGGCCAATTAATTAATCCAATCAGATCATCTTGCTCACTGTCACACAGCTGAAGCAAGGTTGCCCCTGAAACCCAAGGCTGGTGCCTGCTCTGCACCTGGGCCAAGCTGTGGAGCTCTGGTGATCAGGACAGTACTTGTAATGTATTAGTTCTGTGGGTTAGCCTTTTTTTTTTTTTT
>NW_020455865.1:6728797-6785293 GCF_003342845.1 Nothoprocta perdicaria
TTTTCTTTTCTTTTCCCCATCCTTCTCCTTTTTCCTTTTTCTTCTCTTCCTTTAAGGGGAATCTTTAGGGGAAGGAATGGGGAGTGTCCTTCACAAAGATCTCAAGGGTACAGGGAGGCCCTGATTTCAGGCTCACTGCAGGTGTAGAGCTATGAGTGGGTTATGTCTGTGTGTCTCCATGTCTCTTTCTCAGGCTGCAGCTGGGCTTCCTTCACTTAAAAATGCAGAAGAAGAGCTCTCTTCCTCCTTGCAGGCCAATTTGGCAGAGTTACAYGGGGCTTCCAGTTAAAAATGGGACACGAGGTTCAAGGAAGGTCTCTAGTTGCTCAGTAGAAATGGAACTGAGCTGCTTGTGGGTTTTCACCAGCACCCAATTCCTCGTGTTTAGCACAGCAATCACAACACATGCACATGCTCCCAAGTGCTTCTCTCTGCCCCATTCTGCTATTCTTAAGCCTTTYGGGTTTATTTCTGTAGAAGCGCTTTCTTTTTCTGTGTGATACTTTTGCTTTTCCCTCTTAATTAAAGCATTTGTCTCCACAGCAGGAAACATAAACTATGTGGSAGACAATTTTGATATATATTTTAAAGGAGGAAAAATTATTTAGCAGAGCAATTATCTTCAGATRCACACAGAAAGCATCACTAGCACTGTCCCCAGAAACCAGCAAAATGGGGAACAAAAGGGATACAYGGGAAGCTGCTCATTTAGAAGCTAGAAATAAGTGATGATTATGTTTTTAATTCCATGCCTAGAAATGAAGGGCTAGATTTTTTGGCATAGAAGAAGTCATTCCTTTTTTAAATMTAAAAGCAGGCGCTTTTCCCTAAAAAACAGCAAGTACCGGGAATAGCTAAAGTCTTTTGAAAATCTGCGGCTGAGTATTATCTGTGGAGAAAAGCTGGCTGCTAAGCAGTGGTGAATATCTACTTTTGTCAAAGTTTAATTGGGATCTGATGGCTGCTGCAAATGTGGTCAGGACTGTGAGTGCTGACTGTATCTTGGGTTTGGACATTAATTCCTASTGCTGTCCTATATGTTTCCTTGGCTGTGCAAGTGATCTGGAGGGACAGAAGCCCATTTATTTCTATGCCTCAGTTTCCCCATTTGCAAACTGCAGATTATCACAATTCTTTTCCTCACAAACAGGCTACAAAGCTGAACTCATTGGCACAGAGCAGCTGCTATGAGTCACTGCAGCAGGCCAAGAATAACTTAAAAATACCTAAAGATATGAGCCTTTTTCTGTTCTTCAGAGAGCAATTGATTAGCTGAGCTAGACTGGGATTTTTTGTCCATCAGACAGTGCAAACTTGGGGAAAAAAGTGGCCTAGAAAATGAGATTGTGTTCCCTCTGATTCTCCTTCTTTCTCCCTACACTACTCCTCTCCTTCCCTTGCTTCTCCCACCAAAAAAAAATAAAGGAAAATCAGCTCTAAATATTGGGTTTTTTTTTTTCACATCAGCCCAGCAGGAGAGGCAGAAACCAAATTACAACCACTGAGATAACCACCTGCACTCAGTACCAGGARGGTAGGTAGAGACAGCAGAATATTTTGCTTAAGGTTTCGAAAARAAAATCTATCTTTATTAAAATAAACAAATGTGAAAGAAGAAAAAGAAAGAAAATCAATCAGCTCGATTTAAAACAGGAAGAAACCAAACAAAGAGTATTCCATCCAGAAATGGASGAGAGCTGCACAAACCAAAACCCATCAGTTCTTCTCTTCTTTCGGAAAAGTCTTTTTTACTTTTTTTCTTTTGTTTTTACTTCCTCTCTTAATTCTGTACATTTTCTTCCAGGTATAATTTTTGCTAATTATGGAAAATGACTAAAGTGAACTTTTTTTTTTTTCCTATGGGGATGACAGGAGGAGGATAAGCAAAATCCATCTAACCTATGCCAACTAAAAGATTCAAGGGGACTGTGTTCTGCCAGATCTGGCAGTATTTGGAGCAGAACTTGATGCTTTTATCCCTCTTTAGTAGTTTTCTAAAAAGATTAAATAAATGCAAATAAACAAATATTTCTGGGGAGACTTTCATTCCTGCTGTATAGATTATCCTAGGAAACAAACAAACAAAAAAAAAGGCCTGTGTGTTTCAGGTTTTGTATTTGTCTCTGTGGTTCTCCTCAGTCTTCAGCCAGAGGATCAGTAGCTTCAGGAACTAGCAGACTGACAGATTCATTCGCTCTCTCCCAAAACCCAGTTACTGCCAGCATGATATTATCATGCAAGACCTGCACCAGAGGTTCCTGCCGACTGGTGTGGATTTGAAAACTGTCTCTCTGCCCGCAGAAGCTCAGGAGGAAAGCCAGATAGAGCCGCAGCAGCAGGGTCTGAGCGAGGGCAGCTTTCCTAAGTGGCCCAAGGTTGATGCACTTGATGCCTTTGGATACTACTGCTGAAATGAGCCCGGGAGCTGCACTGCCACCTGGCCCAGCATAGCATGGTCTGAGCCCAGCAAACCCTGCATGCAGCCACAAGGAGCCACAGCGCAAAGCATCTACCATGCATTTTGGAAGAAAGCAGCTCAGGGAGCCTGGCAGACCCTGGTCCGTGCAGTGCGAGATGGTGCAGTGGCACCACTGGTTCCTCCCTTCCCAAGGGGATCGAGTGCTCCAGGGGCTCGTGCTCCAGGCTCTGCCCTAAGTGGGTCTCGGGCATCAGGGCCACTCACCTGCCTGCCTTCCACACCTTGCCCCTGGAAAGCCACTGTGCCCGCAGCAGCTTCGCCTCCATGCAAGGGTTAAAAGTCCAACTGAGCCGCAGAGGAAGCGCAGCCGGTTTGCGCTCCTGCAGTGCCATCGTGTGCTTTTGACATGCATTGCAAATGCTCCAGTCTGCCAAAACTTGCAGGGGCCAGTAAGGCAGTAAGGAAGTAAGGCCAGTAAGGGAGTAAGGAAGTGCCCAGATAAACCCAAYGACCCTGCATGTCCCTGGACAATGCCCACACCAGCTCCTGGCAATGACAGTCCTGCCTGCCCAGGAGGAGGCCGCAGGTGAAAAATGCTGGCTTATCCACATGCAACATGCACTGAGATTTGGTCACAGGGAGTCCTGTGCTGTGGTGTTTTCTAGAGTACAAACAAATGACTGCTCCATRCTTTGCAGAAAAGTTGGCTCAATGACTTTATTATAACTCAAAACTGTGAAACCAAGAGGTGGCACAGCCAGCACAGCATTACTTTAGGTTGCCATTGTCTAAGGAAACCTTTTTTTCCTGAAGGAATGTAATCAAAACGTCACCTAATCACCTATTTAATCAAAAGGTGGGTAAAGATGTTGCTAGAGGATCCACAGACACATTTACAGGCTAGTTGCAGGGAGCACTCCAGCAAGGTGGGCACCCAACCTGAAACRAGACCCCTTCCCTTGCTGCCACCCCTCTGATGCCTCGCTACATGCATGCAGCAGCAGGCACACACTGACATGGACTTCACTGTCCTCATGCCAGTGTTGCGTTACCTTTCGGTGGCTCTGCATAACACCTACAGATGATTCCATGGGACCGGGGAAAGTATGAGACAAGCAGGGCACATTCCTTTCCAAAGAAGCTTCTGAGCCAGGRTGCAGCATGAAACCATGGCTGAAGACAGAGACATCATGTTTTAGCAGGCTCAACACCGTTCAACACACAGGAGGGAAACTAGCTCCACGTTTCATCAAAGGCTGGTGAGATCTCAGATGGGCTAGTTCAGGCTTCCAGGAAGGATCAGCTCCAAAGCAATCCATCTCTGACCACAAAGCCAGCTGGGTGCTAGCTCAGCTGTCCCTCATCTCCTCTCACACAAAGGGTTTTTCTTGCCAGCTGCAAGCAAAAGAAGTCCTATTTCCACGTACATCTGCACTGCCAGGCAGGCCAGCCAGGCGCTGCTGCCACTGAAACAGCTCAAGTCGCTCAAGCAAACAGGGGACACAGACAGCCTAGTCCCCCCTTAAAGGAGCCATACAGTGGAAAATGGAGATTTTGCCCTACGCTGCCCTCTATTTTGCCTGAAAAATTCCTCATCATGGAAATTTCCCAGCAGGCCCCTCTCTCTGCTTAATAAGCCCTGCTCCAGCGTGGCAGGTCCTCAGCTCCTGTCAGCAGGCACCGTGCCACRTTGTTAAGCAAGTCCATGGGAGAGAGCGCTCATTAACAACACCAGCAAACGGCGTCACAAAGCCTTGACAGCACCTACGGTGACAGCTGCAAAGTGCCCCGATAAGTGACGGCGGCAGCGACTGGCACGCGTGGCACGGTCTCCAGGCTGCCCCAGGGGAGCACGGAGCCAGGAATGGGGACATCCAGCAGCAGGGCTGTGAAAGGAGCGGCCTCCTGTGCCTTGCACGGCGTGGGACGGCAGGGTGCTGAGAGGTGAGGGCATCGCCGCGCTTCCTTGGCCTGTGCACATCTGGCGCCCCAGTGGGAAAAGGCACCTCACAGTGCTGCAGTTTCTTCGCTCTGGAGCCAGACTGATTTCACCTGTTCCATGCTTTATTTGTGGGTCTGGCCTCACCACGGTGCTAGCGCTGCACACTTCCCCCGTTCCCAGTCCTGTCGTCCTCTCCAGGGCATGACTCCAAATAAAACCCTCCCTCGGCCCTCATGTTTTCTGCCATTGCTGCGCTTACAGYTTCCTGAGCCCAGAGTTTTGGCGATTCCTTCAGCCCTCCAATGCTCCAGCTGCTTTCTTCCAAAGAAGACAGGCGAGCAGCCCCTGGAGCCTCAGCAACCCCGAGCTGCTCTGCAAGGCAAAAACAAGCTATCAAGGTGCAGACCCACAACCAGGGGATCCACGCACCCCTACAGCAGGGAGGACTGAGCTCCGCTCCCCCTGCCGCACCCTGAGCTCAGGCCCTTCCCATTCCCCCACCTTCACTTCCCTCTGGGTCCTTGCACAGGGACATCCCAGGGAAGGATGTGCCCGTGCGCGCCGTCTCAGGCCTGCCAGGAGGACTAGGAAAAAAAGCCTTAAAGCTTTGGGTTTAAAAGCAATTTTAAAAGCTCCATTGTGTGTGTGTGTGCTCCAAAACGACCCCCCCACCACGTGTCTCTCCTCACAGCAGCAGCTGCAGTCTCCAGGCCAGGGACCTGCGAGGTGCGGAGTCCCCCCGGGCCTCACAGTGGTGCTGCCCGGGGAGCAGCAGCCCCGTCCTCCCTCTTCCTTCCCCCTCTGGAAGCCATGGGCCAGGCTTGGCCCCAGATCCATGCCCGAGGCCCGTGCGAGTCCCAAGCAGCGCCTCTAGGCCAGGGCTGCTCCTAGGTGTCCCCAAGAGTCAGAGCAAGCGGACACAAATGCCGGGGCCACCATGTTGTCCTCCCCTCRTGCCCCAACAGGTCGTCCCCACCTGGCACCTACCTCCAACACGACACAAAACCTGCCTGGAGCTCCCTGACAGGGCAGCTCTTGCAGCCTGGCCCGGCCCTGGGCAGCCACTGCCACCTGCTGCCACCACCACCACAGGGACGCTTGTCAGCTCCCTTCCGCTAACATGGTGGCCCTTCCTTTCCTCGCTCTCAGGGACACTAGTGAGGAGCAGGCCACCACTTATGAGGCCTTGGCCACCTCTGGTGGTTACACACCCATACATGAAAAATCTTGATTCTTTTTACATGTATTCTGTTCCTTTTTTAAATCTTTCCAAGTATCTTCTCCACAGTCATAACAGCTAGAGACTCAGATGTCCTTCAAAATCAGTGGCTTGCAATTTCACATGATTCCTGGAGCCGGTGGCTTTCAAACAACACCAGACATCTCCCTGAAATCCCTGGAGATGACAACAGCAAGCCATTGGRGAGGGCTGGGGAGGGAATGGGCTTTTCTGGGAATCTGCTGTTCCAGGTCAGGAATCTGCAGCAGCCTCAGTGGGGCTTTCCTGGGGTAATTCATATTCATGGCAACTGGAGAAAAAGCAGAGGGATAAGGTAGGATGACAGGGAGGAACCTGGAGGAAAAAGTGTTCCCTAGGAAAAATTCAACTAGAAATCCTCTTCTGACAAAGCTTTTCCACTGAAATAATAACATTCTTTAGCAAACTAACAGAGAACCAAACTATTAAAAACTAGAATAAATAGTTTTGGAAATGCCACTGCCCCATTGCCTTATATTCCTTCTTTCCTTCAACAATAAAAATCTGTAGCTGGACTACTACTCACTGCACTACATGGCTGTGTTTCGTCATGATCAGTTATTACTTTTTAATGAAAAAAAAAAAAAAAGACATTTGGGAGAAAGCAGGTTCTTTTCAATCAAATCATAAAACCAAGAATCTKCCTGAACCCGATTCTGACAAGAATTTCTATTTAGAGGAAATTTATGCCAGTGCAAATGGATATAAAAACTTTAATTAGAGTAGAATCACAATATTTTACATTCCTTTTATAGTGGTCTACATGGCAGCAAAACCGTCATCGAAATTAAGGGCATTCCTACATTTTCATTTCTTCCTTTACTGATATTCTATACCTTTCCTAGTCCACTCTATCTGGAGGAAGGTTTCTAGYTAGGCATACCTGGCAAGGAGTTAAGGTAGGAGGTACACTGCAGATCAGCCCTCTACTTGGACTTTGGGTGATGAGGAAGAAAGGAAAGCAGTCTATTCAACCTCATGCTCTTTTGATAAAGTTTTATAGAAAAGGTGCTGTGATAGAGAGGGCAACGTTCCTAACATTCAGCATTCCTCTAACATTTTCCTTCTATATTTGAAAGCCAAAAACTTAGAACCAACTACTCTCTTAGTCCCTTCTGTACTTAAACATATGTTTAATTTGAAATCTCGTTGACAACAGTAGGATGCAAGTATTTTTTTGCTTAGATGCTCTCTTGTTGTGGGTGTCTAGCTACCGATCAGCCCTGTCCCTCTTCCAGCCCCCGCTTTGAGTCACACTTCCCAATTTTTGCTGGTGTTGTAGTCTATTTTAATAGACTGGAAAGAGAAGCCTCTTTAGACTCTTAGTGGCAATCAGTTACAGCCTAGCTTGGAATTGCAGGATTGCTGCCTTTCTGCATTACATCTGCATATCCCCCAAAAAACCCTGCTCTCCAGTTGCACAGTGGGAATAGGCTGGCTTCCAAGTGCTCCCCGTGCTCAAAAGGTRCCAGGCAGCCCTGTGCCTGCTCAGCATCCAGCATTGCTATAAGGGCCAAGTCTACACAGTGTTTTGGTGCAGAGGCAGAGGAAAACATGGCTTTGATTAGAGATAAGCAAGATGTTTTCCATTCAACACTTTAAAAAAGATATTAGGATCAATGCAGCAACTTTTCTTTAAACACCATCAGCAGAAGACAGAGATCCAGAGTTARGAGGAAAACAAGCTGACCGACATGAGAATACAGGCCTTTGATTTCATCTTATTCCTGGGCCAAAACAACCAGCCCCTAGGAGCATGGTACACACAGCAACATCATTTTTTGGCTTGGAGACATTGCTCAGGAGTGGGGGAAACCACAGTTGGTCCTGTCGCAGCGGGGAGGTCTGAAGCAGCAGTTCGCAGTCACATACTGGCTCCCACTGGGGATGGGCACTGCTGATAATTGCCTCTATTCTTCTTCAGAGAGGGTTGAGTCCTACCAGGACAACCAGGAGGTTTCATGAGCMTATTTTAACAGGATGCCTGCATTATTATTATAATGCCCTGCATTAGGGCCAGAGCAAATCACCAGAGCAGACAAAGTCCAAGGGCTCTGCCAGACATCTCCCAGGAAATCACTGTTTTAGCTGTGTTATTTTCCACTTGCTGTCTACTACCTGTATCAGCACGGCATTACTATCCCATACTGAAGTCAGTGTAGCCATAATCAGGCTCAGCACAACCAGTCGATCCCCCCACAGACATCTGCCAGAGCCTTCATTCACCACGTGGAGAGGCAGAGGAGGAAGCACGAAGGCTCCGTGTGYGAGCTGCCAGCCACCCACTTGCATCTGCCAAACCTTCCAGCAAGCTCCCCTCACCCAGATGAATCGTGTAGGTTTGGTCATGCCACTGAGGAGCATCACTACTTCAAATCATGAGATTGATTTAAAAATAATAAACAGTGATAAATAATAAATGTTCGCTTCTTTTTCCTCTCTCTAGGGTTTTGGAGGGAGTTTTTTGAGACTTCAGAACTCCTGTTTTCATGTTCTTCTCTATGGCTGTGATGGCTAAAAGTTTGCATTTCCTTTAGCAAAACTGTAACTCTCTCTTCATTAAAGGGCTCCAGAAGTCAGCTTAAAACTTAAATAAAGAAACAAATATCCTTGAATTTGCAATAAAACCCACCACCAGAACAGGGTACAGTGAAAGTAATTTGCTTACCTGTAAATCTCATTCTATTAAGGTGCAAGTGAAGTGGGTATAAACTGACATAAGAACAGGGTTTTTTTTTACACCCTTTAAGTAATTCATGCAACTTCAGCAGATGGTCTTTCTGCCTGCAAAAATGTTCTCTTTGCAATGTTCCTTCTTGCTTTTTCGACCGCGGACACTCGTCTCCTTCCCTTTAATGCAGAAGATTTGCAAATAGACCATAATATGGATAAAGATTCACGCTCCCCACTAAGCTCACAACTGGAGGTACAAGAGGCAGGTAATTTTAGCTTGAACACACCCCCAGCTGACTTAACCTGCGAAATGAGACTATCTACTACAGACTTACTGATTCTCATCTCTATTAGCCTGGGTATCTCTGCTGCCTATTTTGTSAGCCAAATATGTCCAAGAGATGGGAAGTAAAGAGAGAATGAATTTTCACTGTCTTTTTAATGCAAGAACTGTGATCATCAAGTTAAATTAGCAGGTGATATGCTGAAAACAAAATAAGATGTACACCCTCACACAGTGCATAATGGAATGCTGAGACTATTTGCGTCAAGATATGTTGGATGTTCAAAGTTTGCAGGAGTTCAAAAAGTGACTAGGCAAGTTCATGGAAGAAAATTCCAATAGAAGCTAGCAAACACAAAGATCTCCCTGCACTGCAGATTGCTGGAAGCTGCTAGAGAAATGGTGCTGTATGTCTGACCTCTTCATATGCATGTCCTAGAGTGTCCATCATTGGTCGCTGTCAGAGACAGGCTACTTGGCTAGATGGACTTTTGTTCTGACCCAATCTGGTCATTCTTATTTCCTTATTCATACTGGCATATCAGCACCTGAGGGAGGATAGATCTGTGTCACTGAGAAGTTTCTCTATTTTCAGAAAAGAGACTCTACTAAAGGCTGAATTTCATCAGAAATCTCTGGAGGGGCCCTGGGAGGACAGGTCAAGGGTGCAAGGACTATCTGAACTGGAACAACCCCAAAACAACTAGTGGTTTTTTTTTTTTTTTTAATAGACAACACTGTCAGGTAGCTTGGATGGAAAATTTTTTCTATTGGCTCTAAAGGCTCAGTCTGGCAAAGCGTGTGACTGCAGATTGTGAGTGTCTGCTTCCTCTTCTTTGTTTCCTTGTTGTCTTTTTTAAACAATCTGCCAATTCATCATTAAGAAATTAAATATTTTATAGCTGCTGTGATGCTGATGACAGGTGCCAGATTGATTGGTTTTGGCAGAGGAAATTTGCTGCTCATTTCTTCTCTTTGCTGCTATAAGTTATGTGCATAGGGGTAGAAGGAGGAAAGAGTTGAAGTCTCCAAGCTGTCCAGATCTGACCCAATAAAGAGTTTAAAAATAGGTACAATCTGGAAACATTTTGGTGCCAACAAAAACAACCAAAGAAAAAAATCAGCTAGAGTGACTGTATTGCCAGTCCTWTTTGAAGCGGATAGAAGAGGAGAATCCTTGGCATGGCTACTAGAGATGTCAAGGTTGCCCTGACTTACAGCACCTCTGGGAACAGCWCAGTTTCAAAGCAGTCACAGTCCTCCAAGAGCAATAATCATGTACATGATCTGCTAGCCTTCATCTCACAGAACTTAATCTCAGTTCCTGACTCTGTCGCTGGCTCCCTGTGTGGCCGTGAGTTACTCACTTCACGTCTCTGCTGTGGAGGTCAACGCACCTTTCCTTTTTTTAACCTTACCTAATCCAGACAGTTTCTGGTTAGGAATTAACTTATTATGTGTTCAGCACTTAACATGTCAGGGAGGCGCCAGCTGATGTGGTCTAACAGAGCTCCCCTTCCTGTTTGCCTGGCCTCCCATTAGCTGCATCCTGAACTAACCCAGTCTTGCATCGGGAGAAAAGAGCTTTGGGAAGCTTAGCAATGTCTTTGGTCGCCTCTGCCTCCTCCTTTGCCACTCACTTTACCATAAGCTACATTCCCCAGGGACAACCTGGTTTATGCAGCGCTCGGCTGACGARACAGATGAGACACATTCCCAGGGATGACACTAACAAGATTTACTACGTGACTAAGGCTTGCAATTGGGGGTGATAACTAGAGAATTACCCTGATAAATATTTGATATGATTTGGAGAGTAATAATAGATTTTTCTTGCCCACGATTTCCATCAGGAAGAAGCAAGGGGAAAGAGCTGCTGGAAAGGGGAAGGTAATTGTAGCATCCATCTTTCTGGGTGAGGTTACCTGTCCTCTGCAATAGATCAATGTGGAACAGGCTAGGAGGGATGTGGAGGGGCAGAAGGTGACAGGGCAGCGCTCAGACCCATGGCACTCAGGATCTGCCTGCACGTCTGTGGCTGTGGAAGGTTTGAGTGTGCGCACGTGTGGGTGCAGGTGTGGGTATGAGAGAAGGGATCCAGACTGAAAGGGGATAAAAAGGGAGATGAGAGAAGGAAGATAGAATGGAAAGATCCAGGAGAGCAATGGAAAAAGCCCTGGGCGAGTGGCAAGAAGGGAGGGTTTGGGATGCAAAGAGAGATCCCCCTCCAAGCCATTGAGTTGAAAGGGCTCATAGGTGCACACACAATCTGGCTGTTCCTC
Source organism: Nothoprocta perdicaria (assembly GCF_003342845.1). Lineage (NCBI taxonomy): Eukaryota > Metazoa > Chordata > Aves > Tinamiformes > Tinamidae > Nothoprocta > Nothoprocta perdicaria. The sequence goes on from NW_020455865.1 coordinate 6,739,655, forward strand.
CCCTGCCCTGGGCCAGTCTTGTACCAAGTGCCTCCCAGCCAGGGGAATTGTTTGTGCCTGTGTTAACCAGCCCTGCTCCCAACCTGCGGAGCAGAAACCCAATTTCTAGTGTGTGGGGTGTGTTCTTTCATGAGAACACCCCAGCACCCCCAAATCCCAAGAAGGCATTATCTCATCAAAGCCAGCATTTTATTAATATGCAATTTAGAGCCATGGACACTTCAGTCAGAGAAGGTCAGAGGAGCTGATGATACACAGTGTGCCCTTGAAGAATGTGAAAGCAAATCTTCCTCTTCTCCCACTGACATACTGTCACTATTGCTTATGCTTACCAGTTGCACTAGATTAAGAAATGAAGAAATAGCACTGGAGGAGGCACAAACCTMATCTTCCTCCACCCCCGCATGGGTTTCCCTCCTCTCCCAGTGTCTATGTTCTCTGGCCCATGATACGTGGCCATGCTGCACTTTGCCACACTGCTGACCTTCCTTGCCCTCCCCTCCTGGAAGGTTAGTTTCCTGAGCTCTGGAGAGAGGGATCACATCCTCAGAGAAGGCCAGTAATGGAAATATAAGGGCTCAGTTTCCCTCTTGCTGCAAGCACTAGAAAACTGTTTAAAACAGCAGAAAAGTTTCATTTCCCAGGGCMCCTGTTTCCTCAGATTGTCATTCCCGCTACGGTGCAACCTTGCCAGTACCCTCCAGCTGAGGATCTGGCTCAAGGCAGCCTGCACGGCCACAGTTTTCCCTCTCTGTGTGATGGTTTCATATCAGTGTGAGCTGGAGGATCTGAATGCAGCCCCACAGCAATCCTGCTCAAAGCAATGCACCTCCCCTTTCGGGGTGTCCATATCAGGATACCCAAGAGTGCAGCCCAGTATAGAGAGCTGCTCTTCCCTGGCTCTGCCACCAACTCACCATGACACTGAAAACAAGTCACTTCGCCTCTCTGTGCCTTGATTTTCTTTCTTGTTTGCCTGATCTAACTGTCCCATTTGGAGCAGCGTCTTCACAACACCTAGCACAGTGGAGCATAGATCTTTAATTTCCAACAGGATATAAATCAACGTGTCCTGATTTTCAGAGAAGCTGTCGCTGATGGAAGCAGCAGAAGCTAGCTACCTCTGAAATAGCAGGCCTTCGGTTACTTTGGTGCCTGATTTGAGGCCTTTGACAGTAAGTGTTGATCTCATTCTTTATTCCTGTCATTATTTTGCACTCAAGTCATTACTTAGGCTGCATTCAGTGGCATTGGCTAAGATAGATTTTAAGCTAATGCAGAGAAAGAAAGTGAGAACTAAGATCATAGCAAGGAAAGTGGTACTTTGGCATGTTCACAACAGCCACTCTTTCAGGTAGAACATGACAGTTATTGTAGGAATCTCTTCATAAACCCTAATACACACTCAATTATATACTCTTAAGATTCCCTTTTTGTTTCATGTCATTCAACTAAAGAGATGTCACATGGAGAAAGGCAGTAATCCACAGAGACTCCAATTCATTTTATCCATATAATCAGGGTTAGTTATTAATAGCAAAGCTACTGGTTAATTGTACATGTCCTGTTACAGAAGATAYATCAGATGTAGAATATCAGAAAAAATATTTAGTGACATTTTACAGAAAACTCTTTAATCCATGCTAAAGTTGTGCTGATGATGGACTTTTTAAAGAGTAAAGATTTCCCTGGTTGAACTGTCATAGAAACATCTCTTCCTTTCCTGAATTTACAGCTAACTTGGATCCATCTTTTTGGATTGCAAGGTAGATGTCTTCTGAGGGACCAGACTTTGCAGTATTGATAATGCAGAGCCTTGGTATCGTCTACATTTAAAGATAACGGAGAGAAAGGGCCAAAGGGTCTTTGCTTCTGCAAGAGGCTGTGGACAGCATGGTTATCTCTTGTGCAAGCTAGCAGCAGGAGAAGAAAAGAAAATGTGCAGGACATAAGAAGCAAAACTAACCACTTTGCTGTTGATGCATCAGCCATCTTTTATTAGGATCACATAAAGTTCCTAGCCAGGGATAAGGAACCTGTTGCATGAGATGTACACATAYACAAATAAGACTTCAGGCACCCTTTAAAAATAATTTCTAATGCAGACAATAAAGCCACAACCATGCTTATTCTGGTGGGCTGAAGATAAATTCAGACAAACACGACTCTGTCYTGATGATGGATTCATTTAAATCCAAAGAGATTGAGTCGGAAGAAAAATTCAATAAAGCYTTCTTGATTATTTCTTTTTCTCCCCATTAAGTTGTCACCAGATGCCTTAATTAGATATTGTTATTAACAAGAATGTAACACACAAATTAAACATGCTTCATGCTCCTTCTCATTTGCCCAGTAAGACAATTTTACCCAACTATGTTCTCCTGAGGTCATGGGATCTGTTTTATCTATTCTTATTTGTGAAATAGCTCCACATTTAGGCTGCAGTTTATCTATGCATTTAAGCATGCAATTGAACCCCCTTTTCATACTGCTGATACATGGGGGTGGAAATTTTTACCAAGGATTCAAGGCATGCAAATTTAATCTAATTTTTGTCTTCATTTCATGGAGATATGCTAGAAAATCATCTTAGTGAGAGAAGAACCAGTGTGTGTCACCTGCAAGTTCTGTTCTGACCTCTCTTCAAACACCCTTTTTGTGGTCTAGTATATCACACTTGACAGCATGTGGAAGCTAAACCATTTTCCCTCAGCTTTAAAATCTTGTCTCTAGTTTAGTAACTACAGGATATATAATGAGATGGGATGGCACAGGCAGAGATCCCATACATGGCACCATTTCATATTATTCCTGCATAGAGGTAAATGACTCTGCAAGCATCACAGAGAGGAAAACTAGACCCTTGGAGCATGATGAGAAAATGAAATATGTGCATTCGGCATGAGGAGGAACTAGACAAGCATCCCGCAGATAAAAGGAGAGATGGAGGGAGATGAGGTAGATAACACACTGGTAAGGAATACTACTGGCTGTAAACCAGTTGTGAGCAGATGAAGAGCTGGACATAAATGCATGTGTGTTTGGGAGACTTGTACATTCTGCCACTAGAACAGACTTTTGGAATAGCTATTTGCTGTCCTACTGCCCTGGCCTTTCTTCACAGAGCTATTTCCATCTGTCCATGCTTTGAAAAGGTCATAGTGTCACTGCCCAGAAGTGCTGGGGCACTGACCTTTTCTGGAAGGAACAAGTACTGACATTCAGAGGTTTACCATCAACGTGTCAACATGGGGATTCCTCAGGGAGAAGAGGGGGGCTTYCTGATCTGGTCGCTCATCACAAACTCTGAGATTAAGGTTGACACTCTACATATGTATCTGAAAGAGGACTCAGACCTTAGCAGATCTGTACACACAAGCTCTACTGATATCTCTGGAGCTGTTTGAGCAAGGCGAAGGGCAGGAATGGTAACACACAGATGAGCAAGCACATACCTGCATGCTAGGCTGAGGCACCTCTGAGCAGGACAGGGAAGGACACTGCTGCCAACAGACATGGTCTCTAGTCCACAGCTCCTGCTTCTTTCTCCCTCACAGCCCAGTAGGTTGCCCAATTCCTGGCAGCTGATAATACAGAGATCACAATGGGTGAGAAAACTCTTTAAAATTTTCCTTGAACACTCTTTCCCATTAAGCCAACATCTGCATGTATGTTCTAGTCCTAACCTGCAGGACCATCCCTCCCATCTCCTTCCAGAGGGTATATCACCTTAATTGTTTGAATATTTTTCCAATCTTCTTTCATCCCACATTGACTTCACAGCTTGGATGGCAGCAATAATCAAAGCTGTGTCACATGTAATAGCCTGGTGCCAGACAAGATATTCACAGTACCTTTAGATCTAAGCCCAGTTCATACCAACCCAAAAAATATTTTTCCCTGCAACATCCTCAATTCCATAGTCAATTTATCAGAAAATACTAGAGGCTTGTAAACGAGATAAATATAAAGCAGAAGAAAATAAATTTAAAAAAGCAAGTGCTGGTTAAAATGACTTTAATGCAGGACGAACACAGGAGGTGAAAACATGTACTGTAAAAATCRTATCAGCTCACCTGATTCCAAATGCCAGCTTAACCTCCTTAGGTATCTTTAGACAGCAAAGAGAAGAGACAATTKTTTCATATGTTGATGTAAGTTAGAAGAAAGTATCAAGAAATGCTGACCCAGAGCAGTAAAAATGTGATAGCACAAGAAAGCAATCAAATCACTGCAACCCTGGACAGATAACTTGGGTTCTTACACCATGTTGACTCCTCTGCCATTCTTTTTTGCCTGATACTGCGACTTCTCTTGGCAACATTAAAGCTAAGATGTTCTTACATGTGCTGCAATAATAATTTCAGTTTCCCACATAGAGGTRCTGATTCTCTGGCAGAAGCTTCAAGGGGTTCTCAAGAGCGTCAGGAGTGAGAAAACTGGCCAGATTCTTTATTATAAAGGACTCAAGGGAGAAATGTCCTATCTGAGCCTACCCAGCTGTTGGGGACATTCCAGGTTAGYAAAGCCAGTCCATTGCAGGTGTGAAACCAAAAGCTCAAACCTGAAAGCATTTTCTTTATTCTCTGAAACTTCCACCAGCAGWCAGGGAAGATTTTCTCCTAATTCTGGTCTGACCACATATGTATTCTCATTGCTTCAGGAGATGTACCCCATCAGTTACACAACTCTTTTAGCTCTCTGGAGCTTATCTCATGTCAGCCTTTGTTTTACCATCATTTCTCGCTCTTCAGCTTTCATCTCTATGATCTGTTTTCCATCTCCTAGATAATCTTCCAGCTGTCCTCTGTAGTCAAGCAAGGCTAACCCCAACTATCTTGACCTTACAAAGCCAGCACAATAGACCGCGACATCATCGTTTATCTGTTTTTGCTGAAATAACCCTTCTGATACACCCAGAAGACCATATGCCTTTTTGTAACTGATATCTCAGTCTGCAGCCATTCATTCCACACAGGTCTCCTCCTTGATGATTTTCAGCTGAGCATCTCCCATAATGTAGCTGAGGTTATTACAAGTCCTCAGATTTGTGACATTCATCTCAAACTTTTTGCCTTTCATCTAATTTTTCTTGTCTTCAAGGTCATATAGTTCTTTCTGCCTTGTATTCTTATTCTCCTCTTTATTGCCAAAATTTTCCAGTTCTTTGCCACTGGGGGATTTTAGGCTTGTGATCCTACTTTCACTGCAAAGATCATCCACAAGAAGAGATTGTTTCCAAAACTGTTCTGTGAGAAACTTCAAAGTAAATTCCCTCCAGGGTCTTGTACCTCACCTTATAGTTTACTAATCTTCATTTCCTCTGGTTTCAGTAATAAATTCCCACATGGCACCTATCAGATACCTTACTGAAGACTAGATAGAAGAGATCAACAGCTTTTCCTTTGTCTAGAAAATCAGGTATCTTATCAAAACAAAGCTATCATGGTAGTCTGACACAATCTACATTTTGTAAACCTGTGTTGCGTGTTATCTCATTTCCCCTTTATCTCTGGGTATTTAATTGGTATTTCCTTTGAAATTCACTCTGAAATCTTGAGTCAAGGTTAGACAGAGGCGTATTTCTAGCTGAACAACTTTTTCTCCACAACTTACTACTACTACTATTCTCTGCTCATTAGGCATGACCCCTATGAATAGTTTATTAATCACCTTCTCTATTCAACCTTCACTTTAAASAGATGGTTCTTTCTGACCTACCGATCCATGAAACTCAGTTCTCTCACATGTACTCTTGTGTTAAACCCTGGTTGAGTGTATATTCCATGAGAAAGAAATTGCCTAGTGAAACCTTGGAGGGTGATAGAATAGGATGGGCAAAGACAGAGGTCTATGAGAGAAGTATTTTGGGAATCTGGTGCTCCTGAGATCCAGCATAAAAGTTGTCTAATAGGAGGCTCTATCCACTGCTCATGAAAACAGGGAGTGCAGGGCATTAACAAGGTGAAGCTGGTCTGTTTTGTTTGTGAGCAGCTTTTAAAACGCTAGACTTATTAGTGATGGTTGTCAGATTGCCGCTTGCGAAGTTCCCCACTGTCACTAGTGACTGCCAGAGCTTTAATGTTAATTGGACAGATTGTCTCTGATTTTGAAGAGAAAGCTGTGATTAATGAAACAACTGTTAACAAGGCTGGAGGAAAGCAGACCCTTCACCTTCCTTCTTCTGAGGGGAGATAAACAAAAATTGGCTTTGCCTGCACTTAAGAAATGTCTGATGAGACCTACTTAAAAGAGAGGTCAAAACCCAGTTACAGAGATGAATTCAAGGCATGGAGAGATAGGAAGCATCCTTTTGTCTCCAAGTGGAGGGAAACAACCACACTCACTTTAGCATTTGAGTCATGGGGCAAATCTTCCCCAGGTAAGCCAAGATTTAGAACTATCTGGGAAAAAAAAAAAAAAAAAAAAAAGATGTATACTTCAACTTTAGGAGTTTTTTCCATCCTATTATAAATTTTTCAGCTTATTAACACCGTAACTGATATAGAAATCACGTAAGTGTCTTCAGCTTTGTGCCAGAGTCTTCACTGGAATTTCCTGACTGAAGAACTGAAGGGAAAATCTAGTTTTCATGAGACATCCTTGTCTCACATAGATTTTCCAGTCCTTTGTGTTCTGTGGTTACTTGCAGTGATCTAACAGGGCACAGTTTGCTCTTCTAATTCAACAGTGTCTTTTATGCTGCTGGGTCACATATTTATATTCATGCCAGAGTGGGATGAGTTGGCCAGAATGATAAATATAGTTCTCTCTGGATATAAAACCTGGAGAACCTGTGCTTTCCTTGGCCTGTCATCATTCACTCTCCCCAAGCACGAACTCTTGATCTCTGCAAACCAACCCTCTGGCAYTACAGCCTTCCCTGAATTTCAGAATTATATGCTATGGATTTCAGAAGATGTCCATCACAGGACACAAACTCTAAAACAGAAGGGAGCTTCACCATCCTTTACATATTCTTCCTGCTCATCTAGGAATTGAATCCCTGAACCCATACAGGCTAAAAAGCATTTGTTTTTGATTTCAGAAAGAAAGTACATTATTCTGTGTGGGAGTAACTCCCTTGACTTTTGCTTTCAGCCTACCTTGTGCGGAAGGAGGAGGCTGGAGCTTTTTGTGTGTGACCTCTACCTTGGACTTCCTGCTTCGTCCCTCAATTTTCCAGGATTCTGTATGGAGCCACCTGGCCCCATCATCAGCACTTAAGTCTAAATCTTGCTGCACTCTCCGTAGTCAGCAGCAAAACTGCAGTCTGACTTCAAGGGGACAAAGATCAGACCTCAAATGTTTGTCTCAAGCAGTGAACTAAGAGTTTCTCCCCCCTCTCTCATGATGTGCTCGCACTCTGAGGTCTCTGGTCATTACTCTCCTTGCTGCCTCATTACCAGAATGTGCCATTAAAGTTTCACTCACTTGAAAATGATCTCTTATTATCTCTCCATGGAAATTGCCCCAGCAACAAGCTTCCTTCAATATCTATCAAGCCAAAGAAAGCTATTAGAGAAATTACAGTGATCTGCACTGCTGCTCACACCCCTTCCCTCACAGGTAGGCTCCCCTGGCATACAACGCCATGTCCACACGCTGCTCTGGCTCCATCATGAGGCAAGCAGAAGAGACTCTCTTTTCCAGGGTCCCTGTGAGGGTGGTGTGGAGAAGAGCTGGAGCACAGGCCAAAAAAACACACRGTTTGAGGCAAGGCCTCTGCCCCATAGGAAGGACAAGGAACTGGGAGCCTGGTCCTCTACTCCCAATGCCAGGAGTAATCATGTCTAACAGCTAGCAAACAGAGCTTCTCTGTGCAATATAGCCACAGATTTCCAGATTTCCTTTCTGGCTGCTTTCATCTGGAGTCATCTGCTATGGATGTCAAGGGACTCATATTTGCAGGAACAACTAACTCAAGGGAGATCTTTGGTATCCTGCCTGCTGTACGTCGGGATCTTGCCCAGACTTTTGTCATCTGTGGCAAATATTCACCCTGGTACCCCCAAGTTCTTGCAGCCTCTCCTATATGGAGGATTTCTTCATTCGAGCTATAAAAATAGCTCAAATTCCTTGATCCCAAAGATAATTTTAAATCTGTGACTCCCCCCTTATTCCATCTGCACAGCCCCCCTCACTAAATTGTTTGGGCAAAGTGCTTTTACGCCTTAGCCCAGGAAAGAAGGGCAGAACAAAGAGAGGGAAAGAAAGGGAGATCAGAAGAGGAAAAGGAAATTGGTAAAGTCAAAGTGAAGCTAATGCTGATGTTGAAAGCCAATGGGAAATATGGGCAGAGAGAAGCAAGCTGTGGGCATGTGTTCTTGTTCCTAGTCATACCTGCTCTAGAACTTCTCAAAGCCTGCCTAGTGTGTGTGTCTCCAGGGAGGCCCAGATGATTGTTCAGAGGTGGAAGGTGTGTGCAAAGAGAGTGTTGAGAAAATATGTTTGTATTCGTCCTTACAGAAGGCCTGCAGCCTCAATAAATCTCTTATTGATGCTATTTTCTTTGCCAGTGTCACTGAGATGAGTTAAGTTACTGATTAAAAAAATATATATATAATCTCATGCAAAAAGGAACAGCTTTTGTTAAAGCCATGTTTAGGGCACTTGGTTAGGACTTCACAGGCTGCTCARTAGCTGGAAAGGACCATGGAGAGATATTTGCTAGCTTTCTTGGTCATAAAAYAGCCAACTAAGTATGAAATTCCCAGGAGAGAATTTCATTTATTTCAGCAGGACCTCATATGTGTTCTCTTTCTCCAGCTGGCTGGCAGCCAGGTCTGCTAGAGCAGCTTTGGTGCTTCCAAGTATCAAGTCTGGAGAGGCTTGCAAGCATTCAGTTAATTTCCACTTACGCTCTATAATGGTACTGGAAACCAGGTAGAAACCAGGGCTCCTGGTTCCTCTCCTGCTTCTACCTCTGCCTTGAGATACAATTTCAAAGAAATCATTTCCCATCCCTGCACCTTGCCACCTGTAAAAAATGAAACTCTCACAATTTTTAAGATTGCTCCAAGATTCTATGTAAACACAGGATAATATTATCGTATTAACTGCTCTGGTCTTCTCCAATTCAAAAATGATTTTCCAGAAACTTAATTGTGTTGAAGGATGATGTTTGCTGTCTGGGACTTACTGGTATGCTAGGCCAGAGGGCAAAGAAGTGGGGAGACTGTGTGAGAAATCTTGGAGGAGGAATGATTGTAGCTTCCCAGGAAAGGGATGGTGTACAAACCAAAACATCAGATTGATTGATGTTATGTTGGGATTGACTTTTCAAGTGTGTTTTTCACCCACAAAGGGATGGAGCCATTTTCTACTGAAAACTGTTGAGAATTCTGGTTTGATACTCAAGAGTGGTGTTACATCCCATATGATACCTGTGTTTGTTAAGCTAATCTATCAACATATTCAATACACCAATGACTTTACTCTTTGGGCTACAAGAGATAGTTAYGATAGAGAAGGGACTTTTAAACATTTCTCCAGTCTTCCTCACCAAGACAACATCCAGTCTTCTTTTGATGAATATGATATACTTCACAGAAGACTSTAGGCCAGGACAACAGCACTGGGATATTGCCTGGACAGGCTCAATATAATGCTACCACTTCAGGGAACAGAAGGACATTTGAGTTATGGGAATTTGGATCTGAATTTCCGCAAACAGCCACTGTCCATATCTCTTAGCTGTTAAAGAAAGATAAGATCAAATTTAGACCAGATATACTTARACGATAGTACAGTGTGTTTTGGGTCATTTTGCATTGGGGAAGATGTCARTGTTTAATTGAGACAGAAAAAAAATCAAGAGAAACAAAGGCTCATGGTGCCCTAAATGGCTTTTATGAACCCCATTTAGCCAGAATTCTCACAGAATATTTAGCCTGGGAAGAAATGTTAATAGCAGGAATATTTTAGAATTAGAATAGGTATAATGAAAAGCCATCTCATAGTCTTATTGGCTTATTCCATAATATGAAAACTATGGTGTTAATCCATTGGATTAATGGTTAGGTAAATTTGATATAGGTTAAAAGAGAAAACACCCAATGTACTGTATAGTCAGTTGATGTAATTCACTGCTGCAGGAGGTCAGAGAGTGATATGCTGTTGTGGGAGTTAAAAAAGAGCTCTGTAATTTTACAGCCATTAAGAGCATGTTATTATACCTGTGAATGGGGGAATGGAAATCTCAGACTTCAGAATGTAGACAGAAAGAGCAGCCTCAGGAAAGAAATTTCCCCATCTTCTCCCATCACCTTTCACACTGCTGAGGAGTTGTATTAGAATGAGCTCTTAGCATTATCCTGGAATTGCCTTCTAGCAGCTGCCATAATGCATACAGGTGCTCGCCAGTGCAGTAAGGCACWTTGATGAACTTGGTCTCCTACAGTTTATGGTGTAGCACTACTTCTCTTTACAAAATCTGAAAGTTTACTTATAGGTATAGGAGACTACCTAATTTCTGCACCCTGAACAGTCATGCCATTCTTGCAAGTAGGTTCCCTTCCTTATCTGATGGATTTGACCAGGAGCATAGAGAAGAGAGTGAGTGTAGATTGGTGGCACCCAGTAACCTTCAAATGATATTTCCTCTTCATGTAGAGGCTCTTTTATGATTTATGCCAAAGACTGTGCCTCATAATTTAACGTAGAGGGGTATAGCTATTCAGCATATCCCAAGGAGAATCATTTCTATGTAAGGCAAGATTGACTGGACCTTATAAAAGTAAACTGGAAGGAACTATTTCCATGGGAGCAACATCAAGTGCAGCCATAGGCTTCCATGTGAGTCCTGTCCATCCTCAAGATGTTCACAGTTCCATGAGATCGGATGATCTGGAAAGTTTGGAGATCCTTTCCCTTTGAAGAGTTCCTTTTTTTCATAATGCCTACAATGTCATTTGGTGTCTTCTGTCATGCCTTTAGTGTCTCTACCTCATATTTAAGTGAGGTAAGGTATCACTGAATATCTCACCACATTATGAGCAAATGGGAGAGTTTCTTGGGTGATGTATCTACATCTCCCTCAGCTCACAGTTGCACACGAAGATGCCAAACTGCATGTATCTCCCCCAACAGCCAAAGTGAAGCAATTTGATTTGCAGAGTTGTCACAATTCAAAAATTAGCCACACATATGACTGGGATCTAGGTCCCTTTAGCCTCCCCGAGTTTATCTTCAAAAAGTAAATTAAATCAGATGTAAATTAGTAATATTTTCTGTGTGGTGTGAGGAACTGGAGAATAGTTTCATGTTTTAGTCAGATTTCAAATTGATGGAGAATTAAGGCTTAATTAAAAAAAAATATAAAAAGCCCAGTAGTTTTTCAGCGTGTTTGATGAAGATATCCTTCCTATATCTCCAATACAATCCTTTTTTATTATTATTATTTTATTATTTTACTAGAATCAAATGACAAAAAATGAAAATTTTGTATGGCATCAGCATACAAAACCCATGGCCTAAGTGCTCAGCTGATGCATACTGCTGCAGATTTGTGTCCAATAATACAAAATGCATTTTCTCATGCAGCTTTCTACCATTTCTCCCAGATTGTGCACCTGTACCTCCCTACAACGTCCCTTTCTCTACATAAGAGCCTTTCTCAGCGTAATGGATGTGGGAAGAGAGTACTCTGATACTACAGTGTTCCTAACTTCCTCCGGGTCTGGGCGAAAACTTGCCATGCCACACTCCCATCTATTTTGAAATGAAAACACAGTTGGATGCTAAGTAGTAGAAATACTGGARACTATTTCCTGGGCCCAGGTAACAGTTAGCTTTCAAGTCACCAAAGAGACCTTAGCTGGGATTTGCATGGTTGGGACCTGAAGTGAATGTGTGCTATCTGTCCCRGTGGCTTTTGCCTTCCTTCTTGCTTCCCTGGGCTTTCTGGCTTCTCACTGATTTCAAGAGGAAAACAAACCACACTTTGGATGCTTCCACCAACCTCACCGACTTTTTGTGATCCAGCTGGCCCTTCTCCAGCTCAGATAACTCAGTCACTGCTGAATCTGTCAGATGGAGGATAACGTATGTACATGAGCACTGAGGTAGGCAGGGAGGAATGGAAAGGACACAAGATTTATAATGCAAGGGTCTAAGGAAGGTGGGGAAATAAAAGCTGCAGACATGATGCTTTTCTCTCCCCTCTTCACTGGGCTCTCCAGCCCCTTACAGAGGGAGTATCCCATGGGAGGCTGGTGATTTTGCAAAATCTTTTCCTGAAACTAACTTAWTCCCAAATATTCACCATCTCCCTGCAAAGTTGCCCTGCCCTCTGAACAACCAGCATGAATTACACCAGCCAGAGGATTGAAAGCAGGGTGTAAGGGGCACAGGCAGCTGCTCAGGAGGGTTTTGTACTCTCCAAGGTTGATTTGGATTACATGTCCTCCCAGGCTTCATTGCCTGCCACTGCAGATGAGAACATCTGCATTTCGGTGTCCCCTTGTCAGATCGATCTGGAGCTAAAAATCTGCAAGCTGTGCAAGCACAAACCCCAGAGCCCCCAGCTAAACCCCATCTGTGCTGTGTGGAAGAGCTGGAAGGCAGGACCTCAAGTGGCASGAGCCCAAACTGGCACTGCTTCAGCTGGAGAAGGTCCACCAGCAACAGGCTGTGCTAAGGCTGTGTTTCACAGCTTGTGAATCCTTATCAGCAGTGAGGTGTGTCTGGACTCTATGTGGCAACCAACACCTCACACAAATCTCTAGCCTTCCTGGCAAATAAAGCTTCTAATAATTAGCCGCCACCAAAAGTCCTGCTTCATCACATGCAGGCCATCCGTCCCTCCCTGCAGAGCAAGCTTGAAAATCAAGCAGTGCCTAGCACAGAGAGTGGGACAGCTGAAAGGCCCAACAGCAGGATGAAGAACCAAACAACACTCTGCATCAATGCAAGCACCACGTCACCCAGGAAGCTGCAGTGTGCCTTTGTAAGGCCCACTCTAATTGCACAGAGCTGTGACAGCTCTTCTGGCGCCATGTGAATTACCATGTCAGCTGGACACTTATCACCAAGAAAATAATAAACACTTAGAAGCAGGGAACATCAGTGCTTTGGATGGCCTTTGAAACACACTCAGTTCCCCCACCAAAGGAGCAGGTGTTTCCACTTGATGCTCTTCTTGTGAACTCAAAGAGGCAGAATGATGCTGTATGTTTCTGGAGACATGGAAAATAAACAGTAATTTACTACCCACTCTGATACTCTGCTCTCAAGTTCTTGCTGAAGAACTGGGATCTGACATTGCTTCTCAGAGATTAATACAGAACAGGAATTACTCTCTGGTAGTCTGGTTGCTGTAAAGCTGGCCTTAGAACTTGTTATTTCTCTGGGTACCCTGAAAACGTCAAGCACTTGGACAAAGTCAATCTTCATGTCTGCTTTGGAGGTAATAGGTTTTTACTGACCTTGACTGCAGATTTAGAGAAGATTTTAATATTAGAATTGCAGAAGAAACAAGTTCTCCTGTCTTTTATACTGAACTTCACCATGCTGCTGCTCTCTCTCCTAAATTCAGCTATCTGGAGCTGGTTCTTTGTGCTGCTTCTGCAGGATTGTCTCCATGCAGGGTCAGATCCTCAGCTGGCATAAGCAGAACTGACCTACCTGCTCACCATGGCAAAGCTGCTCCTTGGGAAGCATGTAGTCACTCAGATGGGGAGTCTCCACTGATTTAGCTGGCCAGGACTTGTGCCCATTTTGGCATTTAATCCAAACAGGGCTTTTTTCTCTAGTCACCAGAGAGACTGGCATGACCCAGGGCAAATTTTGCCATCATACATCAGGTGTCTAGAGAAGGAGGGGTTGAATTACTATCCCATTCTGGCTATGCAAAGTAGCGAAAAAAAGAAACTCACTAGATTTTGCTACGGAAAAAAAAAAAAAAAAGAGAGAGATCTAGCCCTGGAGTAGATTAGTGAAGCTCTTCTAAACCATGCCAACTGCACATTCGGATTGATCAATAGTCCTGGCTCAGCTAGCCTTGATATGCAGTATTGCTCATCTACAGCAATTACCTAAAAGCCTGGGAAGGGGAGGAGATCAAGTAAGTTAGTAAGGGGACAAGGCCTTTGCATTGATTAAAAATGTAACAGGATCTTTAAGATGACTTCAAAGTTGCCCCTGAAGAACTTCATCAGCTAGAAGCAGAAGTCACAGTACTGCTTGGTCTTTGCATCTACTCTCCAACCTGACAAACCAAATTTAGTCAGGGGACCTCTTTAAGGCAAAGAAAAGTGACTTCAGTGGGAGGGGTTGTCTCCCCAGCCCAGTTACAACTTTGGATCAGAGACTGAAAGAGAGAGAGATGTGACAGAGATTAGAGAGCATCGTGATAGAAAGAGGGGCAGGGCCAGCATGTTTAAATCGATGGAACAACTAGGCAAAGGCTAAAGCAATTTCAAGATTAGGCCTCCTTTATGGAAAACAGCGAWCTCGTTTTGATCAAAAAGTTATCCTAGCCTATTGCAATCTCACCTCTACACATGCTGTAGTTTCCCTGTGTCTCATGGCTGACCCACTTCCTTCATCTCCTCCGCTTGTTTCCTTCAAGTGCAGTTTTAGCTCCAAACCACATAAACACTTTGTTTAAATTGCTTTAATCTCCAAGTGCTCTTTCTATTGATTTGAAACAGTTAAGCTGTCAATCAGCTCTTTCTGTTCGCACCATAGACCAGGGAGAAAGATTAAAATAACAAACAAACAAGAAGCGGATGGGCAGGRAAGTTGGTTTGAATTTCAAAATGGATGCTAGCTCTTCAAAGACTGGAAACAGGCAGAACTGAGTGTGACACTGAACACTGAAGAAAGGCTCTGTCCGGAAGGGAGGACAGCGTGTGATGCCCTGCAGTGAGGTCCCTGAACTAGTGCATTCAGACACTCACAGTATGAACATAGGACCGGGATACCTCTTCATGCTAAGAGCTATGCAAATAGTTCTAGGAAACAAGTTGAGCTTGCTGTCAGCAATGATTTGACAGACCAAAAAAAAAAAAAAAAAAAAAAAAGATGAGAGATGCACAGAGATGAAAAGTACTTTTTCTAAGGGCAGTGCATGAGTCCAGAATGAGACTGTTTCCTAATGAGAGCCTCAATGAAGTCATTCAGGGTAACTTGTTTCTGGGCAGTAGTGAGGGAGGGACAGGACCCAAAATCTTGCAGATTCACAAGGCACATGAAACCTAGCCTGTTTGCAGCTCTGTCCCCAGAAAACTGTGYTGAAATGCCATTGAAGAAGGATGATTGGGCTGGACCACTGAAATGGTGGATGCTCTCACAGCTAGTGGATACATGTCCTGGCATTTTCTCTTGCCTCGATAACATACCAGGCCATCTGCACTCAAGATAATCCTGATGGCAGACTCTGAGCAGCAAGCTATTATTTCATCATTACAGCAAGGATAATGACAGGGCCAGAGAGGCTGATTGCTGCTGGAGAGGTGAACAGTCAAGGAACTAAGAAGGGGAATAAAGATGAGGCATGGAACATGTGGCTTTGCAGGAGGCATGCAGCTGGCTTAGCTTTGCTCCAGTCAGACTGCTGATCACTCATATGAAACTGAGGGTCTCCAGCTAATCTTCAAAGTAGAAAAGCACTGAAGTCCAGTCCATTCTTAGTTGCACACTCTGAAAATCCATCAATTAATCACATTATGCAATGTCAATATTAGACACAACAGCACTTAGGTACAATATAGGCTCGTTGTGGTATGCTTGAGGTGAGAAGCCTGTCTCATGAGCAGAGCTTTGCACTTGTTTATGTCCCCTTAAATGTCTTACCAGCCCTGTAAGTGTGATGAGGACAGTGCCCTGCAACCCCTAATGGGCTGGAGAGCCTAAGGAGTTAGAGTAGCACTTGCCAAAGTGATTTGCTTTCTGTATGGCAGGGCTGTATGTCCCATGGCTGGCTGGTGCTCATGAGCTTCCCAAGAAAGGCTGGCAGAACAAAAAGGTCTGAAATTGATTGGGTCATTCATTTGAATGTTTAATCTAATAATAATAATAAAACTCTTTGAGTGGGTTTTCTTTTCCCTCAAGCAATTCAAGCAGCTGCTCGATTTTCATTAGGCCTCAAGATTCTTTTATTGACATGGTATAAAAATTTGCATGTGGTAGAAAGGTTGCTGGAGAACTTGTGGTCAGAGGGTCACACCTTTCTAGTTGCAAGGACAGAGAGGTTTTCACTTTCTTCTTCTGACTTCGGAAGTTGGAGTGGCAATGGAGATTAGGGCAGAAGGGTCATGGAGAAACCAGCACAGATAAAAAGAGAAAAGATCACTCTGCACAAAATGAAGTGACTRCCCTGCACACAAGTCTCCTATATTACATTTCACTGGTGCGCTCYCAAAAAGCATCTGTGTTAGACACTCAGTAGGGCAGAGGACCTGCAGGGAGAATACTCTGTGATCAGATGAATAGAAATGGCATGATGAATTTAAATAAGGGGAAGATTTAAGGCTAGATAGGCAACTGGCCTTTCATTTCTGGCTATACAAATATGCCCTTTTTCACACCCTTACTAAYATTCTATGATCTGTGAAATCATAGAATTCTATGAAATTTTAGGCATTTGGCAAAACTAGGGAGTCAAGCTGATTCTGTCTGACGACTTCAAAACATCCTGACACCTCAGAGAACGACTTCTTGAGGCTGGTAGAAGATAGTTGTATGCTTTCACAGAAGAAAGAATAAATATCAGCACTCCTTTTCTGATGATAAAGCAGAGTGTCAACCTAGGAAAACAAGCACATTTCTAGAAGGGAAGAGAGAAGGGCTATAGAACAAGCACACTGTTTTTTTATATACATATACAAAGTACACGAACTGGATTGATTTCATGTTTTTAGAGGATTTCAGTCACATAGAGATGGTTTTCCCCAACTTCCCTTTCCCAGTTGTCAACAGCTGACTGAGAGCCATCAGACACAGCAGTAAGGGCCAGAGCGCAGAGTGGAGCAACAGAGAGAATACTGGTGGATGAAGACTATGAAAGGAGGACAGAAAGGAGGTTTTGGTAGAAGAAGCAATTAAAAGAGGTAAGGGCCATATCAGGGCCATAGCACATGGACAGAATTTGTGGGGCTGTACCCTTCTGCAGGGGTGAGCTGATGTGATGCCCACACAGTGAACAACATCTGGAAACATCTACTGCAGCTCATCCCCATCTTCTTCAGCTTTCAAATATTTGCTGCCCTCATCAGTTCTTCTTACTTCTCCTCCCCCTGCACTTCCTGACTGCTGCTGTTTGCTTTTTTTTAATGAAGTCCCATATCGGGGCTTCAAAGGGGAGGTGCACAGAAGTTAGGAAGAGGAGGGAGTGATGCTTTCATGTCTTTCAGGTTAAAATTGCTAGCACACACATATGCATTACACACTGAAGAAAGCAAAGGAAGGAGAGAAATCAATAGCCCTGGTCAAAACTCATTTTCAAATCTGAATGAAGCTTGTGATTAGCAGAGCCCCACAGAAGCTAGTTTCCAATCGTGATTTGATCCTTAAATGTCATCCTTGCAGAATCATAGAAAATTAGGAGTGAACAGAACTTCCAGAGGTCATCTAATCCATCCCCTTGTCAAAAAGCCACATGTGCATGAGAGTGACCAGTACTGGGAAATTCCCATTCCCTTTTCTCCTTCAGTGCTGTGTTTGGACTACAAAAGGACACAGAACAGCAGCTAGCTGGCTTCTCTGCTGAAGTCATTTCAACGCTGAAAGCCTGTGTGTCTCAGGAACTCCAATACGAGCAGCTTTGATTGCATGCTCAAGCCCACCTTATTGCTAGCTCTGTCAATGGACTTCAGCATCTTACTTGCTGGGCCCAAAAGGGGTGGAGAGAGCAGGCAAGGATGGTCACATGAGCCTATTCTTGTCTCCAAAATTATAGTGATTTTTTTTCACTTGTATTTCATCGAATGACACCTTACCTACACAGCCTTAAGTCAATAAATAAGTGCTGATGGGATGGGAGTGTAGATAACCAGACAAGCATGGGGAGATGMGAGTGTGAGAACAGGAAAAAAGGAAAATTAGCTCTGGCCAACTGAGCTCATTTCTGAGGGTGGACATAACTGGTGATTAGCAAAGTCCTACTTTACTGCTATTATTTCCACCACAGCTAGTGATGTAAATGTCAGCCTCCTGCAGCAGGGAGACGACCACTAATGGCTGCAGCAAAGCAAGGAGGGCAAGCAACTTCCAAATGAGCTTGACATTTTCTTAACCTGAAGCAAATGAAGGCTACGAAAGGCCAAGCAAAGAACCCACTGGAGTTACTGAGAGGTCTAAAAATGGAGAGCAAGACCTTATTTAAACACAGACATTTATAATAGGCTGTCGATTTGTGCCAGAGGATGAGTTGTGGGTGTTTGTGTCAGGAGGGGGTGCCAAGAGGGTGGGTGGAGGAGCAGATGTGTTCACACTCCCTTTTGGCAAAGCAGATAATAACGTTTGCCTTCTCCAAAGGGAATACTGATGAATAGTTACTAAGCCTGGGCTAGGCTGCTTTCCCCAGACTTGCTGTACCTTCTCTGAAACTTTTTGTTAGGGGAAGATTTGAGAAATAGGTCCTCTAATCTAAAAAAGCAAAAATAAGAGCAGGATTGAGTCTCTTAAGTGAATAGGAGATTACAAACAGGTTTCCTCAGTTAGGTCAATATATTGATGATCAAGACAATCGCCTAAGACATCTGGCAAACACAGATTAAAGTCTTTGCCTCAGCCTGGTTTGGACTAAACATAGMTGAATCATAGCTGGGTCCACTCTTCAGTGAAAGTCCTGTGTACTTCACCACTGTGMCTCAGTCTGGCCTCCCTCCACCATGCTAGACCTGTTTGTCTTCTCCCAGTTAGTGATTCATCTAACCTGGTTCCTTCCTCCTCCGAGAAAGGACTACAACCGATATTAAAATTAAAATTAAAATCCCTTTCGGGGATATAAGAGCATAATAAAGGGGATGTGATGGAGTGCCAAACCAAAGATTCTTAGACTGTAGACAGTAAATCTTTAGGAAGGGTTTGAGGTCAGGACCCTTAGAAAAATATCCTTTCTCCTTGGATCCTTTTCAGTTTTCCAAAGGTTGMATGTCTACCTAAAAGTAGCCTGCCCTGGAAGGATGCTGGGTTTTGAGCTGCACTTTGACTTACTAAGTTCAGAGGAAGACTTGAAACTGCGTTTGAACCTCTGCATAGTCACCCCCGTTATTTTTGCTGCGTGTTAAGTGCATGAATGGCTTTGCACAAGCTGCTTATTACAGAGCAGTGGAGGAGAAGACCACATTTTATCACAAATTTGCTTATAAGCTTCATTTTTAGTTTTAATGTACCTGCACCAAAAGCAACAATAGGTGCTTTTTTTTTTTTTTTTTTTGAAGAGAGTGAAAGAAGATTAAACATGTTCGGTCCTTGTCATCTTTGTAAACATTTATCCATCGAGTTTAATGTGACAAGGAATCTCTATTGAAAAGAAGGAATTAAATTTCAATAGGACTGAAACATGTTTGTAGGGTTTTCATGGCCTAGGACTGCACTAGAAAACACTGATATCAGGAAATACCAGAGGTCACTAATACAAAAAAATAAAAAGAAGGTTGTGACTTTTATCTGAAAAAAAAGCTGTAGTAGGGTAGTAAGAGATGCAGGRTAGGACAGACATGGAGTGTCCTAGCCACTGCCAGCAAAGAAATCCTCTGGTCGAAAGGAGGCAAAGCAGAATTTGGGGCAAACAGGCCCAAAACCAGCTCCACAGTGCCTTGGCTGTAGCTGTTGCTCACAAATGTGCTGCCAGCTTCATGACATGGATGACGAGTAAATGGGAGCTCACTGATTTGGGCTTGCCCAGCAGCAAGAAACAGCCTATGGGACTGTGCTTGCAATTAGGCCTCCTCTCTTTGTAAATAAGCTTTGCTCCAAGCAGGGCATTTTTAGTCCTTTGGCCAAGTTCTACACTGATGAGAGGGTTAATGGTCTCTGTGCTTGTGCAGAGGAAGCCTGGCGCGGCAGGTGGAAAGCTTGGGGGCTCCTCCGGTTACAGCCTGGTGTCTTCATGGATCAGAGTGAAGCTGGAGATGCAACGTGCGCTAATGAACCGGACTTGTGGAGGCTGGCAGGCGGTTTGGGTAACTTACACCTCTCTACCATGCTCAGTAGCACAGATCAGGCACAGCAGAGGTGGCTGCTCCCCTGCTGTCCCTGTATACACCAAGGATCACTCCATGCTCCAGCAGAGAACTCACTTTACCTCCTGCCCTTTAGTGGCCTCCACAGCTTCTTACTTCCAGTCATTATCTGCCACGGTCTGGATTTAATGAGGCCAGAGTTCACTGGATGAAATAAATGCAGGTGCCTGAACCCTCTAAACCAAAGCTAATGAAAAATATATGCTCTCTCACTCCTGCTCTCATTTTCACATCCTGCAAATTATCTGTGCTAATGCACGCAACTCTCTGCTCCTCTGCGGCTTCAGATGCTGAACTTTGAGTCTTTGTCACATCAGCCAGCACCAAGTAATTCCATACAGAAGTCTGACATTTCCAGTTGAAAAAAATAAATTGATTAAAATTCAACAGGCATGTAGTGTTCAGCTTTTAAAGGTCGGCAAATCTAACGAACTATCAACTGTAAAATAATTCAGCATTTAGCAGGGAGGGGCAGCTGAGGGGGCTGGAAACAGGGAGGGAACGTAGAATGTTAGGATCATTTACTGCCTGTATTTCACTGTCAAAAACATAATTACAGGCAATTTAATTATTGTGTAATGGAAAGGATCCGTCTTCCTCAGGGTCATGGCCAGATCATGCCCAACCTCCCTGAGCCTGTGAGGTGAAAAGGTAGGGAGGGAGCTCTGATAGGGACCTGRATGTTCTTGTGGATGAGTCTCAGCACAGAGACCCTGGGGAATGAAGACGGATGACGTTGTTTCTGAGTTGCTTTTCATGTGGGAGACTATATCTAGCTCATTTAAGGGAGCTTTTCCACTGTCTTATGGAAGAAGAAAGGCCATGATGCAGCCGCATAAAACATGTGCTGAGGGAATTTCTTCCCTGTGGGGTTACAAATAGCTCATGACATGGTYCATGTTTCTAGCACAGCACTGTCCATTTGCTCCTGCATGACTCCTGTGACTGTTACTGGCAGGCTCTCTTGAAGGTAGAAGCTAAAATGAAAGTGYCCACAGTCCCAAAAGCAAACTACAGAACTAGATACTGATCCCAGAGGGAACTAAGTCAAAATTTCACGAGGTGCCCCCCATCTTACTTCACTGTAGATCTCTCAAGACCCAGCTGCCATATCCTGAAGTTCCTCGAATTCTAGCATCCAAATTTTTATTTCTGAGATTTATACTACCTGATTCTCAGTAAGAATAGATTAGGTTATCCCATCTCCATTATCCCATCCTGTTGGTAAAACCTTTATTCCTCACATACTTTTTTGCATGCATTTGAATCCAGCTCTTTTCACCTTGGAACATGTTTTGCTTCACTACCTTCTGAAGTTCAGAAACATCCCATGGGAAGAGAGAAATCTTCCTGGTGGAAGCTGGAAAACACAGAGAGATACAGAGGAATGATCAGAATCCTCCTATGAGTGTAGGTTTGGGGGAGCAACCTGTGTGTGGTAGACACTCATGCTCCTGCTGGCTCTCCAGACTATAGTTTAGCAGAAAGCTCCGATTTCCATTCCTGAGGATGGGACTCCASAGGCTATTGCACAATCCAACTGTGACCCCTACAGGTCTCTGAAAGGAGAATCTAGTCTCCTCAGAGACAGACAAGCAAGTTAAAAGAAAGGGAGCCAGGGATCTCTTTCATGCTTGTCACTGGCTCAGCACCCCTGGATAACATGGCAAATTTGATGTGCCTGTGATTTGTTATTCCTTCTAATATATCAAATTCTTTCCTCACACAAGCACATGACATTTACTTCAGTAGGGTTAGCAGCATTGTGCCTGAAGGGGAAACAGGGTCCGCAGCATCACTGCTGAATTGTACTCTCCAGGCCAGAGAGCTTCAGAAGGACTCCAGAGTGGAAAACTATGCATCAGAGGAAAGCAAGATGTCTCCTACTGCAAGGTGGCTGTAGGACGATTCTTCAGGGCTAAACATGATTCAGCATAGGCCAAAACAGTCCTGAGGAATTGTGAGAATGGGAAAGAGAAAGGCCATCAAGGTCCAAGATCATGAGCAGGTAGTTGCATCTCCAGTGCTGTTTGTACTTGCCCTGGGTCGTAGCGGATCAAGCCTACCACAAGTATCAACAACCGCCAGACTGGGTGGTGTCCTCCCTACATGATCAAGACTCTTCAGATCCTAACCCTTTTCTGGCAGGAAATTTGATGCCCTGCTACCTGTGCCAGGAAAAGTGAAAAAAAGACAGCTCTTCATTCCATCAATATGGTGTTTGCCAAGCCTGACACGAGGCATGTGAATACCATGATACCCCACTGAGTGTGGCTTCCTGATGGCAATGCTCAGCACTCACCTGTGAATCAACAGCATCCAGAATATCTGTTCTTATTCCTTCCCCCTCCTACTGATATGCAGCAGCCAAAAAGCACCATGTTGATTATTCTAGAGTAGACTCTTAACAGCTCTAATCAGTTGATAATCCAATAACACACTCAGCTGGGCTGCACTCTCAGTTCCCAGGTCCCTGCTGCTCAGAGAACATTACAGCTGCCTCAAGTTGATAATAACTGTCCAACACAGCAAATGACTCCCCACCTCCCTGTGCTCCCTAGCCAGGTCAGAGGTAGACAGACCTTCCTTYCTCCGCCTTCTCTCTGCCTTCCCTTGCCAGGTCTGCCCAGGATGAAAGCAGTAGTACTGTGGGCTGACATCTTGTCTTTTGCTTTGCATGCAGCTGCGTTATCACCCTGCTCCTGGGATCCCAAGAAAAATAAGTTGTGGTTTTCTTGAGCTACCCTCCTGGTGAAATTGCTTTAAATGTAACAAATAAAAGAAGAAGCATCAAATCCATCATTTGGAGAACATTTGAAATGGACGATGCCAGGGGCCAGCCAGAAAAGCCTCAGGCACTTTCCAGTTTTCCAATACTTCAGCACAAACCATGCTGTCCCTACCTCTGCTGCCTATCCACCCTGTTCCCTGCAGAGCAAAAGCCTTGTTTTGGGAAGAGTGCAGATCCTAATAGATTGCACTAGCTCCAGTGGGGCTCTTCTGCTCTATTGTGTGTGTAATCCCCTCTCTAAAAACAGTCTTGCCTGATTATATGTTTAGGCAAGAGGCTGGAAAAACTCCAGGGACGCTAAGATTCTCTGCAGAAGAATCTGGGAAGAGATGATTTTTTTTGGAAATGAAAACAAAGCGAACTAAATAGAATGCAAATGACCTATTTCTTCCCTGCTTTGCAAAAATGTTCACAGCAATGATGATGCATGATGAGCATGCATGCAGTTCRGGCCATTGCAGACATATCACCTGAATGTCTGAAAGACAACCTGTTCACATGGAGCAGGGGAGATAGGAGAAGGTGGAAAGAGGAGGAACTTTATGACACATTTTTTTGCAGTCACATTGGGATGTGACTTTCCCTAATGGAGAATCTTTAGAGTTGTGAAACTTCAAAATCTGCCTGGATGCAACTCTGTGCCGTGTGCTGTAGGTGTCCCTGCTTGAGCAGGACAGTTGGACTAGATGATCTCTAGTGGTTCCTTCCAACCTCAACCATTCTGTGATTCTATGAAACATAGTTCACAGAACTCAGTCTCTGAGTTCAGGCCTGATAGGATTTCCTGATTTGTGGTTTTGAGGTCCTGGCAGTTCACTCCACTCCAGATCTTTTCAATTTCACATTCACTGGGCAGGTTCACAGCAATTTGGTATGATCCCACTGGGTCATGGAAGGTCCATGCAAATGTTAACCTTCCTTATTTCACACTCTAGGCACAGGGTTAATCCACAGGAATAAGGTAAACTGCCTTCACCTTCTGGGATTTATGTTTCTGACACTTCTGGAGTCAGTGAGATGAGGGTCTGAAGATAATGATGCATCCATACATCAAAATCAGCTCATACTTTCCTATACCAGAGCCTTTGAGCTTCCTTTTGTTGGGCCTTGCAAGAGGCTTCTGTGCAGAGGAGAGGTGATGTCAGGTCACTTATTTGCTCGGTAGAGTGTGTGAGAACAGCAGGACAACTGGGCACATTGACGGGTGGACCAGATAAAGCCATACATCATGGCACTTAAACCTCCCCAGGGTACTTTCAGCCCCCTTTTTGCATTTGGACCTTGGTCTCTGTGGTGCATTCGTTCCTTGGCCTTGAAGACAAGGGGCCAAATTAATGGAAACAGCTTTACAGTGGTAATCACTGGGCTGAGACACCCAGCTCATTTCATGTATGACTAGATCCTGAAAAGCCATTGGCTGGTGATAGCTTTATCTCAGCACTTGGATGAGATCTGGTAGCCCTGAGCCGAAGGCTGTGTGAGCAGTAATCCATCCCCTGAGCTACTTGTCCCTCCTGAAAAGGTGCTGGCTGGGCTGGGACTTCTGTCATGCAGCATCCCTGCTAGGGTACAGACTGGTAGTGGCGGGGATTCCTGACGAGGCTCTGAGGATATCCACCTCGCAAAGGATCCACAAAGAGCCCAACCACAAGTTGCTGCACTAGCTTGCAAAGACTTGCAAAGCTGCGGTTGGGAAATGAAGCTTTGGCAGGGGCAGATTGGTCGCTTTGGGGCAGGAAATGAAGAAAAAGAGAGCCCCAGGAGTCAGAGGACACAGCACTCCAGCAGCAGCATAATGATCTGGGGGCAGCAACTACCTATATCTTCAATTAGTGCCTGGCACGATGGGGACCCAGCCATCCTCTGGGATCATTGAGCCCTGTGACAGCRTTTGTAGCTGTTGTCCTCAGCTACACTGGTTGCAGTGACGAGCTGTGCACAGGCACTGGGTGGGAAGCTTCGACACAGCCTGACCCACTGGCACCACTGGGGCTCTCTCAGGCACCCAAGGCTCCCAAACGCAGCCTCAGATCCCCATGCTGCTCTGCCCCCTCCTCCCTGTCATTCTCTGACATAATGGAATCAAATTAAAGCCCCATTTACCAGTTTTATTGCCTATTATTTATAATACTCCGGCTCCAAAGTGCTGTTTTATAGAGTGCTTAAGCTGCCATTGCTGGATAGAGTTTGCCATAAATGTCTCCACATGCACGGAACATAATGTCCTTGCGTTGTGCAGGAAAAGGGAAGAGATTATTCTCAATTATTTCATATAGTCTGTTTTATTGTCTTATTGTAATAAACTGTCATACCCTACAACACTTTAAAATCAATAGTTTGCATTAAAAGTAATGAAAAGTAGTTATTAATCCTGCTTAGTGCTTCCGCTCTTCTGTTCACCGCAAAGCCCTGGAACAGAGAATGGGTGATAATTATTCATTTCTGATCAATAGGAACATTTCCCAGTGCTCCTGTGTATATCACTGCTCTTGCAGCAGTGTGAGTTAATGATAGAGGGCAGGGATGGAGGCTGGGAGCTTGTCCATGCCTCAGTTTCCCGCACATTTTCCATGCCTGTGAAACAACAGTTTCGCTTGAAGAGCAAGCCTAAGTTTAAATCCAATCATAGCAGGGTTTTTTGTTCAGTTTTGGTTTCTCTTCCTGAGAGCTTTCAAATTTATGGCCCATGAGGGCTTTTTTTCAAACACTCTTGGCATTTATGTGCTCACACTGAAATCAGATATTTGGTACTGGTGGAGGATGGTTCTTTGCTCATCATTGACCTAACTCAGCTCATGCTGGGCTCTTCTCCTTGAYCAAGCTGTGCATCCAGAGCACTCAGCCAGCATCCTGTTCACTCCTGGAAATAAAGGAGTTATGGAAATAAAGGTCTGGCCAGACTCAGACCAAACTTTTCTGCAGTTTAGGATCCACATAGACACCACCATTTAAAAATCTAGTTATTAGGTTTCCCTAGATTGTCAGCCTCTTTATTAACAGCACCCATTTTTGCTTCATGACTCTTGTAGCATTTGAGATATATGAGTTTCTTCTTAAATGTCACAGTATGGCATGGAAGGTAGTGTGTGCTGACACTGTGATAAAGCAAAATGATTCTTTTCCAAGAGCTCTTTTCTATGTCAACAGCTGGTATGTCAACAGTATGCATGGTGAAATGCTCCAAAATGCAGATGAGTTACATTTTCTGAAAACTAGATTTTGTTAAACATAGATGATGGAGTTATGAGACTGGACTGAACTCTCTGCCATTCCACATSTCCAAAGACACAGGTGCAGTTATCTCCATGCATGGTACCAAGGCATAGAGAAGAACTGATGTATGCAGGAGTCATAGGTGAAAATGAGTCTAGCTACCTCTCTCCTTAGGYGGTGTCCTCATCCAGGCTGGGCCCATGCTGGTACATGCAGCATAGCTAGGAATAGATGCTGAGCAGAACTGAATTTGAGGTGAGAAAGAATACAGCACAAACAAAGAGATGATGGAAAATGTGGAGCATCAGGTCCATCCCTTGTTTTTATTTTTTAATCATATTTTCAATATTTTTTTCAAAAGGAAAACCCAGCTGGTTGCTTAGATTGTCTCTGATTCAATATAGCTATAATGAAAAGAGTCCAGTAGCACATTAATTGTTGTGATAAACATCAGAATCACCCATCCACCTGAATATACACACAGCATGTGTGGCAGGCCCATTGTATCAGTATCAGAAGAGCATTTCTTTAGTGCTGCTGTGTCCAGTAGCTGAGAAATAAAACAAAATATCAGTACAATCCAGGACCAGTTATCTGTACCTGATCAGATCTCTAGAGATTTATTTCTTTTTAATAAAGTCCACCTTCCTCATGTTTGTCAGAAGCACTTTGCTTTAAATGTGGATGTGCAGCAGTATGAGTTCTCTCAAGGAAGAAGGCACRACAAGTCTCTTCCATTTCTTCCATCCAAGGATCTCAAAGCACTTAAAAACATCTTTACTCTAGCAAAGTGGCTCCATTTTTGGAGGCCCCTTTAACAGGAGAGGAAAGCAAAGCATCAACTGGCAAAGCGATGACCACGGCCAGCACCAGGAGTACAAATCAGAGCAGGCTCTTAGAGCTCAGTGGAGCTTAGGCTGATCCAGTGTGTACAATGAGGAAGAAATAACGTTAAACAACCAGGAAAGGGACTGAGAAACAGTCAGGCAGAAACAGAGCAGGGAAGRAAGGTAGAAAAAGCATGAGTAAGGAGATCACTATGAGGTGTACTTAGGCACCAAGAGAGTGAGGACAAGGTGTGATTTAGCTGGTGCTGTTGACCTGGGTGGCAGTCTTGAGGTTGCAGGTATTTTCTATACCTTGAGGGAATCTGTAAAGAGAGAAGAAAGAAGAGAGAAGGGAGAACTGCAAATCTCTCCTTTGTGGAGAGCATCATGTTAGAACAACCCCTGCCTATGCACAAAAGCGTGGAGAACTGGGTCCTGACACAAGGACACACTGGATATTCAGAACTTCCAGGAAATTCACTTCTTGGATAACTTCCTTCCTGCTCTCTGCTCTCATTCTGTCTTCACAGCACCAGTGTGTAACATACTACTGTAAATTTGGGATGCCTTCAAGTCCAAACACGTGCAAAATCTGCCTTCAACAGCCATTGCCTTCAAAAGTTTCATTCTTTCCTGGTCAGCCTTACCACTCCTCTCCTCTCCCTGATTTTCACACACTCTCTACACTGGAATCTCCTCTCAGCAGTGCCCATGAATGACAGGACCTCTCTGCTTCCCAGATCCCTTCCCCTGAACCCTAGATGAAGCACAACCCTGGCACCACACAAGAAGATGAGGACTGCTGCGTGGAGGATATTTGAAGGGGAGAGAAGGGAGGGGTGGCATTCACTGTCCCAATAGCTCAGTGAGATGGGTGGGAAGGATGGGTCGTTTTTTTCTACCTAGACGATAGGACTTTAATCTGGCTTTGACATTATCTGAAATTAAAATCGAACCTGACACACGGACAGTGGCAGAAATGAATTACACCTCTCCTGCTGGTAGATAATCCCTTTCTAATACCCCCATCTTATTCAGATGAGAGATGGTTTAAGGAAAGGAAAGGCAAGAAACATTTCCCCTCATCCCCTTCCACAAATGGCTGCTCTTCCAAACCCTCCCAAATCTCATCTGCAAAGTGTCAGGGCCGCTTCAGGTAAGATCACATAGCATTCTTTTGCCTGCAGTTAGCTGCACCATCTCCCACAGCAGCGATGCACCAACACTGTCAAGCTCAAGACCAAGCCGGAGGTACAGCATGTGAAGGGATGCTGCCTCCATGAAAAACGGACCAATGATTGGAACAAACTGGAACAAACTACAATACACTCATTAATGTGTGTACACTCATCACTCAAGACCAATACACTCATCAATCAAGACCTTTTTGTCTTCTTACCCACCTTTCCCCATCCTGCAACGGTGATGTTTCAGTGTCATAGTCTCTCCTGCATAGTTGGACCTCAGAATTCTTTGATTTTCTGAATTAATGTGACTGTGCTCAGGCTTTTAGCTCTCTCTGATCTTCAGCTCTCTCTGATCCCTTCTTTCCCTATAACTTCTTAAACTTTTGGCCAGCTTCAAATCAATTGGATGGAACAGCTGAGGCAAAGCTAATGCTGTCTAACATGTTGTATGAAAAGCAAATGACTAAGAAAGAGATGTAAATAGTATTATGAGTAGTAATAGTCATGAGAGAATCCAAGAGGATTTTCTCACTTGAGAAGAAAACTAGGTAACTGTGGAGATGCTGTGGCCCTTTAGCACATCATTGCTTCTCCAAAGAACATCAGGGCAAGGAACTGAGAAAAGACTAGACTGATAAACTGTTTTTGTGTTGGCCACAGGTTCAAACACATCTCATATCAGCACTGACTGAAAGCAGACAACAATCAGTGGCTCTAATAGTTGTATAGCATCTCTCTCTTCTTGAGTCAATCAGTGGCAGGCAAATGCACATTAAACATCTTCACCACCAACGACCATTTCAATGGAGAAATTATGAGTGAAGGACACCAGCGTGGCCTTGCTCTCACTACAGCCAGCCATCCCTGAATATCATCTCATGGTGTGTCAAACCAGTTTGGCTCAATGCATGCAAAAGAAAAGAGGTCAGTGTCCTGCAAAGGACATTAGGATAATAGCTATTCTTGGAACAAAGAGAACAATGGTTATTCTTGGAACAAATTTATCATATGGATTCTTTGTCTGTCTAATGAAATCTTCCGCATAGGAAAAAAATATTTCCAGAGTCCCTTACAGGATCCCCTGCCCACTCCATATTTTCTTATTCCTCAATTCTAATGCAATTCCTGACCATGAATGTGTGTGGGTAAAATGAGCTAGGAATCTGCAGCACAATTCAATTTCAGAACCATTCCAGCTAATAACAGCTCTAAACAAAATATAATGAGTAATTCATGCAGCAATATCACCCTAATTATGTTTTTTGGAATGGGCTTTTCTCTCTTGGTCTCTCCACCCCCTAGCCCCAGTAAACACATTTAAAAGTAGAGAAAGTAAGTCATCCYTCACTTAACACATCATGAGGGATGGGTAAAAACTGCAGGAAGAATATATGAAGATTGCAGGGAATTTTTCCCTTTTCATGGTTCAGCATTCTCAACAGCACCTTTGCATGCTGGGTAATTGGTTTTCCATGGAACTCTTAGACACTATTTTTTTTCCAATTTAAGTTTTGAATTTTAAATGAATTTCACACCAGGCAGTCAGACCTATAGATTGAAACCTCCTATGTTTTCCTCAGAATAAGCATAGAAAAGTGACAACAGGACTGAGCCCTATTACACCTGTCCTACATCTGAAACCCACCATATGCTGTGGAAACACTGATACTTAATTGCTCTCATACACTCTTCCTAAAACAGGTTAGATCATACTACCCTATGTAGCAATTTGATACGATCTTCTCATTGATTCATAGGACCTAAGATGAAGGGGACTATTTAGTTTGACCTCTGGTATAAAATGCCACAGGGTTTCTCTGCATCCATACCTGTTGGAACTAGACTACAAACTTTGGAAAGAAGTTCTTTCCTGATGCACAGATATCTAAAACCAAGGTCTGGAGTGCATTATCTTCTACTCCTGCACCATGGAAATGGGTCATACTTTACAATAGGCATCTGATGTAGCCTTGCCATGACATCTCTCTCAACACTCCTATATCTGACCATAAAGCATGGGCACAGTTAGCTCCATTCCACATTTCACAATAAAGTCTGCTAGATACTCCACCCCATCCAGTGGGATATAAAATGCAGAGATGAAACAAGCAGCTCTGAGTGGAACATCAGCACATTGTAGAACACTTCCACACTGCAAGTCTATGGTGGTTGAACTAAATGATACAGCTCTGTTAGCAAAAGCTGTAATTGGGTTCATCGGTATCTTCACGTGACCCAGAGAGCACAGCAAGGAGGTATGGATTACAAGTACACCGTCTGTTGGAACAGCTGATCCCCATCCATGTCAGCAGGAAAACAGCTCATAGCACCTGTTGAGTGAATGCTGGAAGGAGAACTATTTGACAGCAGCTGCTGCACACAGACTGTTTTTGTAACACGGGCACAAGTCATAATCTTGACTAAGACTCACAGCAAGAGGCTAACTGGGGGGCTATAGCTAACAGTGCACACAATTGTGACTTATCAAAGACTGAGCCAAGAGCAAAAAGCCATTGGAAGGCAATTTTGTGAAAATACTCATGGCCTATAGCCAGATTTGACTTGACATCCAGGAGAATAGAAGCCTATCAACTCTTCCCAATTTCCCCTTTGGTTTGTTGTAGGAGTGCAGAGCTTTCAGAAATCTGGGAGAAAATCGTGGAAGGTCCAGTTAAGGATTTTGCGCCTGCAACTTTGCAGAACATTAACTTATTTTTCATAAGATCTTCTACTCAGTGGTCTTCCAGGCTGGGAGGCTAATGAAGAGAGGCAATGAAAGGTGAACCTAGACACTAAAGCACATTAGGACCTTCTATCTGAATTTACAGCCAGGTTAAAAGAATATCACATCACAAAGATATAAAAGTGACTCAGACTGAAAGCAGATTCTACTTTACTCTTTCAGTAGAACTACCAGAACTGAGAGCAATTATCCACTAAGTATTCAAGAGTAAGATGTACAATTTGCAACTTCACAATTATAGTTCCAGACCAGAAGACCTGTGCAAAAGTCAATGACAAATCAACAAGCAATGAGTCCATTCACAAGGCTTCCTCCATATGTACTTGAGAGTCTTGTGGCAATACAGTGGTCATCTCATTTTGTTGCAACACGGGAGTTCTTTGTAAAATGGGTGAAGGGGATAGTGACGGGTAAACCTGCAAAGTGCAACATGAGTATAATGGAATGTGATTTYTCCATGTTTCATTCTTTCCATCATAGCTCTATACTCTACTTCTGTTTTCTCCTTTTCTTCTTCACCTCTTCCCTTTTCTTCGTCATTGGCCTCTCTATTTCCCTTCTGCATTGCTGGGCAATTGCTAAACTCACATTTCTTGTCTCATTTTTCAGTCACATTTTTCATTCTACATTGTATTATACTCCCTTTCAGCAGAGGAACCAAGTCTGTGACTCAAGACAGTCACGCAGTCAACTTTGAACATCCACCCTAAGCGCATRTTTTTAGGTACCCCTTTTCCAACAAACTGGCAAACCATCCATTCTTTATTGCCTTCTTGTATCTCAGAAGATCTTTCTCCTCTTTCCTTCAGYAGTCCATTCCCCATAGCAGCAGGAAAAGAACAAGGTATTGGAGAGCTCCTGCTGAGTGACTAGAAGGCCTAGCTGTAGCAGCAGAACACAGCCAGCATGCCTCCTTCTTTCTAAATCCCTGACATCATCGGCTTGTACCTGCTGTCCCTTTACAGTCTTCACCATGTGCTTCCCACAGCTGCTTACAGCATCACTCTTATGCAGTCTCGAATGTGCCAGATAAATGCCAGGTGCTTTCTAGCTAGGCCCCTCTGGATGTGACTTTCCARGGCTGCATACTGGCCTGATTCCCTTTTACAGATGGTTTCTCCCCCTCATTTTTCTTCCTCTCCCCATAATAAACATGAGCCTTCTTTTCTCTTCTGCATTCTGGTGTGATTGACAGCACTGGGGTGAAACCACTTAGCACAGATGGCAAATTATCCTTCCCAGCTGCTCCTATGTTAAGTTGACACTTCTAGCTTCATCACTATTAGTCCCCCATCCCCTCTTCCTCCATGCTGCCAGTGGACCTCTGTGCTAGGTTGAGACTACTGGTACCAGTAGCTCCCAGTGATGTCCATAGGGACTACTTCCAATCTGAGAAAACAGGTGCCACTACAAACTCACCTTGGGAGRAGGGAAAAAAGATTTTCTTTCTTTTCTCAAGTTCTTCATCATCATTACTCAGTGAAGGGAGTCCACAGAAGATAACAGGGAAAACAACAGTATTGTAAATAGATCCATGATATCTCATATATCTTCTTAGAAAAATATTTTTTTCCATTAAGGAAAGTCAGTAAGRTACAGAACTTCACCAGCTGTCCACATACCCCCTTGTTCTGATTCCTCACAACACCTCATCTCTTGGTGAGTTTTTTTCTCCCTTTCTCTGTTTTCCTTTTACAATTAAGGCTTTCTCAGTCATGGGTCCAACAAAACAGGACTGTCTGAGAGTACAAAAGATGGTCCCAAGTGGTTTTAGTTATAGTTAAAACAGTCCTTYCCACTCCAGCACTGTTCCTCTTTGGTGTCATCATTTCACTTGGAGAAGGGGACTATATTTTGAGCTGAACAGAACTGATGAGAGGACAGACATTCTGATTCATTCAGGGATCTGCTGCCTCTGTTCCAGTTATGTGAGAAAGTCCAATAACTCAAAGCGATCATTCTCCCCATCCCCAAAGACAAAGAAGAACTCCAAGAGAATTGTCTCAAATAGGCCTATATATTCCTTCTCAACTGTAGCTTGGCTTCTGCAAGGCAAAAGTTTGTATCAAATAGTCAACTCCACAAGCAATGTGGAGCCCTGAAAGTCTGCCATGAAAGGCAATCTGTTGACTGGCCTATCTGTATCCATGAACTGGTCCTTTCATTCACTATTTTCTGCTCACTGGCTCTCATGGCCCAGCAACAAGGTAGCCACATTGCAAAGCATCCAGCTTCCACGGTCAGCTCTTATCTTTCTTTCCTTTCTCAGTGTTGAATGCATCCCAGAGCCCAAGTCTACACTGTCTATTA
The DNA here is from genome assembly GCF_003342845.1 of Nothoprocta perdicaria. NCBI lineage: Eukaryota > Metazoa > Chordata > Aves > Tinamiformes > Tinamidae > Nothoprocta > Nothoprocta perdicaria. The sequence continues at coordinate 6,772,918 of NW_020455865.1, forward strand.
GCTCCTTCTCAGGAACCTTCATCTAACTCTCTGCAGTAGGTAGAGCTGATGGCTCCCCAGTGTGCATTTATGTCAACCGTGAAACCAGCTACTCTTTGCTCATACTTCCAGTCTCTGAGAAGAGGATGACAATGCCCTTGAAAATCAGCTTCAAATAACCTTGCAAGATATGCCATTCCTCCATATGGACTCTAGTTCCCATCTCCTATATGCACACACACATACGTACATATGTATGTAGAGTGGAGCCACTCTGCATATACTGAGATAAATGAAAACTCTGGGAAAACATTCAAGATATGCCGTTCATTAGGAGGGGGGAACTGGGAAATGAGTGTAAATTACTGGCAAAATGACTTGAAAGCCCTCCCATTTTCTGTACATTTCTCCTTGGTTTCTTGCAGATTTAATAGGTCGCTAGGCACTAATGAACCTCAGATAGCAGAGCTGTCTGATGTTTGTTTGTCATTTTGTTTTTTTCTGGTTGATTAACATCCATGCTGACAGTAAGGTATGAATAGCAAGTTTCTCTGTATAGAAAAAACTCTGTGTTTCTCTAGTGAGGTCTCATTTCCTACCCTGAAAAAAKGCTGAACTTAGTCCTAAAAGAGAAAAGAATTAAACAAAGATAGAGAAACGAACATTATCTTTCCAAGTGGGCAGGCTTCCTCACCCTATGCCCTTGGTTTTTCTATCATTATTTTCTGCTTTGTTTCTTATTTTCTCASTAAATCAAGTGGTTCTGTTTTTTGTTTGGTTGACAGAAATTGAGTTCTCAGTTACAGGCATAAACCACAAAATAAATGCATTCAGAATGGGTCCTAAAAGATCAACTCCTATTAGAGAACAYTTCAGTATCAACTTCTTACCCATATTTCCTTCTTCATTCTTGGTTCTATGGACTTTCAACATCCACTAATCCAGCTGCTGTACAAGGCTCATTCTAGAGCTAACRTATATATAGGAACAGCAAGATAAGACTTCTTTCTCTACTGAGAATTTCATCTGGGAGAAATTTGAGAATTTGAACTGATTTATGTCTGGTAACTCACTTGAAGTAGGGTAACAGCAGAAGTTCAAATGCAGAATTCACCTCCACAGCTCGGTACGCTCTGTTCTGGTCTGTGCTCCCCAGAAACTCTCTGTTGTTACTTCAGTAACAGCCCAACTGTAAATGAGTGTCACACTRAGTTGAGCCCAACCATGAATGAGTGTCACACTAAGATGAAAAATGATTAAATCTGGAAAAAATGACCATCGTCTGTGAATAAATTGGCTCTGGAAATATCCTACCTGGTGAGCACAATTCATATTGGATACACTGAATTGCAAATACTCTCTGCATATGAACAAGTAATCTGCCACATCTGAGCTACTGAGATATGCAGACTAGTAATGCATTGGAGCACAGGAGGCTTGATGACTCCTGGATATTTCAGATTCACTGTAGTTGGCATTCATGCTAGCAAAATCTAGTCAAAGTATGTTAATATCCCTATTCACTACCATGACAGATGACTCATGTTAGCCTTATCCCTCTGAAGAGTCCTTGAGAGCCAACTCTTACACTTTTATCAGAGAATCATGTCTCTTCTCTTGCAGCTCCAGCTCTGGAGCCAAATGACTATCGCAGAAAGAAAAATAATCCATAGAATTCCATTTTACACCTACCTACTTCTGCTCCACCCTACTCAGAGATAAGGACAAACACACATTGTTCTCTTTCCTTTAATCTCCTTGCTTCAGAGTTCTCAGGGTTCTAAACACATCACTGACCAACTTCCATTGTTTATGCCAAAACCATTGGAGGAGATGAAGGAACTGAGGCATTTGATGGACTTCAGACCTCTCCAAGAGTTGTCAGCCRAACTGGGAACTTGATGTTTCCACTCATATGACAAGTGAAGTAACTGGGAAAAGAAATGTCAATGGAAAGTTTTTTGTTTGTTGTTCATCTAACAACACTACTGCACTGGTCTGCAGGCACTTYAAGGAGACCTAGAGACACTGTTGAGAGCTTGCTGCTTTGTCTTTGTCAGAGATGAAGTGCACCACTGTGGAGCTGAACAAAAGAAAGAAGTTTGAGGAATAATCCTAGGGGTCCACCTACAAATGCCTCAAGTGTTAAGGCTCTGTGGTTAAGTCTTAAGGCTCTGAGCTTGAGCACTGTCTTACAAGTGTAAGTATATGTACAAGATATGTATGTATATCTCTGTTGCAGTCAGGGCTGTGCTGGGGTGAATCAGTCTGGCTGGGTCAAACTGTTTCTTGAGATCATTGCTCCTTCTCAGGCCATGGGGACCACTGATAACTATGGCCTCAACACTTGTCTTTCTCTGCGATGAGTARACCTCTATCGAGTGACATTGCTTCACCAACCCTAGCCCTACCACTGAAAAACATCCCTGCTCCCATGGGGAACAGGGAGCAGATGTTTAACCCCACAGCAAAGTGATGCAGGCCATGGAGTGAAGAAGGATTCTACACACAGATGAAATTGCAGGGTGAATTTGGGTAGGCAGAATACAATTATCCAAATTACAATTTAGTCAAGACAAAAATCTTTCCGAAATAATAGCAATACTTGGCACATATAAGGCTTTACACGTACAAAGCACAAGTGGTAATGTATATGTCAAAAACATTTGAATCTCTAATAATTATTAGAAAGTGAGAAAACTGAATAGCTGGGAGGCTTTTTCCTTTTTTTTTTTTTTTTTTTTTTTTTTTTCCTCAGCTTTAATTCACAGGAGTAGCTTTTTTCTTTTCCAGGAAAATTTTGCCCAGACTTCTATCTCTCAGTCTTGGGCAATCCCAGTTTTCTTCCCAAAGATGTGTCAAAAACAAAACAAAACAAAACAAAACAAAACCAACCAACCAAAACCCCAAGTATGTCCACCCCTAAGAACAAGACTGTTCAATCTTAGGAAAACAAACAAAATGAATGGAAGGTGTGATTCTGTAAGGGCACCACTTTTCAAGGTTAAGTGGATATAAATACATCTTATACACAAACATACACATATGTGTATGTGTACAAACTACAACAATTTACAAATCAGCTATGAACCTGCAGTGCAGCCTGGCTCCATGCAGCTCAGGTACTGGGGATATACTTCATTTCTCCTTCCCCAGATGCAGATTCAGAAGGGGACAGATTACATCACACCATAGAAAAGGTGGAGATGTCTCTGATATGTATTGGTTGATAAGTTTTCTGCTCTCCCTYCCCTCTTCCCTCCCTCCACTTTTTAAAAGCCTTGATATAATTTGTGGAGCACATATAAGTTCAAGCCACATCCCATTTTCAAGGCCACAAACCTCATGCCTCTGMGTAATGAAAGTGGCACCATCACATGCCTCTGTCAGCTGTTAAAAATGGCTTTTAAGTCCTTGCTCTTTGCACCACTGAAGCCGAGATTTGCCTTCCTGGCACAAACACTGCTTGGATACCAAACCCAGGATGCCATGAAACTAACTGGCCAAGCTTCCTGCAAAATATCCTTTCAGTATTCAAAAACATGGCATGAGCCCTGCATTTCTGGACCTGAGTTGGGATGTTTTTGAACACTTGGCTGTGACTAGAGTAGCTGGGGAATCAGGCTGGTTTTTCTCAAGAATGGTAAGCATTGTGCTAAAAAAGTAAAATGAAGCCCTGTCCCTGAACAGCTGTTGGAGCCAGAATTAATTTCTCTAATTCTGTTCTCCTAAAGCATCAACAATGGCCAACGTTTTGGGCACTAGTGGCACATTGGCTACCTCACCAGAGCTCCAGGGCCCATTTTTCATTTGTATATTTACATTAATTTCCATATGGCATAGAAAATACAATAAATAGAGATAGGAGTGTGATTTTGTAATTTTTCATGTAGTTGAGGTTTATTTCTGCGAGTTCCTGGGCATTCACTCACTGATTCAGCAGAAAGGTCTAAGCCTTGTCTTGAAATTAAGCATGTGCTTAAGTGCCTGGGGCTGGAGCACGGAGCCTTCTGCTGCAGTCTCACAGAGGCAGTCCAAGACCATTGCAAGGACCACAGGCTTTTTTTACCACTAGGATGTACCATCCTGTAAACGCTACAAGGATGGGAAGCTTGAAAGCATTTTAGTATGGTGAGAGAAATTGTTAGAGGAATAGATGGGGCCATGGTACAGAAGCAGGAAAATGTCATGTTGAAATGCAGCCTGTGCCTGGGCATGAATAGTAAGAAGGCTGCAGCTTTGCCTGGTTCTGATCCTTTCTGGAGGAAACACACACATACATCCACATACACACCACATATATTCAACACACATGTCAGGTTAATTCTCTAGATCACCCCTGTCCTTCATGCTGCCTTTATTAACAGGAAAGCTCAAAGAAGACCTACAGTAGCCCAAATGCAACTTCCAGCGCAGGAAACTGGTTGGTTGACCCTCCACCTCTCCCAGACAAGGCCACAGAAGAAAGAAAAGTGACATGAAGCCTTTTGGATTTGGAGAGAAAAGAGAGAGAGATGTAATAAATTCCATGAAATCACTTCTCTACCAAAAAAAAAAAAAAAAAATCCAAGGAAACAAACAAAGAATCCATTCAGCCAATGCACTATCAAAAGCAATAACTTTGGTTTAAATACCTTTTCTAAGCACAATTAAACTTGACCAGGCTGCTTGAACTCTCCCCGCAGCAGGATCCCAGTGGAGTTAAAGTGTTCTGAACTTGCAGTGCCTAAGTGTCTCTCTCTTGTGCTCAGAGCTAGAGGGGAGACTGACTCATTTGGTTAAAAATAAAAACACTGCTATCTAAACTTTAATGGCTTTGTTTCTCATTGCTGCAGGCAGTGGTTCATATGCATTCCAAACAGCACTTTGACTGCAAATGTACCGTTTTGAAAACTATTCCACCTGAAAAACAATATCTTTCATCCGTCTGCCTTGCACTGTTGGGGGCTGAGAGCAAATCCATCCCGGCTCTGGCAGATGTGGGAAAGGTGGCTGGGTGAAAAGGATAAAAGCTGGCTCCACCGCAAGGATGGCTCTTCTCGTGTCCTGTCCCTGGAGAAGAGGAAGGCAGCAGACAAATGCTCCAGGCTGCAAGTGCTGCTGACTAAATCTTAAGTATGTGCTCAGGGAGAAAGCATGTGGCATGTTGTGTAGGGGGACCATAGCTCTGGAGGAGCTGTGTCTTCCTGCCTACTCATCCCCAGGCCCTGCTGGACCCGCTGATGGACTCAAGCAGCTCTGTGAGACACCTCTCCGCTTACCTCTCACTTGCCTCACTTACACACAAAGAGCCAATCTCCAACAGCACCTACCAATGTGCTGGAGCCAGTTTAATCTTCCTGGCACATGGAGCAATAATAAAGAAGAGGAGAAAGTGAAGCTGGACGTGTGTTCTGCCTGCCAGCACACGCACTCTGTTCGCCCATGTTGAAGCCTCATTCATGACATCTTCACTGCTACTGTCACTTGTGCTGGGAAGGTTAATTTAGGCCACATGTGCTAACACCTGCTGAAATGCTGTAACTTCATTTTGCTGCAGGGACATAGCAGTCTCACAAATGCACACCTAGGCTCAACTGAACCAATCTCGGTGGCTCAAATGCCAGCTCTCAGCTGCATACACAAATTCCTAAACAAATTCCACGCATGCTCAGAGTTTGTGTAATGGTTATGTCTGAGATAAGTAATTTGTGCAAGGGTAATCACTCGTTGGTCCTGTGCTTCAAAAAGCAGCATCCAAGTGCTTTCTTGGGGGCCCCAGTTCTCATGTCAGGTTGATCAGCATGTTAGGATCAGTTTGTTAGCTCTTGAATGACTATTCCCTGTGTTTCATGTAGGGTGCTGAGCCTCAGCTCCTACTCCTGTGGAAATCAATGACCAGATTCTCACCACGTTATGGTATCCCATTTATAAGGGATAGCAAAAGGAACTGGCATTGAGGGGCATAAAGGGGTGTTCAAATAAGTGGTCCTCGGTGGGGTTATGTATTCATCTCATGCATATAATGACTTCGTGTTGTTACCTTAGCAACTGAATCTCTCAGATGATGCAATCAAATTTGGGAACGATGTGATTAGAAATGACAGGCAAGGGGAAACAAAGGGAAGCAAAGTTGCTGTGGCAGCTGGGATGCAGCGCTCAGTGCGTAATGCATGTRTCGGGGCTGCGAGACATTCTTCTGAGCAATTACACTAAATATCATATTCTATTTGCCAGCTAATTACAGAATATCATTCAGTGCCTGCCGTCCAGCCTGTCCCTGCGCTCCCTGTTTTGGAGAGGCCCATGGAATGACACTCTCATTAACCTGGCTGTGTTTGATCTGCTCCTACATTTTCATTTGGCACCTGCCCAGGACAAACGCTTGCTCATTTTTCCCCCCCTATCTGCATATTCCCATCCCCACATCACAGCCCCCTACTTCATCCTTGCTCTCGCTTGGYAGCTGCACATCTGTGCCTTTGCAGGGATGCCCTCCAAGGGCGAAGTCATGCTGCTTAGCCCCTCAAAGGGCACTTTGAGCCTTGCTCTGGGCTGCGTGCAGATGGCTGCAAATGCTCAGCCAGCCTTTATTCCCCTCTTGCAATTGCCCCAATAGCTGTATGTACTCCATAGCATAATGCTTAAACATACGCAGCTCAAGCACAGCTGCCCAGATGTTGTGCTGGGTTTGCACACCTGGCAGGCATTGATTGGGGCACGCAGTGTCCCCTGCCAAGGGGTGATCACAGCCATGTGAGCTGGGGATGGGGGAGCTGGGGTACAAGGTGTCCATGACCTCCCACTTTCGGGACATGCACTTGCCATCAGAACACACTCAAGGCATCCGTGTTCAGGGAAACGGTTGCCCTGGAAAGGAGAGAAAAGCAAGTGGAAACATAGGGAATAGTGACCTGCACTGTAAATACTGTTGATGATTCATAATCCTTTTTTTTTCTCAGAATTTTAGCTTTCTTAACTATTATCCCTCTCACAGGAAGCACCGGCTGTACTTTTGACAGGTTTATGTGACCCAGCAGGCACTTTTCATTCATTTTCACTGTAAAAACAACAGGCTCAATTCTCTATTGCTCTATACCTGGCAGTGTCATTAGCCTAGTGCCGAGGACGAGGAGCAGGAACAGGGAGAGAAGAATCACTGCTGCTCTGATGTGATACCTTTTTACAACTACTCCTGCTGTTCTCAGCCGTCATACATATCTGACAGCAACTGAGAGTCACCTCAAGGGTGCGAAACCAAATTGTTGCCAAAGGAGTGCAGAGAAGGCCACAGAACTGATCGCATGTCTCTCTCAGACCCTCTGGCCTTGTCTTTACTGCCAGAAGAAGAAAGGCTGATTTGAAATATGCATTATCTGACATGTGTTAAGATCCTGTGGTGACAAGATACCTCAGTAGACGGTCARGATGAACCCTGTTGTCCCTTTTGAACAAACATGTTTGGAGTGGAGCAGGCTGCTTCTAAGCTGGGATTTTAAAAAGTGTGTTAACCACTTAGTAAATGTGACAAACTATATTTTTTTCTGCTCATACAGTCATACGCACCCCAGTGAGAGCATGGCTTTACCTCCCTTCCCCTTTAACTTCTCCCTTAGATGGGAGCTGAGATCACAGAGAGGGAACAGAGAGCCTGACTCACCTTATCTGTCATATTTTCAGTCTCTCCAGAAAGCCAATAAGAGGCTTTACCGTCCAGCACCTTCCAAATCCCCTGTGACACRATACCTCACCACAGCTTGCCATGTTCCCCAAAACCTCAAGTTTCCTTTTCCTGAGGGTGATTCCTACTTCTGAGGAATCCCAGTTCCCCTTTAGGGTATCATGGGCTATCAGAAACACTTCTGATGCACAACGACCTTCTTACCCGCAAGCAGTGGCTCATCCAGGCACTCTTGGCCTAGTGCCACGGGTTCCACTTGTGTGCAGCACCTCTGTTGGGCACTACAGAACTGTCACTTTGAGCCTTTCCTGCAAAATAGCCACCATGCAGAGCGCCTCAATACAAATTTCCTTCTCCTCCTGCCCTCTCTCACCGGTCTCTGTCCTGCATCCAAGAACAAGCTGCTGAAGATGAATAGGGATGGATTGGAACAAGCGCCAGCAGGTGTCTGTGAAGCACCGTGGGCCTGCAAAATTCAGACAGATAAAACCGCCACAGGATGGGAGAGAGGGAGAACAGCTGAGGAGGCAGCAAGCACGAATGGGGGATCTGCTGCTGCCAGATGGGGCACGGGGAGCYGATTTTAATTTGAATTGCTTGCAGGCTTAGCAGCCAGGCAGAAAGAAATCACCACAAATCCATCTAATGCAAACTAATGCTGGTCATTAGAAAGCAAGCTAGAACAAGTGCTGTCTGCATCAGGGAAAAGACATTAGGAAGAAAGTTTCTGAGCAGGTTTTCAAGCCAAAGTGGATCATCTCTGAACATTTACCCTTCATTTATTGTAGTTCTCTATGTTGGGGGAGGGAGGGTTGCTATTCTTTTGTCCTGCAAAGAGAAAGCACCCTTAGGAGGATCTTCCTTGTACCAAGGCCAACTTTTTAGCAATGCTGCACCAAAAGCTGTCAGTAAGAGACCCCATCATTCAACATCACTTAAAAGCGTAGTAGCCTTTCTCTACCCACATGCATCAGGCAAATATCTTTAATTGGTTTTCTGCAATTCTGCAGTGTAGAAAAAAAAGCATTCCTGCTCATGACTGGCACTGATGGCAGCCCCTCTCCCACAAGCAAAGCTCCCAGAGGAGTCATTTAACAAGAACCAAATGCTTTTTGATGGCCATTTGTAAAAATAAGCAAATCAATAATTCCCTCTCAGCAGCAGAGCTTGGATGAGTTCTCTCAACCCTCCTGGCTGCTAATGGAAAGACAGCAGCACTGCTAAAGGGATACCAGGCCATTAAAAAAAGTTCAGAACAACATGACTTCCTCAAAATAGTCCATCTGATTATTCAGAATGGCTACAGAATCAAATGTGTTTCTGTTTTTTTTTTTTTTTTTTTTCAATTTTTGCAGGGTGTAATTTATTTAACTACATAGGACAATCTCTTAGCAGTTACTGCTGGGCATCAGTTCCTGCAAAGTCCTGTGATAAAGGCTCACAGGAAGACCTACAGAAAAAATGTCCAGCCAGTCTATATCCATGTCTGACTTCAGAATTGGTTGCCTGCAAATGGGAGGTGAAAATCAGAAATCTCCATGCACATTAAAGCCTAGGAGGATTGGCTTGGCAGCCAAGAGAGGTGAAGAGATGAGCTTTCTGTTCCTGTGACCTAACCAGGAAAAGAAGAAAGAGTAACTTTTCCCCAGTTGAAGAGTCATCATATAATCTGTCTTGTCGAAGACTGACTAGGTTTTGGAGAAATGGCCTGTCCTGCAACCTTACATCTCATAACGACAGGGCCAGGAATGGAAGGAGGAGACAAGATAATCATCCTACAGCCTGGTCTTACAACCTGGTTGGCAGTCTTAAGAAAAAAAAAAAAAAAAAAAAAAAAAAAAGAGAGAGGGGAAAAATTTACTGTCTTGAATCAGAATGATTTCACACAGGTCTTGAACTATCAACCTACTGTAAGTAGCTTGAAACTAAGTAAGTAGCTTGCAAGTGAGCATTTCTTCTCTCCTCACATTTCAGCTACACATATCTAATGAGGCCAGACAATGTCTCATTAGTGGTGCTGAAATGAAATAGCTTTTGGGAAATAAGCTCTCTTCAGAGGGAGAAAGCCTTAGGAGAAAGAGGCCACAGGATGAGAGGCCTTGGAAACAAGAACCTTCAGGAGGAGTCTGTAATTCTGCTTAGGACTGTTAGAAAATCATCCCCAGTGGTTGCACTGTATGAGCTTTTGTGTGAGATGTCCATAAACTCCTGTCAATAAATTGTTAATTTTCTATAAAATCTCATCAAGAACATTCCCATTCAGCCCTATAGCACTTTTGAAGGCAGCCCAAGGGAAGGCTAGGAAGGACTTTGCCAAAAAAGAAACTCAGCAAGTGCCACTGTTTTCAATAGAACTGTTTAATAGATTATCAAGCTGGACAAGACTCTTTCTTCCTCTGACCGAACACCTCCTATATTCTGAACCAGAGAAAATAATCTGTTTTATCTGCCAGGACTCATCTGATATCTAATCAGCTACCATGCTTTGCACAGGTCTATGTGACCACTATGAAGCAAGCCAGGGAAGACTTCGCTTTAACTTTTTTGAGCACTTCTTAACTAAAGATACGCAGCAGGCAAGGCAGTCTTGCCCACCTGTCACCCAAGGAACGAGGGATCTTCATGGAACTGCTAGACCTTCATTCCCTATGTTAAATCCCAACTCTGCTATAGAGTAGCAAGCATCAGCAGTTGACATCTGGCTGGCAGTCAGCCTCCAGAGCCTAAAGCAACCAGCTAGTCAAACAGTGGGTGTGGAGAAGTAGCCTCAGTGGCAATCAGTCACAGATGGCTGGTGCTGATGTCCGTGGGGAGGACCACCCCTTGTGCCAATCAATCTGAGCTCGTTCTGGACCATCTGGCTTAGGCAGCAGTGCAATCAGAGCAGGAGAAGTTTCATCTGACATGGTTGAAGCCAGATGTAAACAGTCTTTCCATTTTACTGCCATTTTCAAATAGGTGAGACTGAAATGGTCACCCTGCTATGGCTCCAGGTATGTGTACGCCATGTAAGTACTTACCAAACTGTGTTTTCAGATAATGCCTTGGTAATAGCTTAATGGTTTCTTTTTTTAGTCCCCTTCTTCTTCCTGCATTTGCACAGTTTTTAGCCTGTCTTACAGAGGCTGGAAATTAGAAGAGTTGGGGATGGCAGAAGCATAATCTTCTGTCGCTTTTCAGTGCGAAGTGTCCTGAGTTTATCTAAGCAACTGTAACCCCAAACCTTGCGTGTGTTAACAGACCAAGCCTGGCACACCAGGAGGTCCTGTCTAGGCYCTTGGTGGGGAAGGAGTTAACATGTTCCTCTTACACAAGTGAGATTAGAGCCAGACTGGGCTCAGCTGGAGAGAATCACTTATCAGATGAGGTTAGGAGGAAAAGAAACTTTTAAAAGACTCTCTAGCAGTGTGCAGAGCTGGTGGGGAGTTGTGTTGTTTGGACCTGGGAGCAGTTGCTTGTTATGAAAGTCTCTGCTGTTCTCTTTTAGGGGCAGATTTTTAGGCTTGTTGTTCACTGTTAAAGCAGATTTTATTTGAAGGCAATAGCGGACAGGGGCATAGAGTAGGGACGTTATAGTTGTGCTAAAACTTTTGATGTTGTTTTGATTGGGAACAACTGAAAAACCTCTGTGTTCTCCATAGAACTGAATTCCCAAATTGGAAGTGAACTTCTTTTTAAATTATTTGATAAAATGTAGGGATTTTTCAAAGAGTTAATTAAATTTTCATGTTTCAAGTCAATCAACAGGTTGGTTTCAGATCAACAAGAAAGGAAACATCTGTGATCAAATAAACACTGATTCACTTTTATTTTTTAAACTTTTATTTTCTTTTTGGCCAGAGATTCATGAGCAGTAGTTCTGCTGAGCACTAGATTCTTTTCTTTGTTTTAATTTAGGAAATTGAAAGGTTTAAATATAGGCTAAAAAAAATCAAAAGAAAATAGCAAAATATTCAATTCCAGGGATGTGAAAGGAGATCTGGCAAGAATTTAATTATAAAGACAAGGTCCTAGAAGTGCTAAGTCTTGTCAGTCTTGCAGAGTGTGCGGGTTCTGCTTTCCAAAGGCCTCTGGGTCTCACTGGTCTGGTTCAAACATAGGAAGGRATCTGGCCCATGGGTAGATCTAAAGCTCTGTGGTTTTCTTTTGATGCAATCTTRAAGCCACCCAGAACTGCCCTCTGGGTTCAGCTTTTCCCCAAAGAGTAAGCAATGTCCTGGATCTCTCTCAGATTCATTTACAGGCATCTGCAATGGGCAACTATTTTGAGTTCAGCAAAAATGGTACAAGTCTGTGTTTCTGAGACAGAAATATGACCTTCAAATAAGCTCCAATGGCCTAGCCTAGAGAAGGAGACAGATTTGGAAGGATGAAGGCCACAGGCAGAGTGTGGTGTGGAAAACAAGCCTGTTTGGTACATCCAGATGAAAACACCCTTCCTTCATTGAGAAGCACCACACAGGCTGCCACATCTCAAGGAGAGCCTGCACTGGACCATGAACTCTCTCTCAAGCAACTTGTAATCMTATTTGCAGCCCATGGTCTCAGAGTATCCCTGAAGCTTCATTTTGTCACCTGATAATGAAGCCGTCTTATATCTTACCACATATCATAGTCATAGTGTTTGAAGGCTATAACCTATCCCTATCTTCAAACTTCTGTTATGTAGAATCAGGTTCATATGCATTAAGACTTTGGGTGGGTTTTTTGTTTTGGTTTTCTTTTTTTTTTTTTTTT
>NW_020455865.1:6785341-6801851 GCF_003342845.1 Nothoprocta perdicaria
GCATGTCCCCTGGCTGATCTCAGAATATGGGAAAAAAAAAGGCAGCTTAAACATATTTTGCAGTTAAACTACTTTTTTTTTCATGTTGGCTGGTTCCCACTGGGCTGAAAAGCAATAAAAAGTCAGAAAGAAGTATGGGCTCCCCTCTCAGCTTTGTCATATGGATGAATAGCACAGTAAAAAGCGCTGAATGCTATCGGTTAAAACGAACTAGCTGCTCTTCCAAGTACATTTTGCAATGTTCTGATGCAAAGGGTGGGGAAGTGACTGGTGAAAAACCTCTCCCAGAGATGGATCCTTTGTTGGGCTAAAGATTTTTGCATTAAAAAGAAATTCTGGTTATAATCACTCTACCCACAGCAACATTTTCAGTCCTCCCTCCCTCTGCCCTCATCCCCCCACACACACTTTTCTGTGGCACTGAAATAAATCTCAAGTAATGTAACTTACAGCAAGGCTATCTCTAAGCATCTTGGAGGCTCTGTCAATAAGGGCAAGGCAAGTAGCGCGGGAGTGCAAAGATCATCCTATTATCTTACTTTSCAGCTCTTCCTGGGCATTTCTTTTCCTTGTGTTCCTCATCAGTGCACTGATCAAACTGATGGGGAAGGGGGAAAAAGTGTGTGTGGTGGGGAGTGGAAATAGCAGATATAGACAGCAAGGCTTTATAGTATTTCACATTTTCACCTGATTGGAAAATGCTCCAATCTGGAATCTTAATATCTAATTGCAGATAAAAGTAGCCAAGCAATAGCTGGAGAATTTCCCATTAAGATACTAAGATACCTTGAAATCGCTTCTTATGTGGGTTTTGATCTCCTATTGTCAAGCCAGCTGAAAGCAGTTCRCATTAGGAGAAGCAGGCTCCATTGTGTGAGATCCCCCTCCAACTGCAAGAGCTGTACTGAAATTTTTCAGTGAAACACTTTTTTCTTTCCCAATCTCTTTTTTTTTGTCCTCTCTTTTTAATCAAAGCCAATTTCTCAAAAACAAAACCTTTTCAAAGAACATCTCGCCTTTAATAAGGTGGCTTAGCTAGTAGGGCCAAGAGGGAGATATATTTAAACCCTCTTGCAAGGGGAAGGAGACCTCAGAAGAGCAGGAACTTAASCAGGACTAGCCAGTGTCTGGTGCTCGTACTGCCCTCCTGAGATGAAGACAGTAAAAGCCAAGTCTCTGCTCAGCTTATTCAGGAGTAGGGATCATGGGCCTTTATCTTCTCGCAAAGCAGCTCAACCACTAACTGGTCTGAAGAGGACAAGATTTTTGTGAAATTCTTTCTGTTATCTTGGATTCAGAATGAGATAAAAAAAATCAATCAATATTGCAGGTTCGAGAGGCCATTTGCTGCACAGACCAACCCACAGTCTCTTCCTTTTTTTGTCTTTATTTTCACCTCCCAGAGAAGAAGTCTTCATGGTCATCTGTTTAAGATAAAGATGGCTTGGACTGGGACAACAACTYGTATTTTATAAATATCACCTGGAAATTTATACAGAATTTCTGTGCTATTTCCAGTAATTGGCTTAGCTGAGATAYGTGGAAGGGAAAGACAGGAGGACAGGGAATGGTGGATGAAGAGCAGCAGCTATTTGGTGGGAACCATCTTCTGGAGTTTCTTCAGTCTGAGAAGATGAAGCTTCTTCACAAAACTCAATTTGGAAAGTGGAGCTGTATCCATAGTGCAGCTCCCACCTTTGGCTGTCCAGAGACAGAGAGGTGGAACTGAAATTTCTAAAACCTACCGCAATGAGATTTCTAAAACCTTCCCCCACTGCCATGAAGAGACTGACCAAAGCAGGTATGGCAGAGAGAGCTCCACAGATACTGCATTTGGTCCTTGAAGGCTGTGGAAATGCATGTTGAAGGGACCTTGGAGGGTTTGATTCTCTAGTGCTGGAATAGGCTACAGAATAGTTGAGGTTCTGCTCAAAGCAGGGCTAACTTCAAAGCTGGCCAGGTTGCTTGAGGCTGGTTTAAGTGAGCTATGAATATCCCCAGTGATGGAGACTCACCAGCCGCTCAGGCTCCTCTTGCAGGGTTCAGCTACTCTTACTGTGAAAACTTTCCCTTGTATCTGGTCACGTTGCCTTTGTTGTGACTTGTGGTTGGTGCTGCTCATCCTTTGCTGTGAGAGCAACCTGGCTCTGATTACGTGGAAAATTTGGATTGGAGGAAGGCTCTGACTTGCAGAACTCAGTGGTACGGAACAGCCACTGAGGGCAAGGGCTTTGGAGGATTCGAAACGTGATAGACAGATAACGAACATCCACAGATAAGAGGATAAAATGCTTAGAAGGGATATAATCCCTTCTGTCCCTGGTGATAAGCCAGCTGCTGACTGACAGAGGCAAGGAGGAAACCCCTTTTGGGAAGATTATTCCAAACCTGGTGAATTTAAGCCATGGATACTTACAAAACTGGATAAAGGAATCGCAGAATCATTTGTGATAATATCTGAGAGCACCAGAAGACTGGAAAATAACAAACTACGCCTAACTTTTTTWAAAAGTATTGGGAAGGTGAGCAGGAGGAAGAGAGCTATAGACCCAGTAATTTAACTTCAATTCCTGAAAAATCCCTATGTGAAAATATGAATAAACTATGTACAGGAATCTGTACATAGGTGTCAAGGAGAGGAGTCTAAGTCACCATGAATTTGTCAAGGACACCATCCTGCAAACCCCTCTGTAACAAATTGTGGAAATGGCCTCAAAACATAAGAGGTTAAGATTTCTCTAGGGTAGCCAGAAAGTAATATGTCTAGGGATGATAGACTGTGCAGGTGAGTTAGACGTCAGTTCTGCCGAGAAAGATCTAAGGTTTATTTTGTTCCACAAAGTGCACATGAGTCAGTGATATCAAGCTGCTACTGAAATGGCAAATATCATTCCCCGGTTGTGGGGAGAAAAAAAAAAAAAAAAAAAAAAAAAAGCTTATTATCATCCAGGAGATGTACAAAATCCTAGAGGAGACTGGTGCTGCTGCCCTGGAGCTCAGGGTCCTGGGTTACGATGGGCACAAGAAGAGCTAGGAGAACGGGACAGAGAAAGCAGGACATCAGTTTGGATTAAGCAAGGATTCCCTTTTGAGCCAGTTTTGGAAACAGAAATTCATGGCAGTTTCTTTTCTCTCTGGATCTTGAATTAGAGTGAAAACTTTAGCCAAATTCAGTGCCTGGGAAAGGCAATTCCAAGGAGCCGTGGAAGAAGAGGTTGCTGGGCATACTAGAGGACTGGTGGGTTAGTGTAAATACAGTGGGTTATGCTTAGAAAATACTTAGGCTCTGCCTTATTAGAAACTGCTGTGCATCCCCTTCAGCGTCTGCTGCTACTCAGAAAAGGGATGGCAGAGCTGCTGAGAAAGAGTTTAATCTAGTGTTTTTCCTTTTGTTAAATGGCTCCTGCTGCAGGCAGGAGCAGTAGGGGAGGAGGCAGCCAAAGCCACACTCGCATGGCAAGGGATGCAGTGGAGTCTGCTGYGGTGGGACAGCTTAGCCCTCACAGCTGCCTGCCCCCCAGTTGCCACACATCCATCAGGATGTAACATCCACCAGGATGCCCATGTTGGGATGATGTTGAGCTGTCCAGGACAGCCCACATTACCTGTCAGGTGCAATTTAAGGCATGCTGCAAGCAAATCCTCACACTGCAGCACTTTGTCCAGGTGCCAGCACTTGCTCTGATGCTTGAAATGAGTTAAAGTAGCAAGAGGGGAGCCCTGTGTGCACATCCAAATGGGAAGGCAGCTGCCCCCCAGGCCTTCAGCAGAGCCTGCCCCAGGGGGATGAGCAGGGTTTGGGCAGGGAAAGAGGATCAGTGGCTCCCATACCCTGCATGGACATAGCCCAAGACAGGCTGATGCCTTGCCCCTGRGTTGTTACAAACATGCCCTTTTATAAACTGCCTGAAAACACCCAGCACTGCTCTCATTGCAGTGAATATCAGTCTGTTTTATACGCACCGACTTCAGCAAAAACAACTTTTAGGCTCATTCAAAGAAATCCAGGGAAGATTCTGCTTTCTATCAGGCAAAGGCAAACCTCAGTATCAAAGAGATAATATCCTTGGCTATAAAACAGTATGTGTGTTTATCCAGGCTCTAAAGGCCACTTTTATAACTTCAGTCTAAGTTTAATTTTCAATACTCTTATCTTCATGGTTTTTTTTTTGTTTTGTTTTGTTTTTGTTTTTGTTTGGTTGGTGGGTTTTTTGTTTTTTTGGCCATGGCTTGGAAAATATGTAAGGATTGACTGTTAGAACATGTAGCTTTCTGCAAAATATTTAATTGAAGTCCTTAATTGCTAGCTGTAAATGTAGTGCTAGTGATGGATTGTAAAGCAAGAATCCATTTGGTGAACACACAATAGCTAACAAGTGTTTCAATAAAGGGAAATAATGTACAGAATGGTCGTTTTGTATGGTCAGGAGTTTTGTTGCAAGAAAATAAATCTTTCAGGAAATTTAAGAAGAAGAGAAACATGTTAGCAGGTCTATAAGCTGTATGATGAATATTGAGTTTCTTTCTTTTTTTCCTAAAAGAAGAAAAAAATCTTTAAAACAGACAAAAATGATATACAATTCTTATTAAGAATAACTTTGCCTATAAGCATTTTCTGAACTTCAAATAAAAACAAATGAGGACTAGAAGCATTCCCTGAAAATATTGGTTGCTCTTGTTCAACTCGTGTTTCCTCTCATTGCTGTAAAGCTTGGTTGGTTCCTTAAATGTTTCAGATGACAAGTTTCTCCTGAGAGATGCAGTAGTGAATATTGTGCAGGTGTGTACACACAGYCACAAATAACTTCGTCATTGCACTCGGTATATGACTAGTGAGATGCTTCACGTACAGTAGAGCAAGATCAGATGATGCTGGAATTTGTTACTGCTATACGACTAGCTGGAGCATAGAATATTTATATTAACTGGGGGATTAGTTATCTTTCAAGAGCCACCTCACTAAAGGTTGTTAAGAAAAAAGGACAATAACTTCTTTAATGATTACTCGAGTTTAAAGGCACTCTTTAAGAATTAATTAAATTAAGAAAACTATTTGGAGAACTGGAAGACTTTTACACATGAAAGTAAGGTTGTTTGGACTTGTTGGAAAGAATTTCAGCTCCTATTAAACCCTGATGAAGCTAAAAGGGTGACTCAGAAAATTGACTGAATAAAAGAAAAACTCTTAAGATGCTCTGAGAATTTCCCGCTGCAAGAACAAAGGCAATTAGCAGTGTACTGCATAGGCATTGAGCAATTACATATTCATGAGCCACAGACATTACACAGTCCTTCCCCAAAACCAGGGAAGGAATGACAGCATATGGTTTGATATGGAATATCATGTTGCCCTTTCTGCCAAGCCATAGGATGAGGTGGTTCTAAGTGATCTGAATTGTACCAAGAGCTTCTGGGTCCCTCTTTGCTCAGGGCTCTCAGTAGGGGCCAAGCTCAAGCCAGGAAGTATTACTGAGCAAAGAGCAAGAAGCCACAGCCTCGTTGCAGTTCCTGCCACGTGGCATTTTCACAGATGAGATGAATGCATAAAATACATCCACAAAATTATTTTACATTTTTTGTGATCATTTAAGGTATACCATACTATCATGATCTTGAGACCTTCCAGGAAACACCAAACTGCTTATAACACTTTCTTGCAGTTGAGACACCGGCTAAATTTGGGTCACAGAGCAGGATAGTATAATTTTATTTAGATGTAAGAACTTGGATATTCTTTGATGTGTCTTTCTCAAGGCAGATCTTGCTATGGTTTCTTTTGAATAAGTGACTTAAATATTTGCATTGATTTCACAGGATTTACTTAAGATTATTCACATTTTTTACTACCAGCTGTTTAGATTATCCCTGATATAGCAAAATAGGATTTATGAGTCTCCCCTCCACACATAGACACACTAGGAAACCATCTCCAAGCCTTCTCTTTTACTTTTTTTTTCCTATCATTTTATCTACCATTAAAACAACACTCAAAATCATTTTAGGAACAAGGTACTTAGGTTCCCTCTAAGGGTAAATCCTCTCCTACAATATATAATCTCTGTTATAATGTCTCCTTCGAGAGACGCACCGAGGAGATGGTAACTGGAATAATCATTTATTGCTTATGATATCCTTAGGTTCAGAGTTTGCTTTTGCTTTCTTTAGCAATAAAATAGCCACAAGTCACAAAAAAAAAATAGTTGTATTTGTTCTTCACTGCAACACCACTTGAGGATGAGGCRAAGAGCAGGGTCCCAGCTCTGAGATGCCATGAGAGAAGGTTATGAACATGAGGTCTCCTAGCAGCTCTTGTGGTTTCCACTAGCCTCTAGTGGTTTCTGAGATGAACCTCAGCACTCTGAGACACCATTTTTAACCCCAAACTGTCCATAGGGCATGTGCTGAGAATCAATATCTTGTTATGCTACCTGGATCCCCATGGAGGATCATAAAGGAGCTATCTGGGGGCTCAGGATGAGGGAATCCAAAGCTGCTTGTGCACATGGACAATTTAATTGTGACCAGATGGAGTTAACTCCATGTTGCCGGGTTGAATTCAAGGTTTGGCCCAGTCAGCTTCTTCACCCTGAAATGGCACAAGCTGCCTGGTGGCTATGGTGTGAGAAAAGCCTAACAATGGAGGAATGGGGTAGGATGCTGGTTAACGGTAATGTTAGAAGTGATGCCTACCCTCAGTAATTTCTGACCAGACCTCCTCAAAGGTTGTCACTGGGCTAGAGACAAAGTCTAATTAACACTCCTGCAAGCCATGGGGTGCTGCAAGCCACAGATGCTGCAGATATCCCCTGCTCTGTGATGGGATGTATCCTCATGGGCCAATGCTGTGGGGTGGTTTCAGGCTCTCCAGGCCGTTTCCTGCCATCCTTGATGAGAAACTTTCTTTGTGTAGGGAATGGGCCTGTGAGATGCATCACAGTGACATCCAGATACCTGAGAAGGATTATTCCCATGCCACGAGCGCTCKGAGAACTGACAGTCCTAGTAGGATGCGCCTGCCACATTCATCCTTCTTAAGCCTTGAGATCTGCTGGGGAGCARTTGCTGATCTGGTCTTCTGGTGTGCCCAAGGTGCGCAGAAGAAAGTGTAGTCTCGGGAGCATCGTGCTGAGATGCTCCTGTTGGTATGTGCTATGGCACGAGCCCAGGATGCAGCAGGGCCAGTAAATGCTTTACGTGTGTGCTTGGAGGAGTCGGTTTTAGAGAGGAAAAGAAACCTGCTGTCTACAAACTTGTGGTCTATATTTTCTGAGGATAATGGTGAGACCCCTGCTTGCTAATCACTGTTTCCCTCTCCCTGCACATTCCAATTCTCATCTGCCAGTCAGATATTCTTTCTGGAGCTGCAGGCAGAGCTGGTCCCTGCAAGAACCTGCAGCTCAGGTACCTCAGAGACGCTGCCCCTGCACCAAGGAAGCAGCATCCGAGCACTGGCAAACAGCCACAACCACCTCATCCCCGCTGCTCCCAACCAGAGCAGGAGCTGAGGTGGGAAGAGCCCTATGGATCACGGATTTGTGGTGTTTGCATCGCTGTGCTGGAAAGGGACTCGGGCATCCCTTTCTGAGGGGATTGCATTTTTTGCATCACTTGCTAGGTAGTGAGTGGGCCCCGTGGGGCGGGTACCACTGTTTACGTTGTGGTCGTGAATTAGGCAGCATTAAGGGCTGTTCCCTGCAGCGCAGCCAAAGTGGGGAGCGAATCCTGTCGGTTCGGAGCAAGCAGCGCGTGTTGCTAATCATATTTCTGCAAGATGCCAACAGAGGGCATCCGCTGCCAGGCGCGCGGTCCCACTGCAGTCCCCAGCCCCAGCCTTGTGTTAAGAGCATCTCTTGGTTTAACCCTCACCTGCTTGGATTCACTTTTCATCAGCAGTTATACACAGAAAAGCTTTTCCACGGAGAGGTTCTGCTTCCCTTTGGAGAAAGGAGGAAAAAAAAAATCCATAACTCTTCCTGATTCTGGTCTCTTGGTCAATGTAGGRTTTTGATGGCTAGTGGCTGTGGCCTCCCATACAGCCTGGTCGATTGAGACTCGGGTTCAAAGTGAAGGTGGATGCTCTGATGTCAGCCCTGTAAACAAAATCAGAAGCACTGCTGTGTCGGGGCTGGAGGAGACCGTGGGAGATTTCATGACAAACGTCCTGGCTTTTGTGGATTTAAATTGTCAGTGTTATTTATGGGTGTTTTGCCTTGGTGTTTAATCTCCTTGTTTCGTGTCTCTCATGGATGGTTAAAAAGAAATCGAACTTCTAAGGCTTTCTGCTCCCTTCAGTAAATACATATTGATGTTTGGGCCATGGAGCAAGCTAGCTCTAAGCACACCGTTGCTCTTATTTTGTTATGGCCTGGCACCAAATATCTGGGGTCTTCAAGGGCCAGGCAGCCTGTCTGATGGAAAACTCTTTAATTCAGTTTTGACAGTAGCAGCAGAGGTCCCAAGACAACTACTAGTGTTAGTTGGGGCTCATGTGAGGATTAAGTTTGGAAGAAGCACTACCAGAGAGATTCTCCTTCAACATCAAAACAGCAGAGATTTCATGGGTGTAGAAACTGGGGAGTTGTGCTTCCAGCAGGGCTGAAAAGGGGTGAAGTTTAAGCTGGGTAAGGACATTGGCATGAAGAGATTTCAGGTGATATAGATAGATATATGATAGATTATTTTTTATGAGTATAGGGCAGCCATATCAAATGCATAAGACAAGGATCTTGCTCCTCTTATTTATTTATTCAATATCAGCCTAGACAAAGTGCAACCTCCTTAAGATCCCACTTGATCTCATTAGTGAAGTGGCTGGTGTTTGTTGAGGTCCCAGCAGTATTTTCTGTTCTAGGGTTTCCAACTGCTATGCATGCAAAAATAAGCTAAACCCCTAAATATGAGGACGGTTGGTAGGCCTGGCTAGGAGAGGCAGTTCTTTTTCTACCTTAGAAAGCCGTGTCACTTTGTCTCATGAAGCTAAAACTGACACAAGTCCAGTCCATGGTGCWGCTGGACATACATGAACATGGTCTTTCTAGAAAAGACATTTTCTCTAACTGATCACTGGAAAAAATTCTTCTTTTAAACATGTAAGCCAGCTACGCTTCACATTATACATTGAATAGTGGCCAGAAACATACAGCCAAATTTGATTTATAGAATGTCACAGAGACTTAAGAAATTTATGATTTGATTAATCCATGCCATATATCTTTTTCTTTATTACCGGTAATTCGTGCTATATATCATAGCCTTTTGAGCAGTAATTTGGATGGCCAGCTGGCACCTGCCAGTGCTCTCTAAGGGTTAAATTCCTTGGTGCACCAGCCAGGCAATAAGCTGCTGTGATCTGCTGGTTAAATATGTATACCACATTACTAGCATCTGGCTTACCCAATAGATTTATTCTAGTTTACCAAGTGCATATGCATTTAAAGACACGTGGTATGTGCAGAAGGACATTACTGGGAGGAAAAATRTCCTTCCAGAATGCACTGACATGTGAGAGAGGCCAAAGCTTGTAGAAGGAGGAGGATCTGCAGTGATCTCAGAAATGTTTGCAGGGCCTAAGACAGTTTTATTATGCAGAGAGAAAAGAGGAACAGCCTGGTGTCAGTCATTGCTACCAGGAGCCTGGAAGGGCAGGGAAGGAGTTCGGCTGCTCAGAACTGAACCCTATTGCTAATCATCCTTTTCCTTCAGAGGGGAGGTGCGGGATGGCATAGGATGGCATAGGAAGAGAAAATCACTAACAGATCTCTGGCTGAACAAGGATGAGGTTAAGGATGAGCTGAGCTCATAGCAGCTTCTTGTCAACACGTTTCCTCTGCCCTTTCCTTTCTAACGCTGTGAATGTTTTAAACTGGTCAGAATATCTGAAAGGGTGTTTAATGGAGACAGCAGTAATAGATATCAATATTACCAATCAAGAAAGCAGGAGGGGGGGTCCTAAATTACTTTCAAAATCATAACAAATTAAAAAGAAAAGGTAATGCAGTTCTTAATGAAGTTTGCCTCCTGCTTTTTCAGCTGCTCTAGGTCACCTTCCCCAACCTATCTTCTTTACTGGGAGCAGGATTTTGGAAAGGGGGAGTGTGCGTGCAGCGGGAGATGTGATTCTCATCAGGGGGAAGGGGTGAGCACGCACCTGGTGGCCCTGGGGCGCATTTCCCAGCCAAGGAGCTCTGCGCAGGCTGTTAGGCTGCCCGCACTTTCATCCAGCTACCTCTTTCAGAAAAGCCCTGCATCTTCATTACCTTCCCCTGTGGCCATCTGGGACCACAACCTGACTTGTTTTTTTCTCAAATTTTTTTTAAACAAACAAAACCAAAAACCTGAGTAATGCCTGAGCAGAGGACCTTGTCTCTCATGTTTAAGCCCACAGCAAATTTTTATGTCTAAGTGTAAAACCTTGAAAATATTTATAACTGAGATTCTGGCTGAAGCAGAGTGAACAGAGACGCTCTAATTAAATTATGTGGTGGATATAATTAACCGATTTATTCATTTATTACCCTTTATACAGCTAATGCAGGCTACACCATCACCATTTGATTACTAAGAAGCTCTAACCTGACTGTTTGGCTGTGGCTTTAGAGAAGAGTTAGGTCTATCCATGATACTGTGATGGAGCTGGTGACTTTGTGCAGATGGGTCTGATCTGACAGACTTTTTCAGACGCAACACCAGATCCCTGTGGATCAGCTCAGAAGGTGCCGGGCAGAAAAACTCCGGATTCTGCTGTGGACACTTACGCAGACCTAGCAGGTCACTGTGATCTATTTTGGTGATTTGGGGAGTTTTGTGGGGTTTTTTTTCTTTTTAAAATTTTTTTGTCGACTGCGTGACTCTACTTTTGTACAGATCTAGCACTCTGGCATTGAGTTCTCCTTATGCCCTGCCAAGGGCTGCTGCAGCCCCCCCACTAACATATGCAGATTTGTCTGCTTACTCTCATTTATAGTTCAGTGTGGAAATGGCACTTGCAAACCCATAACACAGTTAACTACTCACATGTCCTTTGGGAGAGCTTCATCTGCCTAAAAGCCAATCTGGCTTTTCCAGAATGGAGCTGTTTCTTTTTACCGAAGGCTCATTTCCCTTCACTTTTTTCATCCATCGCAAGATAAAAAAAAAACAATGAATCAACCAGAGATTATTTTTCATGAAAGTTTAATCAGACGCTGTCCCTTTCCTGTGCCTCTGTGAGCAAAGCTGGGTGAGCATGCAGGGCCTGGATATGGAATAAAAACTATCTGCTGAAGGGAGGCAAGAAGTGCAGAGGAGAGTCCTTTCTTCACTGGTCAATCTGTGTGGACAGACTGTCCTGCAGAAGATGCACGATCTGYAGTTTAGCCTCCTGGTTCCTTAGCCCATCTATCTCTAAGGGAAAGCCAATACTTGCCCTTTCCCCCAGCACGACTCTTCTCTCTCCTTACTCTTGCCTTTGCTGCTCCTTAATATTTCATGAATCAAAGAAGTTTCACTTGTACTCTACTTAATTAATCAGTCTTTGCATTACAAGAGTTACATGCATTTAAAGTTTCTTTTATCTTGGGAAGGAGAGGAGCCTCGCTGGAGGCTGTTATCGCTCATGAAAGGGTGTCTGAGGGCAGACATTGATGGACTAGCTTCTCTATAGAGAAGGAGGGGAAGAGTCAGCACAAAGCATTCCTACTGCAAAGCCCTTCCAGCAAAACAGCTGAATTCCCCAGCCTTTGGATCCAGCAACAGGTCACTCTCTAGTCATGCTTAGCTTTCTACCTCGTGTGTTCAATGCAGCTATTGGCAGACTCTCTAGGTGCACTTGCTGCATGTCTCCCTCTAGCAGTGGGGCTGTTTGGACAGGTGAATTGTAGCAAAATGCTTGTCTGACTGCGTATATCGACGTAGGGTTCTGCCTTTGGATTTGCAAGGACTGTTTTCCRTGTGGCTTTGGTCCCAGGAGGTCCCAGGATAGCAGTGTGCACGTATAGCCCACTGCTGTAATCAAATGACATCTGGCCAGGGCCACATTGGGCTCCAGGGTGAGCTACAAAGACGTGCTTAGTGTGATGTGAAACCATCACACCAGAGCAATGGGCATGGGATGAGGACCTAAGCACCTTCCCACCTGAGTAACTCAGAGTTGTGTGCAGAAGCAAGGCTCTTATTTGTAATGGAATTGTTTACCTGCATCTCAACCCAAAAAGTCTTTCCTAGCTCTACAAATCTTTCAACCCTCTATTTATAATCTTTTCCCCATTAACAAAGTCCAGGTTCTTCTGGACTGAAACTAGGGACTGTTTTCCAGGGCAGAAAGTGGCTATCCATGAAAAGGTGGGAGCCAACTGCTGTATCTAACTTGTATTTGAGGAGGGAGGTAGCAATTCAGCTGCTCTGGCTGCTTGCTTCAGCAACCCTGCTTTTGCAAACTGTCCCTTCAGGGTGCCTGCCTGAAAGTGGTCAGGAAGATCCTAGTTTGATGCTGTGTGAGAGATACAACATCTCCTGCAGCCTTGAGCACAGCAYGGGGTCTGCTGACTTATAATCCAGAGGCAAGAACGTCACCTCCCCAGTTGCAAAGGGCTCTGACCTCCTCCCAAGGCTCATTCTCCTGGGAGGCATTTTTCTGAATTGCTGACCCAGCCAGTCTCATGCTCTGCTTGCAAGAGCTGACGAARGCACAGCTTGGGCAATGTGGTTGTAGACCACATCATATGTCTGCAGACCAGCATTTATATACCGCGGTTTAGAAACAAAATTCATTTTGTGGTATTTCTTTCAGAATATATATAAAAAAATCTTTCTTCTTTAGTGGAGTTATTGATGTTGGTACAAACCTTATAGAGTGAAATATAAGCCTCTGATTACATCATAACTGAGTGACTTTCCCTTCTGACTAGCAGGAAGATTTCTGCTACGCCTTATAGACGTATAAATTGTTCTATATATTGCAAATACATAGTGCATTTTAATGATTTCTGCAGAATGTACATATCTTTTGTAATAGGGCCAACTGAAAACCACTTCAGAAAACTGTTATTGATATCTTTACAATAACCTTCTATTCTTCTGTGCCAAGCAATAAAAGATGCATTAGTTCTCGGTGTCCAGAAATCCAGTCCACAGCATTGAAAGTCAAAGAATGCTTCATCCGTGACCCTTTAAACTAGAATCCCTCCTTTCCCTCCCCATCCTTTTACTACTTAGATAGTGTAGATATCTTAAACAYTTTCCCGCAAAATGTCTTCACAAAGTTTTCCATGAAGGCACAAAATCATAGGTTTGCCTGAATCCCACCTGGGATATGGTCATGCAGTAAAATTGCCCTGCTTAGAGATAAATTAGAGTGTCTCTAAGCTTGTGCTTAAAATGCACTCAGGTGAAAATCTGGAATGATTGTAGGCAGATGTAGACATAAGGTAGGCATGTTTCAGCGTAGCCAAGGTTCCTGCTTCACATGACACACAACATATGCTGTGCCTGCTTCTAGAGGCTGTTCCACCTGATAGCAGCCCACTTTTGCTGCTAAATAGTGGAGGTGCTCTCCAGGCTCAGGCAGAGAAAGTCTGTGCTTTTGTACTTAAAAGCCAACGTGCACATAAGCTTTGACTAGCTCTCAATAGCTTATTTTAATCTGTTATGGTTATATTTTGTTTGGTTTCTGCATGTAGGAATCACAATCTCCAAGTGCTGACTGCCTCCTGACAAGGAAAAGAGTGGCCAAGGAGGCGAAAAAGGCAGAAAGTAAACCTGCTTTTTGGGACCCATTTTGGTCCCAAAACTGTTCAGGCAGCAAGCAATAGGAAAACAAAACTTGTGTCTCCTGACAGCCTGTCGGACGCCTACCCACTACATCACCACCTCACTGTGGGTCTTGTCAGGTTAATGAGGTTTCTACTTGTGAGACAAGTTTCCTTTTCTGCTTTTGAGTTTTTAATAGGAACACCAGTTTTGTCGGTATTCTTGGTCCTGAGGCTATTGAAATCGATGGTCAAGCTGTCACTGACTTCCCTGAAAAAGGGTAGGAGCCATGAAATAAAGTGGGAGGGGAAAAAAAAAACCATCAAAAACAGAGACCTCATTTAGGGAGAAACAGAAATCTGGGTTATGGTTCATGCTGTTGCCTTGAAAACCCTCCACTTGTGCACACTTCCTTTAAAGTGACTTGTACTAAGGAAGTTGTATGCCAACTTCTTCAAGTGCCCCTAAAATACCTTATTAGCAACTGAAACTTTTTCAGGATACAGTGCGTTTTACCCTGCTAATGCCATTCATTTTTCTGTTGAATGCTACTCCGGGTGGAAAATAGAAATCCATTATAACAGTTATAAACCAAGAATAATATATTTCGCTTTGGAAAATTTATTGGTAGCTTTCAAAATGTTAAAATTGGTGTTTAGCTAACAATTCCCTGGAATTAAAAACCAGGTGGAATTCTATATTCACAAAAATGATAACATAAAGATTTGCATTTATGCCAGGAAGAACCTAGGCTTAATATAAACTGAATGCATCTATTTAAAGGCTGTGATTTGAAGAAAGTTCTTCTTTATCATAGTGTCTATGTTCCTACAGGAGGATTTTTCATGCAAAAGTCTCAATGTGCTTGGCAGAAGATAGATACTACCTGCACTTTACTGGCAGGGGTATTGAGACGAAGATTGAGTCATAAGCTGAGYAGATCTTTGGGTATGGGCATAGATGAGGCAACGTCCCTCACAGCTCTAATTTCTGTTGTCCTAGGAGTGCCCAAAGTCATGCATTCAGTAGCAAAGCAAGCATTTGAAGCCACCCTTGCCTTTCATCTCTAAAAACCACTGAGCTGATGGCTGTATTGCATACTTTAAATCAGAGAAAAACTGGATATGGCTGAAATCTGTTCCTCCGTCATTCTGCTAGGAGCACAGCAACACCTCAGGAGCAACCCTGCACAAACMTCTTAAGAAAACAAGTGGGAGCTTGGATGACTGAACGTATCTTTGTACACCATTCCTACCCCTAAGGGCTAAAACAACCTAACACCAAATACTTTTTAGCTATAATACCTTATGTGTAATTTCCTATAACTATGTAGGTAGTTCTTTTTTTTCCCCAGCAAATATTTTCAAAAACAGGAGAAAAGAAATTCATATACACAATGGTAAGGTTTGGAAATCGGTACACGTATCAGCAATGGACTCAGTTAATTCAGTATCTACTCCTTCCCTCRTTGAAAAAAAAAAGTTTTCTTTTGCCATCCTGCCCATGTCATTGTTTTAACCTCTGGTGACCAAGGTACGTTGGAAGGCTGTTTTACCTCAATGGGCTGATGAATTGATCGTTAATTAGCTTGTGGAAATAACATAAGCTCTAGCAATAAGAATGCTTTGTTGGGGTTTTGACATCTTCTTTTCTATGTGCAACTACAAATAAACTCAGGTGGATTAGCAGTCACTGGGAAATTGTTGTCGTGAGTCACCAGCTCACGTCTCCTGCAGACTGTCCCTTGTCGCTGTTAGTCATGCCCAGCTGCGGGCAGGAGTTCATGCCGCAATGGGGTTTGCAGCACTGGTTTTGCCTGCAGGGCCAGGGGGTCACATTCAAACCAATCCCCACAATTCCAGCTTCCCCAGCAGGGGAACTGGTTGGCTTGAGAAACTGTCCTTGCTGGAGGCCAAACAGGAACCAGTTCCCTGCAGTGGAGCTCATCTGGTTTCTGGTCTTGGAGCACAAACTCCAGCCCTTAGTGGGTCTTGGGATCCCTGTGATGGGCAGATGTGGGATTGCTGCACATCTCCAATTTGTCACTCTGGGTTTGTCACTGTGAGCCACCTCCATGTGCCCTGGAAACTAGAGGTGCCCATTTGCCTATAGAAAGGCAATAACTAGTGGCAATAACTCACCTGGAGCCCATTGCTGTTTGATTGCACTCAGGGGATCATCCCAGAGGAGCCAAGAGCCTGGAGTTATTTGTGGCAATGGGTTAGAACCCAGTGCTAGAAATGGGAAAAGTGTGGAAGTGAGGGCTSGGTTTCATGAATGGGAAAGAAGAAGAAAGAGGAGGAATGATGTGTAAAGAAAGCAGTGATGGAAGGAGAATTTAACAGTAGAGGAAAGAGAGAAGGCCAGGGGGGTGGAAGGAAGGAAGGGAAAAGAGCAAAAAGAGGGTGATGGAGAAGAAGTAGGGCTGTAAATGAAGGGAGCACTGTGCTGTTCATGCTGGAGCTAATGGGGAGAAGCTGCTACAGGTAGGAAGGGAAGCAGAGTCGGGGAAAGACAGGGATGAGTTAGATTAAATACAAAAGTACAGAGAGAAGGGGGTAAGAAAAAAAAAAGAAAACAGGAAAAAAAAAAAGGCAAATGGCCAGAATTAAGTCTGATGAATGCAAGGCCGGAGGGGCGAGCAGGTTTAAGGCGGGGGCGCTGTTAGCGGTGAGGTTCTCTTCTCCCCCGAGCTCTGGGCGCTGCTAACAGGAGCCCAGGGCGGTGGGAAGGAGCCGGGCCGCGCGAGCATCCCCGGGGGCGGCGGCGGCGGGGCCGGGGCGGC